>NC_067248.2:97287579-97590092 GCF_019359855.2 Lolium perenne | reverse complement strand
CGATACACCCGATGCTTACCTCCGTGGCTCGATGGACCACGCCAATAGAATCTCCGTGGAAGAGGCACGAGGCAGAATTCCCGGAGAGAGATTGGGATTGGAGAGGATGAACTTGGGGAGAGAGAGAGAGTAGCAAGTACTAGAATCTCACTCCACAAATTCAAAGTCAACAACCAAGGTGCCTTGATTACAGAGGGATGATACCCAAGGGAGACTAAGCTCAAAGTTAGGTTTGAGTTCTAAACAAGTCTAATCTCAGATCTGAGCCAACTAGGCTATTTATAGTCGGGTGGGCGAATAGGTAAGTTACACGCTGAAAAGTAGTGCTGTGCTGAAATCGCGGTGGCGGAAGTTCCGGCCGACTTGGGCGGAAGTTCCGGTCGAAGCGGAAGTTCCGGCCCTGGAAGGCGGAAGTTCCGGCCCGGCCGGAAGTTCCGCCAAGTTCCGGTCAAGTTCGAAATTAGCCCATTTCCTTGCGGTAACATCCGGGGCGTTTTGACGGACTTTCGGAACTTGGGGCGGAACTTGAGCGGAAGTTCCGGGTGGGCGGAAGTTCCGGTCCCTCGGGCGGAAGTTCCGGCTGGCTCCACTTCTGGGCGGCGAACGGTATCTGGGCAGCATCTGGGCGGAAGTTCCGGTCCTGGAGGGCGGAAGTTCCGGTCCTGGGGGGCGGAAGTTCCGGCCCTGGAGGGCGGAAGTTCCGGCCTGCGCGCTGGAGCTCCATCTTCATCATCTCCAGCTCTCTCTCCATTGGCTTGGACTCCATGGCTTGTGTCTTGACCGATGTACCTGATTGAACATAGTGTATTTGCATGAAGTAGCAAGCCATCCAAGGGGGTGTCAAAGGTAGAGGTAGAGAGGAGCGAATTCACCTTATCATGTAGAGCTTTAACTCGAGCCCTTGTCATTGGTCCACTTGGGGGACTTGTCGGTCTTGGTGAGGAGGTGTCCGAAGGCCACCCCGCATCATCTCCCCCCCCTTGGGAGAGAGTCGTCCTCGACTCTTGTTCCTCCTCATCTCCATGATAGGGTGAGAGATCCGAGATGTTGAAAGTGTTGCTCACCAAGTACTTTGATGTTGGTATGTCGATGACGTAGGCGTTGTTGTTGATGCGCTTGAGGACCTTGAAGGGTCCATCTCCTCTTGGCTTGAGCTTGGAGTTGCGTTCTTGCGGGAACCGTTCTTTTCTTAGGTGGATCCACACGAGGTCTCCTTCTTCAAACACGCGTTCCTTTTTCTTGGCGTTGAGGCGGTTAGCTTGGCGAAGTACATGCTCTTGTATGGTTGCTCTTGTCTCTTCATGTAGTTTCTTGATGGCGGTGGTGCGCTCGTCGAAGTCCATGTTCGTTCTTTCATGAAGAGGTAGTGGGAGGATGTCGAGTGCCGTTGGAGGTTCGAATCCGTAGACGACCATGAAGGGACTCCTTGCGGTTGTGGAGTGCTTGGCTCGATTGTAGGCGAACTCCGCGTGGGGTAGGCAATCTTCCCATGACTTCAAATTTGTCTTCACAAGTGTGCGGAGGAGTGTGGAGAGGCTTCGATTGACTACTTCGGTTTGTCCATCGGTTTGAGGGTGCGAGGATGATGAGAACAAGAGCTTCACTCCAAACTTCGCCATGAGCGACTTCCATAGGTAACTCATGAACTTGACGTCTCGATCCGACACAATGCTTGCCGGTATCCCATGTAGGCGAACCACTTCCCTGAAAAACAACGAAGCAATGTGTGAAGCATCATCGCTCTTATGACATGGTATGAAATGTGCCATTTTAGAGAACCTATCCACTACCACAAATATTGAGTCATGACCATGTTTGGTGCGTGGTAAGCCAAGTACAAAGTCCATGCTTATGTCCGACCAAGGTGCATATGGAATGGGCAAAGGCATGTAAAGACCATAGGGATTGGAAGTAGACTTAGCTTGTAAGCATGTTGTACACCGGCGCAAAGGCGTTCCACGTCGCGGTACATTCTTGGCCAATAGTAGTGGGTTGATAGCATGGCATATGTCTTCTCTCGTCCAAAGTGACCCATGAGACCACCTCCATGTGACTCTTGCAAAAGCAACTTACGAAGAGAAGACTCGGGAATGCAAATCTTGTTAGCTTTAAACAAGTAGCCATCATGCAAATAGAAATCATCAAAACCTCGGTCAATGGAACACTTTTCAAAGATTGGTCCAAAGAAAATATCAGAAGGGTAGAGCTCTTTGATCTCTTCAAGACCCAAAATGTGAAACTCCAAGCGGGTGAGGAGGAGAGTAATTTTGCGGGAAAGTGCATCCGCAACCACATTTTCCTTGCCCTTTTTGTATTTGATTACATAAGGGAAGGACTCTATGAACTCAACCCACTTAGCATGTCGCTTGTTCAAATTGTGTTGACTTTTCAAATACTTCAAGGACTCATGATCCGAGTGGATGACAAACTCTTTTGGCCAAAGGTAATGTTGCCAAACTTCAAGAACACGAACTAAAGCATAAAGCTCCTTGTCATATATAGGATAGTTGAGGCGTGCGCCATCCAACTTCTCACTATAGTATGCCACGGGTTTTCCATTTTGCATGAGGACACCACCGATTCCAAGTCCACTCGCATCGCATTCGATCTCAAATGTTTTGGAAAAGTCGGGAAGAGCAAGTAATGGTGCCTCGGTGAGTCTCTTTTTCAATTCATCAAAAGCTTTTTGTTGTGCTTTGCCCCAAACGAACGGAACATTCTTTTTTGTAAGTTCGTTTAAAGGGCAAGCAATGGTGCTGAAATCTTTCACAAAACGGCGGTAAAATCCGGCAAGACCATGGAAGCTTCTCACTTGGCCAACATTTGTGGGAGTGGGCCAATTGTGGATGGCCTCAACTTTGGAAGAATCAACTTCTATCCCGTTGGCGGAAACCACAAAACCAAGAAAAACCAATTTGTTTTGAGCGAAATGGCACTTTGGAAGGTTGGCAAAGAGCTTCTCGTGGCGCAAGATGCATAAGACTTCTCTCACATGTTGAACATGGTCCTCGAGATTTTTGCTATAGATGAGGATATCATCAAAATAGACAACCACACTCTTGCCAATGAGAGGTCGCAAGATGTGATTCATAAGACGCATAAAAGTGGAAGGAGCATTGGAAAGACCAAACGGCATGACAAGCCATTCATAGAGACCAAGCTTGGTCTTGAATGCCGTCTTCCATTCATCACCAATTGCCATGCGGATTTGGTGGTAGCCACTACGCAAATCAATCTTAGAGAAAATCGTGGCACCACTCAATTCATCCAACATATCATCTAAACGCGGAATGGGATGTCGATAACGGACGGTAATGGCATTGATAGGGCGGCAATCCATACACATCCGTTGCGTCTCATCCGGTTTAGGCACAAGAATGACGGGAACGGCACAAGGGCTAAGGCTTTCTCGGACATACCCTTTAGCGAGGAGGTCTTGAATTTGGCGTTGGATCTCCTTGTTGTCCTCGGGGTTGGTGCGGTAGGCGGCGCGGTTTGGTAGGGGAGCGCCGGGTATGAGGTCGATGCGATGCTCGATGCCCCGAAGCGGTGGTAGTCCATGTGGTAGCTCGTCGGGGAAGACGTCTTGGAACTCCTTCAAAAGAGACAACAAAGACGAAGGAATGTTGGTTAAGTCGTTAGTCTCCGCCGAGAGGCCCTTGCAAATGAGCACGTAGTGTATGGTGGTGGATGGGTTGTCTTTCACTTCTCTCCACTCGCTTTTGGTGGTTAGGAGGACACTCTTTCTCTCACTCATATGTGGGTGGTGGCGCTCACTCTCTTTTTGGTGTGTCGCTCCCTCTCCTCTCAACTCACTATGGTGGATGTGGTGTTGTGCCCTCGCTAAAACCTTCGCATTGTCGGCGATGATTTGGCTAGGAGTCATTGGGCGAAGCTCGAACTTCTTGTCCTTGACCTTGAAGGTGTATGCATTGGAGAAACCATCATGTATAGCCTTCTTGTCAAATTGCCATGGGCGGCCAAGCAACATGTGGCACACGGTCATAGGCACCACGTCACACTCGACGGTGTCTTCATAGGGTCCTATCTTGAAGTTGACGGTGACGGTGTGTTGAATCTTGACATTGCCCTTGTCACTCAACCATTGGACATGGTAGGGATGAGGATGCTTGCGAAGCGTGAGGTTGAGCTTCTCACATAGCTCGGTGCTTGCCAAGTTGTGGCAACTCCCACCATCGATGATGACCTTGATAGACTTGCCACCAATGCCGGCACGTGTTTGGAAGATGTTGCATCTTTGGTCTTCCATAGCTTGGGGTTGAGTGGTGAGCACTCGAGTGACCACAAGAGAAGGGCTTGGATCATGTGTGCATAAGAGAGGGTCTTCTCCACTTTCTTCATCATAGTCTTCCTCATTAGCAACCGCGGCTTGCACTAGGGCTTCATATTCACCTTCACTTAGCGTCTCTATATCACCATTCTCCATAGTGATCATGACCTTGGTGTTCTTGCACTCGAAGGACTTGTGGCCTTGGGTGCCACACTTGAAGCAAGTGACATTGGAGGGTCCCGTAGAGGCCTTAGAGGAGGCGGTGGAGGATACCGTTTGCTTCATGCGACTTTGTATGGAAGGTTGCTTGGAAGGTGTAGAGGATGCGGATGGCTTGACACTTGTTGTAGGAGTTGATGTGGCAAGCTTGGAGGCGAAGTATTGCTTGGACTTGGAGTACTTGATGTCCTCATTCACTTGACGCTCGGCCTTGGAAGCTTGGTGAACCAACTCAACCATGTTGGAGTATTGTTGGAACTCCACAATCTTCTTGATGGGGTAGTTGAGGCCATTGAAGAACCTAGCGATGGTTTGGTTCTCGGACTCTTGGATGTTTGCTCTCATCATGGTTAACTCCATCTCCTTGAAGAATTCCTCAACGGTCTTGGTGCCTTGCTTCAACTTTTGTAGCTTGTTGAAGAGATCGGTCTTGTAGTGTGTAGGGACAAAGCGGGCTTGCATCTCCTCCTTCATGTCTTCCCAAGTATCAATTGGAGGATCACCCTTTTCTTCCCTAAGAGTGACAACTTGTTCCCACCAAGTGTTGGCATAATCTTCAAACTCGAGGGAGGCCATGGCTACTTTCTTGGCACCGGAGTAGTTGTGGATGCGGAAAATCTTGTCAACCTTGAGTGCCCATGAGAGGTAGGCTTCGGCATCGTCTTCACCCTTGAACTTGGGCATATTGAACTTGAGCTTTCCATACATATTCTCTTCATCTTCCATGTTGCGGCGGCGAGGACGGATGCCTTCATCTCTTGCGACTTGAGGAGGTGGAGGAGGTCTTCCACGACCAACCATAGCATTGGGTTGGCGTTGTAGGTGAACACTAGCTTCACTTGGCTCATGTTGAGGATGTTGTTGCGGGTCTTGGCGAGGTTGTTGGCGTTGCCCAATTATGGCCCTCTCATCTTGATCATGTTGTGGTTGCCCTCGGCCCCTTTGGTCATGGCGAGGATGATTCCGGAGATCACGCCTTGGTTGCTCTTGACGACCTTGGGCGAGCCATAGGTCATCAAGATCAAGGTGTGGATGCTCAAGACCAAGGTCATCAAGATCCACCAAGGCGTGATCTCCGGAATCATCCTCGCCATGACCAAAGGGGCCGAGGGCAACCACAACATGATCAAGATGAGAGGGCCATAATTGGGCAACGCCAACAACCTCGCCAAGACCCGCAACAACATCCTCAACATGAGCCAAGTGAAGCTAGTGTTCACCTCCAACGCCAACCCAATGCTATGGTTGGTCGTGGAAGACCTCCTCTACCACCTCAAGTCGCAAGAGATGAAGGCATCCGTCCTCGCCGAAGGAACATGGAAGATGAAGAGAATATGTATGGAAAGCTCAAGTTCAACATGCCCAAGTTCAAGGGTGAAGACGATGCCGAGGCCTACCTCTCATGGGCACTCAAGGTTGACAAGATCTTCCGCATACACAACTACTCCGGTGCCAAGAAAGTAGCCATGGCCTCCCTCGAGTTTGAAGATTATGCCAACACTTGGTGGGAACAAGTTGTCACTCTTAGGGAAGAAAAGGGTGATCCTCCAATTGATACTTGGGAAGACATGAAGGAGGAGATGGAAGCTCGCTTTGTCCCTAAACACTACAAGACCGATCTCTTCAACAAGCTACAAAAGTTGAAACAAGGCACCAAGACCGTTGAGGAATTCTTCAAGGAGATGGAGTTAACCATGATGCGAGCAAACATCCAAGAGTCCGAGAACCAAACCATCGCTAGGTTCTTCAATGGCCTCAACTACCCCATCAAGAGAATTGTGGAGTTCCAACAATACTCCAACATGGTTGAGTTGGTTCACCAAGCTTCCAAGGCCGAGCGTCAAGTGAATGAGGACATCAAGTACTCGAAGTCCAAGCAATTCTTCGCCTCCAAGCTCGCCACATCAACTCCTACAACAAGTGTCAAGCCAACCGCATCCTCTACACCTTCCAAGCAACCTTCCATACAAAGTCGCATGAAGCAAACGGTATCCTCCACCGCCTCCTCTAAGGCCTCTACGGGACCCTCCAATGTCACTTGCTTCAAGTGTGGCACCCAAGGCCACAAGTCCTTTGAGTGCAAGAACACCAAGGTCATGATCACTATGGAGAATGGTGACATAGAGACTCTAAGTGAAGGTGAATATGAAGCCCTAGTGCAAGCCGCCGTTGCTAATGAGGAAGACTATGATGAAGAAAGTGGAGAAGACCCTCTCTTATGCACACATGATCCAAGCCCTTCTCTTGTGGTCACTCGAGTGCTCACCACTCAACCCCAAGCTATGGAAGACCAAAGATGCAACATCTTCCAAACGCGTGCCGGCATTGGTGGCAAGTCAATCAAGGTCATCATCGATGGTGGGAGTTGCCACAACTTGGCAAGCACCGAGCTATGTGAGAAGCTCAACCTCACGCTTCGCAAGCATCCTCATCCATACCATGTCCAATGGTTGAGTGACAAGGGCAATGTCAAGATTGAACACACCGTCACCGTCAACTTCAAGATAGGACCCTATGAAGACACCGTCGAGTGTGACGTGGTGCCTATGACCGTGTGCCACATGTTGCTTGGCCGCCCATGGCAATTTGACAAGAAGGCCATACATGATGGTTTCTCCAATGCATACACCTTCAAGGTCAAGGACAAGAAGTTCGAGCTTCGCCCAATGACTCCTAGCCAAATCATCGCCGACAATGCGAAGGCTTTAGCGAGGGCACAACAACACATCCACCATAGTGAGATGAGAGGAGAGGGAGCTACCCACCAAAAAGAAAGTGAGCGCCACCACCCACATATGAGTGAGAGAAAGAGTGTCCTCCTAACCACCAAAAGCGAGTGGAGAGAAGTGAAAGACAACCCATCCACCACCATACACTACGTGCTCATTTGCAAGGGCCTCTCGTCGGAGACTAATGACTTAACCAACATTCCTTCGTCTTTGTTGTCTCTTTTGAAGGAGTTCCAAGACGTCTTCCCCGACGAGCTACCCCATGGACTACCACCGCTTCGGGGCATCGAGCATCGCATCGACCTCATACCCGGCGCTCCACTACCAAACCGCGCCGCCTACCGCACCAACCCCGAAGACACCAAGGAGATACAACGACAAATACAAGACCTCCTCGCTAAAGGGTATGTCCGAGAAAGCCTTAGCCCTTGTGCCGTTCCCGTCATTCTTGTGCCTAAACCGGATGAGACGCAACGGATGTGTATGGATTGCCGCCCTATCAATGCCATTACCGTCCGTTATCGACATCCCATTCCGCGTTTAGATGACATGCTTGATGAATTGAGTGGTGCCACCATTTTCTCTAAGATTGATTTGCGTAGTGGCTACCACCAAATTCGCATGGCAATTGGTGATGAATGGAAGACGGCATTCAAGACCAAGCTTGGTCTCTATGAATGGCTCGTCATGCCGTTTGGTCTTTCCAATGCTCCTTCCACTTTCATGCGTCTTATGAATCACATTTTGCGACCTCTCATTGGCAAGAGCGTGGTTGTCTACTTTGATGATATTCTCATCTATAGCAAAAATCTCGAGGACCATGTTCAACATGTGAGAGAAGTCTTATGCATCTTGCGCCACGAGAAGCTCTTTGCCAACCTTCCAAAATGCCATTTCGCTCAAAACAAATTGGTTTTTCTTGGTTTTGTGGTTTCCGCCAACGGGATTGAACTTGATTCTTCCAAAGTTGAGGGCATCCACAATTGGCCCACTCCCACAAATGTTGGTCAAGTTAGAAGCTTCCATGGACTTGCCGGATTTTACCGCCGTTTTGTGAAAGATTTCAGCACCATTGCTTGCCCTTTAAACGAGCTTACAAAAAAGAATGTTCCGTTCGTTTGGGGCAAAGCACAACAAAAAGCTTTTGATGAATTGAAAAAGAGACTCACCGAGGCACCATTACTTGCTCTTCCCGATTTTGCCAAAACATTTGAGATCGAATGCGATGCGAGTGGCCTTGGAATCGGTGGTGTCCTCATGCAAAATGGAAAACCCGTGGCATACTATAGCGAGAAGTTGGATGGCGCACGCCTCAACTATCCTATATATGACAAGGAGCTTTATGCTTTGGTTCGTGTTCTTGAAGTTTGGCAACACTACCTTTGGCCAAAAGAGTTTGTTATCCATTCGGATCATGAGTCCTTGAAGTATTTGAAAAGTCAACAACATTTGAACAAGAGACATGCTAAGTGGGTTGAGTTCATAGAGTCCTTCCCTTATGTAATCAAATACAAAAAGGGCAAGGAAAATGTGGTTGCGGATGCACTTTCCCGCAAGATTACTCTTCTACTCACCCGCTTGGAGTTTCACATTTTGGGTCTTGAGGAGATCAAAGAACTTTACCCTTCCGATTCTTTCTTTGGACCAATCTTTGAAAAGTGTTCCATTGACCGAGGTTTTGATGATTTCTACTTGCATGATGGCTACTTGTTTAAAGCTAACAAAGTTTGCATACCCGAGTCTTCTCTTCGTAAGTTGCTTTTGCAAGAGTCACATGGAGGTGGCCTCATGGGTCATTTTGGACGCGACAAGACTCTTTCGATGCTATCCACACACTACTATTGGCCACGCATGAAGCGAGACGTGGAGCGCCTTTGCAACCGTTGCACAACGTGCTTACAAGCTAAGTCAACATCCAACCCCCATGGTCTTTACATACCTTTACCCATTCCATATGCACCTTGGTCGGATATAAGCATGGACTTTGTGTTAGGCTTACCAAGAACAAAGCATGGGCATGATTCAATCTTTGTGGTAGTGGATAGGTTCTCAAAAATGGCACATTTTATACCATGCCATAAGAGCGATGATGCTTCACACATTGCTTCATTGTTTTTCAGGGAAGTGGTTCGCCTACATGGGATACCGGCAAGCATTGTGTCGGATCGAGACGTCAAGTTCATGAGTTATCTATGGAAGTAAACATGGCAAAGTTTGGAGTCAAGCTCTTGTTCTCATCGTCCTCGCACCCTCAAACCGATGGACAAACCGAAGTGGTCAATCGAAGCCTCTCCACACTCCTTCGCACGCTTGTGAAGAAAAACTTGAAGTCATGGGAAGATTGCCTCCCCCACGCGGAGTTCGCCTACAATCGAGCCAAGCACTCCACAACATTACGGAGTCCCTTCATGGTCGTCTACGGATTCGAACCTCCAACGGCACTCGACATCCTTCCACTCCCTCTTCATCAAAGGATCAACATGGACTTCGACGAGCGCACCACCGCCATGAAGAAACTACATGAAGACACAAGAACAACCATACAAGACCATGTTCTTCGCCAAGCTAACCGCCTCAACGCCAAGAAGAAAGAACGAGTGTTGATAATTTTGTGTTGTGCTAACGGTGTTGTGAACATGAAAGGACATGTCATTGATGATGTGCTCCAATATCACACACAAACATATTTTGCTTGGCCTTTGTTGTGTGAAGGTACAAGTGATTTGTGGATGAGCGTCAACGAATGGGTTCAACCCCACACCTCTACTACACAAGACCTCTCCATGAGAGCACACCGATATCACGATAAGGTGACCTCCTTCTACATAAGGCCCCTTGTTAAAACCGTTCAACATTGGCTATGCTTTGAGTGTTCTATTGCTTCTCTTGTGCTATTGATAGGGCTCTTGACAAGTGACGGGACATTCAAGCGTGGTTGTCATCTACCTCCTATACAAGTTTGTGAAGAGCTATCGTCGAGGACGACTCTTTTTCAAGTGGGGGGAGATGATACGGGGCGACCTTCGGTCTTCACCGCATCATGTGCTTCATCGCCAAGACGGCACGCCAAGGTGAATCTTCTCCTTTACGCGTGCCTCGAATCGCCCATTTGGGACGATATACTACTTCATACTCCGTCATGTCTTGATACCATATGATGAGGTCTTGATACTCAACATCAACGACGACGACGGCACCCCGAGGATCCAAGCGGTTCATTTGACACCTTCCACCATAGCAAGTTCAAGATCGTCGGCCACCGTCATCAAGTGGTATAACTTGCCCCTAACTTGTAGCCTAAGCTTCCTTTGTGTACCTTTCCTATCGGGAGTGGCTTTCTAGTATTGCGAAGCATTGCGCAAGCGTCCCGACCGTGAGGGTGTGCGTGTGTTGAGAAAAGCTACGAAGCAAGCTCGTTGTGAAAAGATAAGCAAAAGAAGTGTGACATACTTACATAGATAGTAGTAGCCTTCCATAGTGAGAAAAAGAAAAAGAAAAAGAAAGAGAAAAAGAGTGTGAGTGACACCTATACACAAAAGAGTCCAAAGCTTATAAGCAAAAGAGAGAAAAGAGAAGAGAGGCGTCTTACGCAAATCTTGTTGCTTCTCAATTTTGCAACCAAGCCACGGTCTCTCTTGCGTTAGCGTGACACCGAGCTAGTAGTCTTCATTAGGACCAATTTTGTTCGTGCTCATTTTCCGTCGCGCTAACCCCATTTTGTCCCACGTGTGTGTTCCACCTTGTGTATGCCTTTTGTGATCACCGCCTTTGACTTCATTTTTGGATTTCACCCACCCTTAACAACAAACTTGATTTCGGATTTCATCTTTTGGCTTTCCACCATACTCACCTAACACCATATTTGCTAGCTTTTTGCGTGTGTCTTTGTGTGAGTGCCCGATACAATTGTTCTAACTCTTGGTTTGTTGGATCACCCCAATCTTGTCATACCACGGTAAGATTGCGAGGTAGTGTTCTTCCACTAACATACACCATATAGATACCGTCTTACTAACATGTATAGCGACGAAGAAGATATGGAGGAGTACACGGAGCACTTCGAGGAGGATGCCTCTTCAAGCACCGCGGATTTGGAGGAACATGTGGAGCTCTACACCGACTATGGCTCCGCAAGCATCGCCAACATGACCGACATCGAGGAGCTCTACACCGACTATGGCTCCGCGAGCATCGCCAACATGGACGACATCGACGAGCTCTACATCGACACTTGCTCAACAAGCATGGACGACATGGTGGAGCACCACGACGAGGACGACATCGACCCCACCATGCATACCGCCGATGCTCCCACATACCCCTACTTGGCCAATGGAGCTACATATGAAGATCGAGGACCTCCACGATGGCATCATCATGTGGATCATCAAGAGCGTCACCAACATATTCGGCATCGACACACTTCTCCGAGCTCCACAAGGCGCCATCATGAGAGTGCCTATACACAAGATCATCGACATAACGGACATCATATGGACCATCAAGAGCGCCCCCAACATGAGCCATCACCTAGGCATGGCAAGGACCGTCATCAACTCACACCATCTCATGATCGTCGTCGGCCACCACCACCTCATGATCTACATCGACATCCGCCCACACATGATCTTCGACGACACCACTCAAGACATGGTGATGAGGCAAGAAGACAAGAGCCTCGACATGAAGACTTTCCTCATAAGGCGACTTCTACCTCTTGTGCTGATGCGGGGTGGCCTTCGGACACCTCCTCACCAAGACCAACAAGTCCCCCAAGCGGACCAATGACAAGGGCTCGAGCCAAAGCGATACATGACAAGGTGAACTCGCTCCTCACCACCCTTGACCTTGATACCCCTTTGGATGGATTGCTACCTCATGCCGACGTGCTATGTGTCATTAGGTACAAGGCGCACCAAGACCCCGGAGAGGACGAGACATCATGGTCAAGGGAAGGAGAGGAGCAGAGGAACCTGGAGATGAACATGAAGCCGAAGCCGACGTCGCCCGAAGAGTGCCAAGGAAGAGAAGGACGCTGGCCGGTCCAGAGCCCGGTCAGACCGGACCCACGACCGGACGCCCCGGCCACAGGCCCGGTCAACCGGGCGCAAACCGGGCCAACTCCCTCGTACCGGACGACGACCGGACCCAGGACCGGAATCTTCGCAGAATCCCGGTTGGCGGCCGGTCGACCGGACCCATGACCGGACAGCCCGGTCACAGGCCCGGTCAGACCGGACCCCTGACCGGACAGCCCGGTCCCAGGCCCGGTCTGATCGGACGCCCAACCGGATCCGACGGGAATACCCCACCAAACTGCCTTGACTTATCCATTCGCGTACCTGTTCGCCCTTGCTGGTTGTGTGTGCCTATTTAAGTAGCTGGACCCCCTCCTTTACTTTTCAAACTTGTTTAGAACTCAAACCTAACTTTGAGCTTAGTCTCCCTTGGGTATCATCCCTCTGTAATCAAGGCAACCCTTGTGGATGTATGGATTTGGTAGTGAGAGATTCTAGTGTTTACACTCTCTCTCCCACTCCTTGATTCGTCCTCCCCACTGTCGACCACTTGCTCTTTACCATGTACTGCTTGCAATGATAATGACAAGGATGACATTAGCTTCCGCATGCTTTGCCCCAAATGTTTACACTCTTCCATGATCCTTGCATCCAAGATTGCGAACAATTGCTCTTTCTTATGCTTGGTATGCAAGAATGCTTATTTTATTGTTCACGAGATGGCCCCCATAGCCTTCTCAATCTTTGATGATCATGAGTTACCACATGCCATGAATGCACCTTCTTGCCATATGCACCATCGCCATGCATTTCATACTATCTTGCTTGACACTAATGGTGATGTGCACAAGACATGGAACATCATGATGGATGATGTATTCATCTACCATGCACACACGCTTTTTGTCTTGTTTCTTCCATGTGTAGGTACACGGACGACCACTTCCACCGCTACGGAGCATGAGCTCACGAAACGCGCAATTGAGAGCTACCCCATCAAGGACCTAACCCGTGGGACTCACACCAAAGGGTATGTTTCCCAACGCCTTCGCCATCATGTGTTTCCGACATTTCTTGTCGAGCTTCCGGTTTGGTCCAACTCCTCGTCACCTCTTTTGCTTCTTACGCAACATATCTTGAAACATCTTGTTGGCACAATGGTTGTTGTATGTCTTGATGAGATCATCATACACTCCGAGAATCTCAAGGACCATGTCATACATGTGAGAGAAACCTTATGCACCTTGTGCCACAAGTTACACAAAAAGTTGCTCTCCTTTGGATTTTTCATTTCATCTTTGGCAATTGCAATGGATTCTTTGACACTTGAGGATACCCATACTCGGCTCACGCCAACCATACTTTCCCAAGCTAGAAGTCTCCATAGCTTTGCCATTGCACATAACAATTTTGCCCCAAATTTTGCCGCCGATACTTGCCTTTTGATTGTTCCATTTGTGTGGGACAATGCTACACACAACATTTTTGACACCTTCCAAAGCAAACTTTTACTTGCACAAATTTTTGTCCTCCCACATTTTGGATACATCGACACTCTTTTGATCACCATTTTTGCCCAATGCCTTTTGGAGAAACGACTTGATGCTTCGTATTTGATTGAGAGCCTCTTGTTCGTCGGTCACCAAATTGGCATCCACAAGCTTTCCTTTTGCAAGTTGTTTTTCCCCTTGTTCTTCTTCGACCGAGACTTGGCCCCTCCACCACTACATGGGAGACCCGTTAAGGACTACAACAAAGACGCCTGCACTACGACGAGCATCCCTAAGGACACAAGGGCACCTATACAAGTCCTTCCCGTCTACCTCATCGGTGAGGAGGAGCAAGAGTCGAGGACGACTCTTTCCCAAGGGGAGATGATGCGGGGTGGCCTTTGGACACCTACGCCTCAAGACCAACAAGTGAAGCCCCGACTATCATCGACGCTACACCATGGCCAAGGAGTACCCCAAGTGGACCAACAACACAAACCCCCGCCATATATGTCAAGGTGAACTCCTTCCTCTCTATGGTCGATCTCAACACCAACTTGAATGGTATGCTACCTCATGCCTATCATCTTGATGTCTATAGGTGCCGACGTCGACAAGGACCAAGAGAGAAGGAACCCCCATGGAGCATGGAAGAAGGAAGAAGAAGAAGGGAAGAAGAGGAGAAGGAAGAGGAAGAAGAGGAGGGAGGAACAGGCCGGCCAGCCCAGAGAGGCCGGTCGACCGGGACCACGGGGACGGGCCGGGCGCAGAGGCCGGTCAGACCGGGCCTGAACCGGGCGCACCCAGGCATCGCACCGGAAGCCAACCGGACGGAATCTGCGAGGTTTCCGGTTTGCGGCCGGTCGACCGGACCAGTGACCGGACCACCCGGTCCACAGCCCGGTCTGACCGGCCCCAAACCGGATCCGTCGGGTTTGACCCACCCACTTGTACCTTTTCGACCCATGTTGCCTTGTATGCATATATAAGACCCCAGCTCGCCCCCATAGCTGGTTAGACAAGATTTGGGCTTAAACATGACTTTGAGCTTTGTCTCCCTAGGGTTTCATCCCCTTTGTATCAAGGCACCCCATGTTGGATGATTGGATCTATGTGAGTGAGATTCTAGTGTAGCCCACTCTCTCTCCCTCACCTACCTCCGTCCTCAACACCGATCTCTCACTCCGGGATTCTACCTCGAGTCTCTCCCGTGGTGATTCTATTGGCGTGGTCCATCGAGCCACGAGGGTAAGTATCGATTGTATCGGGTTGGTGTGCGTTGTGTTCTTCGCGTTCTTCGTGTTCTTCCGCCTCTCCCTCTCTTTCCCCCTTTGATTCTTGGGTCATTCGCAAGATCGGGCCACACACGGGGTCTTAGACCTCATCAGTCCACGTGCCACCAAAGATACAAACGAGTGCAAGTGCCACCATACACGAAAGAGAAAAAGCTTTTAAGCAAAGAGAGAGACGAGAAGAGAGGCCGCGTGTGAATCTTGTTGTCTCTTCGTTGCAACCAAAGCTTTGGCTCTTCTTGTGTTATTGCGACACCGAGCACTTATACATACACTTTTCCGCTCATTCCTTGGTCGCACTAACCCCGCTTATCTCGTGTGTGTGTTCCACAACTTTTCCGTGTTTTCGTGATCACCATTTGGACATTTAATTTTTGGACCTTACCCACTTTTAACAACATACTCGATCTTGGATTTGTCTTTTGGCTTTCCACAACACTCGCCTAACACCATATTTGCTAGCTTTTGCGTGTGGTTTTGCGTGTGTTCCCGATACACTTGATCTTGCTTTCGGCTTGGTGGATTGCCTCAATACCATCTTACCTTGGTAAGAGTGCGAGGTAGTCTCCTTCCACTAACATACACAACATAGTTCTTGTCTTGCTATCATGGATAGGAACGGAGATGAAACAAGGGATGGAGAAGTCCTCCGGAACATCGAGAGGTTGGCTACTCAACACAACCTATGGACTCAACGCCAAGAGTTCAAGGAGCAACTATCACTCTTCGAGACCCGCATCGACGAACAATATGAAGAAGTGGCTCACAACTTCTCCACGGTGAACCAAGACTTGGCTCTCCTCCGTGAAGCTACGGACAACTTGAATGGCCAAATGGCGGCCAATGATGCGAACATGGAGCGACGCATGGATAACCTCGAGCGCGCCATCACCAACTTGGGTCGTCATCGCCGACACCGCTCTACTTCATCATCATCAAGCTCGTCACAAGATTACTATTCTCATGGCCACCGTTCGTCATCAAGCTCCTCCTCAAGGCATGAAGACCATCCTCGTCCTCATCGACCACATGCTCGTCAAGAAGACTCTCGCTCTAACTCAAGGAGAGGTGAATTCCATCGCCATGCTCGTCCTCATGAACGACCTCCACAAGAACAAGTTCCTCACCAAGATCGTCATCAAGCGGCTCGCCATGCCCACCATGGGCGTGACGACCAACCCCACGACAACGTCTTCCACAACATGGCGCCACATGGTGATGCTCCCGCCCAAGGTCGTCAAGAGCAACCAAGGCGTGATCTCCGAAATCATCCTCGCCATGACCAACGTGGAAGAGGAGACCCACAACATGATCAAGATGAGAGGGCCATCCTTGGATATCGCCAACAACCTCGCCAAGACCCTCAACAACATCCTCCACGTGAACCAAGTGAAGCAAGTGTTCAACTCCACCACCAACCCAATGCTATGGTTGGACGTGAAAGACCTCCTCTACCACCTCAAGCCGCAAGAGATGAAGGCAACCGTCCTCGCCGCCGCAACTTGGAAGATGAAGAGAATATGTATGGCAAACTCAAGTTCAACATGCCCAATGATGCGGGGTGGCTTTTGGACACCTCCGCTTCAAGACCGACAAGTGCATCCCCGCCTATCGTCGACGCTACACCATTGCCAAGGAGTCCCCCAAGTGGACCAACAACACAAAACCCCTCCATATATGTCAAGGTGAACTCCTTCCTCTCTATGGTCGATCTCAACACCCATGTGAATGGAATGCTACCTCATGCCTATCATCATGATATCTATAGGTACCGACACCGACAAGGACCAAGAGAGAAGGAACCCCATGGTGCAAGGAAGAAGGAAGAAGAAGAAAGGAAGAAGAGGAGAAGGAAGAGGAAGAAGAGGCGGGAGGAGGAGGACCAGCCGGTCCAGGACCCGGTCAGACCGGGCCACAGACCGGACAGGCCGGCGCAGGGTCCGGTCCGACCGGGCGACAGACCGGGCGCACCCAGGCATCGTACCGGAGACCAACCGGACGGAAATCTGCGAGGATTCCGGTTTGCGGCCGGTCGACCGGACCCGTGACCGGACCACCCGGTCCACAGCCCGGTCTGACCGGCCCCAAACCGGATCCGTCGGGTTTGGCCCACCTACTTGTACCTTTTCGACCTGTGTTGCCTTGTATGCCTATATAAGACCCGAGCTCGCCCCCATAGCTGGTTAGACAAGATTTAGGCTTAAACATAACTTTGAGCTTTGTCTCCCTAGGGTTTCATCCCCTTTGTATCAAGGCACCCCATGTTGGATGATTGGATCTATGTGAGTGAGATTCTAGTGTAGCCCACTCTCTCTCCCTCACCTACCTCCATCCTCAACACCGATCTCTCACTCCGGGATTCTACCTCGAGTCTCTCCCGTGGTGATTCTATTGGCGTGGTCCATCGAGCCACGAGGGTAAGTATCGATTGTATCGGGTTGGTGTGCGTTGTGTTCTTCGCGTTCTTCGTGTTCTTCCGCCTCTCCCTCTCTTTCCCCTTTGATTCTTGGGTCATTCGCAAGATCGGGCCACACACGGGGTCTTAGACCTTAACATATGGTATCAGCAGCCTTTGGTTTCCGCGAATCTGACCCCCCACCCACCCAATTTCGTCTCTAAAAAAAAAATTTCCCCAAAAATCCCCAAAAAATAGCCCTAATTTGCCTTTGGATGGATCTGCGATTTGGTTGCGTTTTGAGTGGTTTTGGTCCATGGATTTGGTGTTGAGGTGCTTGATCTACTATTTCCCCCACTTTCTAGCCCCCAATTCCATCGTTTTCCTTCGATCTGGTCGATTTGGTTTTGGTTTGGGGAAGAACAGGAGAGAGAAAACTCGAAATCGAGAAATCCGGTTGCGAAACCGGTCAACCGGCCCCCAGACCGGACCGTCCGGCGCAGAACCCGGTCAACCGGCCGCCAACCGGACCAGCCGGTCCAGAAGCCGGTCAACCGGACCCCAGACCGGAGCAGCCGGCGCCAGACCCGGTCCGACCGGACCACCGACCGGGCACACGTCTTCGACGTCGACTAACACCACCGCCGACCACCACCACCACCATCATCTCCACCATCGCAGGTATAACTTGCAGTAACCCTTGTAACCCCTCTTCTTTTGCGATCTATCCTATCGAGCATTGCTTATCTAGTGTTGCGAGACATTGCACGTGGCCCCGCATTGTGAGGTGTGTGTGTAGTGTGGAGTCAAGCTTATAAGCAAAACTCGTGTGGCAAGATAGCAAAAGCGAGCTAACGCTAACATAGTGTGAGAAAAAGCCGCCAAAACACAAAAAGAGTGCAAGTGCACAATAGAGCAAAAGAGTGCGAGTAGCACCATACATCCATATACCCATACATACAAAAGTGTCCATGTGCCACCAAAGATAAAAACGAGTGCAAGTGCCACAATATACAAGAGAGAAAAAGCTTTTAAGCAAAGAGAGAAGAGAAGAGAGGCCGCGTGTGAATCTTGTTGTCTCATCGTTTGCAACCAAAGCTTTGCCTCTCCTTGTGTTAGTGTGACACCGAGCCACCCTTGCTTTCGGGCTTCATACACTTTTCCGCTCATTCCTTGGTCGCACTAACCCCGCTTATCCCGTGTGTGAGTTCCATACCTTTTCCGTGTTTATAGTGATCATCGCTTTGACATTTGAGTTTTTGGATTTCACCCACCCTTAACAACAAACTTGATTTCAGATTTCATCTTTTGGCTTTCCACCATACTCACCTAACACCATATTTGCTAGCTTTTGCGTGTGTCTTTGTGTGAGTGCCCGATACAATTGTTCTAACTCTTGGTTTGTTGGATCACCCCAATCTTGTCATACCACGGTAAGATTGCGAGGTAGTGTTCTTCCACTAACATACACCATATAGATATTGTCGTGCTAACATGGATAGCGAAGAAGAAGATACGGAGGAGTACACGGAGCACTTCGAGGAGGATACCTCTTCAAGCACCGCGGATGTGGAGGAACATGTGGAGCTCTACACCGACTTTGGCTCCGCGAGCATCGCCAACATGACCGACATCGAGGAGCTCTACACCGACTATGGCTCCGCGAGCATCGCCAACATGGACGACATCGACGAGCTCTACATCGACACTTGCTCAACAAGCATGGACGACATGGTGGAGCACCACCACGAGGACGACATCGACCCCACCATGTCCACCGCCGATGCTCCCACATACCCCTACTTGGCGAATGGAGCTACATATGAAGATAGAGGACCTCCACGATGGCATCATCAGGTGGATCATCAAGAGCGTCCCCAACATATTCGGCATCGACACACTTCTCCGAGCTCCACAAGGCGCCATCATGAGAGTGCCTATGCACAAGATCATCGACGTCATGGACATCATATGGAGCGCCCCCAACATGAGCCATCACCTAGGCAAGGCAAGGACCTTCATCGACTCACACCATCTCATGATCGTCGTCGACCACCACCACCTCATGGTCTACATCGACATCCTTCCACACATGATCTTCGACGACACCACTCAAGACATGGTGATGAGGCAAGAAGACGAGAGCCTCGACATGAAGACCTTCCTCATATGGCGACTTCTACCTCTTGCGCCACCACCACAATGGCCCCTACCTCGTCATATGCCTATGGACTCCGATGCTACAAGTGCAAGCAACAAGGCCACCCTCCACGGGAATGTCCCAATCTCCTATGTGAGGTGTGCAAGGCCAAGGGTCACGTTGCATGGCAATGCACAACGCCAAGCGCCAAGAAGCTCTACTTCGACGAGCTCAATGCACAAGTCTCCAAGATGCCACTACTTGAGGACGACTTAGGAGGCGATGGAGTTGAGCATGGTGAGCATGGGATTCTCCCTTCACCCACGGAGGCGCATGGAGTTGAGATGGTTGAGCATGGGAAGTTCCCTTCAACCAAGGAGGCGCATGGAGATGAGAAAGTCGAACCTACTCCTACATGCTTGATTGATGAGTTGGTACCAATCCCATGTGAGCATGAGAGCCACTTAGCCCACTTGAGCGAGAGTGATAGTGAGTTGAGTGACTTCCACCCCATATGTGAGTTTGAGTGCTTCCATTTGGAGGACATGGGTGATACACAAAGTGAGTTGAGAGAGGTAGATGATATGATGTGGTCTAAGACCCCGTGTGTGGCCCGATCTTGCGGATTGACGTCGAAACCAAGCGGGAGAGATGGGAAAACGCGAGGGGGACGAAGAACACGATGAACTCCGAGACTCACGCACGCACACCAACCCGATACACCCGATGCTTACCTCCGTGGCTCGATGGACCACGCCAATAGAATCTCCGTGGAAGAGGCACGAGGCAGAATTCCCGGAGAGAGATTGGGATTGGAGAGGATGAGCTTGGTGAGGGAGAGAGAGTAACAAGTACTAGAATCTCACTCAACAAGATCAAAGTCAACAACCAAGGTGCCTTGATTACAGAGGGATGATACCCAAGGGAGACTAAGCTCAAAGGTAGGTTTGAGTTCTAAACAAGTCTAACCCTAATCTGGAGGAAGGGGTGAGGTACTTATAGGTCCAGATTCGTACAGGGGTAAAATCGGTAATACATAAATTATCCTGGTCCATAGATACGAAATCAACGGTTGAGATTAAGTCAACAGGGGTGGGGCCGGCAGTGCCGGTGAGGATTGGCCGGCAGTACCGGTGTGGCCGGCAGTGCCGCTGCGCCTGGGCCGGCAGTGCCGGTCGTAGTCTTCTCCGCGTGGGGGGCCGGCAGTGCCGGGGTGTACCGGCCGGCAGTGCCGGGGTGCACAGGCCGGCAGTGCCGGTGCCTGGAGGCCGGCAGTGCCGGCCCTGGGGGCGTCCTTCGGCGGCCACTCTTCTCCTCCTTCTTGCTGGTCCATCTTCAGGTCTGCTGCGACGTCCTTCTCGGCCAGCTGCTTCTCTCCTTCCCTCGACCATGGCGTATCCTCTTCTCCGGGGTC
Organism: Lolium perenne; assembly: GCF_019359855.2. NCBI lineage: Eukaryota > Viridiplantae > Streptophyta > Magnoliopsida > Poales > Poaceae > Lolium > Lolium perenne. The sequence continues at coordinate 97,569,104 of NC_067248.2, read as the reverse complement.
TTGATGCTCCACGTACCTAATAACACAAAGGGTTTCGGCATGAGGTAGCATTCCATCCAATGGGGTATCAAGGTCGAGGGTAGTGAGGAGCGAGTTCACCTTGTCATGTAGAGCTTTAGCTCGAGCCCGTGTCATTGGTCCACTTGGGGGACTTGTTGGCCTTGATGTAGTGTCGTTGGTGAGCGGGGCTACATCATCTCCCCCCCCTTGGAAAAGAGTCGTCCTCGACTCGTGGTCTTCCTCATCTCCATGATAGGGTGACAAGTCGGAGACATTGAACGTGTTGCTCACCAAGTACTTGGAGGTCGGAATGTCGATGACGTATGCATTGTTGTTGATGCGCTTGAGGACCTTGAATGGGCCATCGCCCCTTGGCTTGAGCTTGGAGTTGCGTTCATGAGGGAATCTTTCCTTCCGGAGGTGGATCCAAACGAGGTCACCTTCTTCAAAGATGCGTTCCTTATTCTTGGCGTTGAGGCGTGTAGCTTGACGAAGCACATGTTCTTGTATTGTTGCTCTTGTTTCTTCATGTAGTTTCTTCATGGCGGTGGTGCGCTTGTCGAAGTCCATGTTCGTTCTCTCATGAAGTGGGAGTGGTAGTATGTCGAGTGCCGTGGGTGGTTCGAAGCCGTAGACAACCATAAAGGGGCTCCGTGATGTTGTCTTGTGCGTGGCTCGATTGTAGGCGAACTCCGCGTGGGGGAGGCAATCTTCCCATGACTTCAAGTTTTTCTTCACAAGTGTGCGGAGGAGTGTGGAGAGGCTTCGATTGACCACTTCGGTTTGTCCATCGGTTTGAGGGTGCGAGGATGATGAGAACAAGAGCTTGACTCCAAACTTGGCCATGAGCGACTTCCATAGATAACTCATGAACTTGACGTCTCGATCCGACACAATGCTTGCCGGTATCCCATGTAGGCGAACCACTTCCCTGAAAAACAATGAAGCAATGTGTGAAGCATCATCGCTCTTATGACATGGTATAAAATGTGCCATTTTTGAGAACCTATCCACTACCACAAAGATTGAATCATGCCCATGCTTTGTTCTTGGTAAGCCTAACACAAAGTCCATGCTTATATCCGACCAAGGTGCATATGGAATGGGTAAAGGTATGTAAAGACCATGGGGATTGGATGTTGACTTAGCTTGTAAACAAGTGGTGCAACGGTTGCAAAGGCGCTCCACGTCTCGCTTCATGCGTGGCCAATAATAGTGTGTGGATAGCATCAAAAGAGTCTTGTCGCGTCCAAAATGACCCATGAGGCCACCTCCATGTGACTCTTGCAAAAGCAACTTACGAAGAGAAGACTCGGGTATGCAAACTTTGTTAGCTTTAAACAAGTAGCCATCATGCAAATAGAAATCATCAAAACCTCGATCAACGGAACACTTGGCAAAGATTGGTCCAAAGAAAGAGTCGGATGGGTAAAGCTCTTTGATCTCCTCAAGACCCGAAATGTGAAACTCCAAGCGGGTGAGTAGAAGAGTAATCTTGCGGAAAGTGCATCCGCAACCACATTTTCCTTGCCCTTTTTGTATTTGATTACATAAGGGAAGGACTCTATGAACTCAACCCACTTAGCATGTCTCTTGTTCAAATTGTGTTGACTTTTCAAATACTTCAAGGACTCATGATCCGAATGGATAACAAACTCTTTTGGCCAAAGGTAGTGTTGCCAAACTTCAAGAACACGAACCAAAGCATAAAGCTCCTTGTCATATATAGGATAGTTGAGGCGTGCGCCATCCAACTTCTCGCTATAGTATGCCACGGGTTTTCCATTTTGCATGAGAACACCACCGATTCCAAGGCCACTCGCATCGCATTCTATCTCAAATGTTTTGGCAAAATCGGGAAGAGCAAGTAGTGGTGCCTCGGTGAGTCTCTTTTTCAATTCATCAAAAGCTTTTTGTTGTGCTTTGCCCCAAACGAACGGAACATTCTTTTTTGTAAGCTCGTTTAAAGGGCAAGCAATGGTGCTGAAATCTTTCACAAAGCGGCGGTAAAATCCGGCAAGACCATGGAAGCTTCGAACTTGACCAACATTTGTGGGAGTGGGCCAATTGTGTATGGCCTCAACTTTGGAAGAATCAACTTCAATCCCGTTGGCGGAAACCACAAAACCAAGAAAAACCAATTTGTTTTGAGCGAAATGGCATTTTGGAAGATTGGCAAAGAGCTTCTCGTGGCGCAAGATGCATAAGACTTCTCTCACATGTTGAACATGGTCCTCGAGATTTTTGCTATAGATGAGGATATCATCAAAGTAAACAACCACGCTCTTGCCAATGAGAGGTCGCAAAATGTGATTCATAAGACGCATGAAAGTGGAAGGAGCATTGGAAAGACCAAACGGCATGACGAGCCATTCATAGAGACCAAGCTTGGTCTTGAATGCCGTCTTCCATTCATCACCAATTGCCATGCGAATTTGGTGGTAGCCACTACGCAAATCAATCTTAGAGAAAATGGTGGCACCACTCAATTCATCAAGCATGTCATCTAAACGCGGAATGGGATGTCGATAACGGACGGTAATGGCATTGATAGGGCGGCAATCCATACACATCCGTTGCGTCTCATCCGGTTTAGGCACAAGAATGACGGGAACGGCACAAGGGCTAAGGCTTTCTCGGACATACCCTTTAGCGAGGAGGTCTTGTATTTGTCGTTGTATCTCCTTGGTATCTTCGGGGTTGGTGCGGTAGGCGGCGCGGTTTGGTAGGGGAGCGCCGGGTATGAGGTCGATGCGATGCTCGATGCCCCGAAGCGGTGGTAGTCCATGGGGTAGCTCGTCGGGGAAGACGTCTTGGAACTCCTTCAAAAGAGACAACAAAGACGAAGGAATGTTGGTTAAGTCATTAGTCTCCGACGAGAGGCCCTTGCAAATGAGCACGTAGTGTATGGTGGTGGATGGGTTGTCTTTCACTTCTCTCCACTCGCTTTTGGTGGCTAGGAGGACACTCTTTCTCTCACTCATATGTGGGTGGTGGCCGATCTTTCGATGAGACGTGGATAATGTCGATTTGTTGGTGGAGTTCGTGCTTGACGATCCGACTACACGTGCAAAGCTCGTGCGCCAATGCAATCGCTAGGACAATCTCCGGGAGTTACTGATCTTGCGGATGCACGATCAGCCTGACCAGCGAGGGTCTTAATTCCTACCTGAAATCGAGAACAAGTAAGAACTAATATTGCAATCAAGATATTGCGGATATAGATGAAAGCTTTATTGAAAAGGTGGGATTCCGAATAGTCGGTCTTGTTCTGGGCGTTGGCCTCAAAAGAAGTACACGAGAGTTGCAGCAATGGCTAACTTTTAATCTAATCAAAATCCGAGTCTAAACGTGACGGCTATGGGGGTATTTAAAGGAGGAAAAGGTGGGGTTTCGGCCAGCCATGCATATGGTGGCCGAACCAAACCCTAGAAGGCCTTTCCCCCTTCAATACGGACTCTAAAAAGTGGCTGACTTAAATCCTGCGAAAATTACATGGGCCTGGCCCAAAACTAATGGTGTCGCAGCACCATGGACTCATGTGGACGAAATTATGAAGTGGAGAACTCTATATTTCGTCCATGTCTTCATCTCCAATTATGGTGGCTTCAAAGTTCTGAAATCTCCACTCGCAGCGTCTTCTTCAATCCTCATATGTTTGCTGCCATCTCCTCCATGTGTGATCATGCTCCAATGCTTGTCCCTCTCATCCATGCTAGGTCCATCATTCCTAAGAGTAACAAACACATCTGATTTAGGCAGCATCATATTCTCATGTAAGTGAGGAATAGTTCCAAGAAACGAAAGTACCTGATAATTAAGTTGTTTGGCACGAGCTCGAGTGATTGGTCCTTCAATTTGTGTGGCTGTAGGTACAGCGGTTGTATCAATAGATGGGATGTCCTCATCATGCTCCCCTTCTTGAATTGAAGTCGTCCTCGACGCGATCTCATCTTCTTCACCAAAGTAAGGCTTCAAATCTGCAATGTTAAATGTAGGACTAACCGGACCCAATTCTGCAGGAAGCTCAAGTTTATATGCATTATCATTTATTTTCTCTAACACCTTAAAAGGAACAGCGGCACGTGGCATGAGCTTAGACTTGCGCAATGCAGGAAAACGATCTTTGCGCAAATGCAACCAAACAAGATCACCAACATCAAACACAACATGCTTTCTTCCTCTATCCCCAGCAATTTTATACTTAGCATTCATGCGTTGTATGTTGTCTTTAGTAGTCTCATGCAATTTTAATATCAATTCAGCACGTTGTGTAGCATCCAAATCATTTTGCACCGAAGATGGTAAAGGCAATAAATCAATAGGTGCACGTGGAACAAAACCATACACAATCTCAAAAGGGCACATCTTAGTGGTAGAATGCAGCGAACGATTGTAAGCAAATTCAATATGAGGCAAACACTCTTCCCACAATTTGAAGTTCTTCTTCAAAACAGCCCGCAGCATAGTAGATAATGTTCTATTTACTACTTCAGTTTGTCCATCAGTTTGGGGATGACATGTAGTACTAAACAGCAATTTAGTCCCCAACTTAGCCCATAAACATCTCCAAAAGTGGCTAAGAAATTTAGTATCACGATCAGAAACAATAGTATTTGGCACACCATGTAAACGCACAATTTCGCGAAAGAACAAATCAGCAACATGTGTAGCATCATCAGTTTTGTGACATGGAATAAAGTGTGCCATCTTAGAAAATCTATCCACAACAACAAAGATACTATCCCTCCCCTTCTGTGTACGAGGCAAACCCAAAACGAAATCCATAGAAATATCCTCCCAAGGTACACTAGGAACAGGAAGAGGCATATATAAACCATGTGGATTAAGTCGAGACTTAGCTTTTTGACATGTAGTGCAGCGTGCCACAAATCTCTCAACATCTCGACGCATACGTGGCCAAAAGAAGTGTGCAGCAAGTACATCCTCCGTCTTCTTCACACCAAAGTGACCCATCAATCCTCCTCCATGCGCCTCCTGCAACAACAAAAGACGAACGGAACTATCTGGGATGCATAGCTTGTTAGCACGGAACACAAATCCATCATTGAGGACGAATTTGTTCCATGTTCTACCATCTTTACAATTCAGCAACACATCTTTAAAATCAGCATCATGCAAGTATTGTTCCTTTATGGTTTCTAATCCAAAAATCTTGAAGTCAAGTTGAGATAGCATAGTATAACGGCGCGACAAAGCATCAGCAATAACATTATCTTTACCCTTTTTGTGTTTGATAACATAAGGAAAAGACTCAATAAACTCAACCCACTTTGCATGGCGGCGATTCAACTTAGCTTGACTACGAATATGCTTCAAAGATTCATGATCAGAATGTATAACAAATTCTTTAGGCCATAAATAATGTTGCTAAGTTTGTAATGTCCGAACCAGCGCATATAATTCTTTATCATAAGTAGAATAATTCAGACTAGGCCCACTCAATTTCTCACTAAAATATGCAACAGGTTTGCCCTCTTGTAATAACACACCTCCTAAACCAATTCCACTAGCATCACATTCAAGCTCAAAAGTCTTATTGAAATCAGGAAGTTGGAGTAATGGAGCATGTGTTAACTTATCTTTCAGTATCATGAAGGCGTCTTGTTGTGCATCGCCCCACACAAAGGGCACATCCTTCTTTGTAAGCTCATTCAGCGGCGCAGCAATGGATCCAAAATCTTTCACAAAGCGCCTATAGAAACCAGCGAGGCCAAGAAAACTCCTCACTTGTGTGACCGTCTTTGGCTGTGGCCAATTCTCAATTGCCTCAATCTTGGCTGGATCAACTTCAATTCCCTGCGCAGTAACAACATAGCCAAGAAACGCAACTCGATTTGTGCAAAAGGTGCACTTCTCAAGATTACCATACAAACGTGCATCACGTAAAGCATTGAAAACAGCACGTAAATGATCCAAATGTTCCTCCAAAGATTTGCTATAAATCAGAATATCATCAAAGTATACCACCACAAAACGTCCAATAAAAGCACGTAAAACTTCGTTCATCAGTCTCATGAAAGTACTAGGTGCATTAGTTAAACCAAAAGGCATTACTAACCACTCATATAAACCGAACTTAGTTTTAAACGCTGTTTTCCATTCATCTCCTAATTGCATACGAATCTGGTGGTAACCACTACGCAAATCAACTTTAGAGAACATAATAGAACCACTCAATTCATCAAGCATATCATCTAAACGAGGTATAGGATGACGGTAACGAATGGTAATATTATTAATAGATCTACAATCAGTACACAGGCGTGAAGAACCATCCTTCTTAGGTACCAAGATAATAGGAACAGCACATGGGCTAAGAGACTCACGAATGTAACCTTTATCTTGGAGAACCTGAATTTGTCGCTGAATCTCTTTGGTTTCTTCAGGATTGGTACGATATGGCGCACGGTTGGGCAGCGAAGCACCTGGAATCAAGTCAATCTGGTGTTCTATCCCACGGATAGGTGGTAGTCCAGGTGGTACATCTTGTGGGAACACATCAATGAACTCCTGCAAAAGGTTAGCAACCGCAGGTGGCAAAGAAGGAGGCATATCCTCAAATGAAAACAGAACTTCTTTGCAAATAATAGCATAGCATTGAGTAGTGTTCACATCAAGTTCAGCAATATCAGATTTGCTAGCAAGCAAACAAGGATTTTTCAAACGAATTTCAGTAGCATGGTTTGAATCAGATTTAGTATTAGTCTTATGTGGCGCAAAATCTGCAGCAACAATCTGATTCTCACTCTTAAGTTTCTCCTCGTTTTTTACTCTACTAGCTCTAGCAAGATCATCTTTTAGTATTTGTTCAGGAGTCATAGGTTTGAGACCAATTTTCTTTCCATCATGCATAAGAGAATACTGATTAGTTTTACCATTATGAACAGATTCTCTATCAAATTGCCAAGGTCTACCAAGTAACAAAGAACAAGCTTGCATAGGTACAACATCACAATCCACAAAATCAGAATATGTACCAATAGTAAAATGCACACGTGTAGTTCTTGTTACCTTGAGCTTCCGAGAGCTCTCAAACCATTGAATGTAATATGGATGTGTGCGCTGTCTTGTAGGAAGAGAAAGCTTCTCCACCATGTCAACGCTAGCCAGATTATTGCAGCTCCCTCCATCAATGATGATCCTTATAGCTCGCTCTTTGACAACGCCTCTTGTTTGGAATAGATTGTGGCGTTGATCATGCTCAGCTTTGCTCAATTGCACGCTCAACACACGCTGTGCAACTAAGCTCCTGTACTGATCAGCAGTGTCAGCTTCCATTACCTCCATCTCTCTCTCAGAATCAGAATTGGCGCCATCACGTGCAGCAATAAGGGCCAATGTATCTTCATCAAAGTCACTTGCAGAATCATATTCGCCATCTTCACGCACCAACATCACACGCTTGGTTCTGCATTCTTTCTCTATGTGTCCAAATCCCAAGCATTTGCGACATTGTATGTCGCGCGTCTTCCCCGTGGAGGCCATCGAAGATGAACTCCGAGGAGGACCAGCAGATGGTGGTGGAGTAGCAGCCGGTGGTGCTCGTGATGCAGGCGCGGTGTACTTGGAGGTAGAAGGTGCTGGTGTAGTCCCACGAGATTGTGGCGCTGATTGTCGCGGAGTCCATGACGATGTACGACCTGCAGAAACATTAGCTTTTCTCCATGGTGGTTGACGATCCTGCACTTCACGTTCAGCTTTGCAAGCAAGATGAAACAAGCGAGTAATAGTATTGTACTCCTTATAATCTAAAATATGCTGAATCTCTTTATTCAAACCACCAAAGAAACGTGCAAGCATAGCCTCATTATCCTCTACAATACCACAGCGAATCATGCCAGTTTGCAATTCTTGATAATAGTCTTCTACAGAATTTTTTCCTTGCTCTAAGCGAGACAATTTTTTCAGCAAATCACGTTGATAATGTGGAGGAACAAAGCGAGTACGCATAGCAAGTTTTAAACCAACCCAAGTAGTAGGAATATTAGCATGGTGTACTCTACAATGTTCAGACCACCAAATAGATGCAAAATCTGTGAACTCACAAGTGGCAGCACTAACACGCAAGTGATCAGGATATTTTAAACATGCAAAGCGTTGCTCTACTTCCAATTCCCATGTAAGATATGCATCAGGATTATATCTACCCTCAAATGGTGGAATATTCAATTTTAGTTTAGCAACATGATCATCATCACGTACCGGCCGTGGAGGTGGTCGAGCGTGGCGGTTCAGCTGCCGTGGACGACCAGGTGCAGGTTGTTGGACCTCCTCGTCATCCAGCTCGTTCTCATCGACTTGCTCATCCGCGTCCCCTTCATAATCCTCGTATCCTTCATCAGAAGGCGCGTCAGGTGCGGCTGCTGCCGCAGGAGCGGTACCCGCAGGAACATCCGCACGAGGAACGCGGCGTGCGCGGCGTTGCACGTGGACGCGAGGTGGCGGCAACCGAGTCAAGAGCTCCTGAAACTTGGCGTCGAGCTTGGAGTTGAAAGCTGCCTCGAGGCCATCGATCTTGTCCAGCGCGTCAGTGAGTTTGGCGTCAACATCACCGAGGCGCCCATCCACGTCGGTTGTATGCCCGCCCAAAAGATGGAGGAAGTGAGCATGCATCTCTGTATTCGTCATCTTATCCGGGTCAACGTTCGCCGACTCTGTGCCTGTCATGGTTAGTACAGGAAAAGCACAAATGTATATGCCTACAAACTACGGAATATGGTGGTTCACGCGCAATTCGTCAAGCAAAATACAAAGCTCTTACAAGTCCTTACCAAACAGGAGGAAGGCGATGTAACAACCAGCAGGAATCAGCGTCTCCAAGGATTGCCAAAGCGATTACCAGGGTCGACACAGTGCACGTGGAGACAATATGTAGAGCTGTAGGAAGGCTAATATGGTAGCAAAACAGCAATTGTCAAAACAGCAATGCAGTATTGAAAGTATGCTCAACAACGGTACTGTGCTGGTCCTAGGCTAGACCGTACTAGAGACGCGAGCCTAGAACACAAACAGGTCACGGCGCGGCACACAAGCAACGAGCAGCGATGAGGTGGCGATGATGTGGCGACGCGAACGGCGAAAAACCACTATGATGGCAAGTGTCTCAAACTGATCCCCAAGGTCTAAAAACAGTATAGCCTCAGAAATTTTTTTTGTCGAAATTTCTGGAAAGTGCTCCGGAAAGCGCGCAGGCGCCAAAAAAATGTCGCTATAACGGCCAGTGGCGAAAAGTGATCGCCAAGGTGAAAAACCAATGTAGCCAAATTTTTTTTATTTTTTTTTTATTTTTTTTTTTTGCTCTCCTTCACAATTTTTCCCTGGCGGCCGAAACTGATCTCACGGAAATTTTTTCTACAGCACAGATGGAATTAGAAGGCAACAGCTAAGAGGGGAAAACAAATAAAACCTAATTCTACTCGGACTCTGTCACGGCAGAGAAACAGCAACAATCCGTGTCGCGGTAGGAGACAGGGTATATGGCGGATACGGATGTATGTGGCAGGGTGTATATGGCAGTGGCGGAAGTATATGGCAGGGTGTATATGGCAGTGGCGGAAGTATATGGCAGGGTGTATATGGCAGTGGCGGAAGTATATGGCAGGGTGTATATGGCAGTGGCGGAAGTATATGGTGGTGGTGGTGGCGGTGATCTGCGTATGGTGCGAGTGGCGGCGGCGGCGTGACTAATATGACCAGAACTCGAAACTCTAAAGGAACTAGACGCTAAGACCAGCAACTCGACACGAAGATGCAGACACAAATTCAACTATGCAAAACTGAAAAGACAATGCAAGGCGTGGCAGGGGTTTATGGGACTATGATCTAAAAACCCTAACAGTATTTTTGGCTTTTTCGTGGTTTATGGGTATGATGGCAGATGCAATCTACACTAGGAAAACAGTAAAATCTCACCGAGCAACCTGAAATCTGATACCACTTGATAGGGCAAAGATGGCCGATCTTTCGATGAGACGTGGATAATGTCGATTTGTTGGTGGAGTTCGTGCTTGACGATCCGACTACACGTGCAAAGCTCGTGCGCCAATGCAATCGCTAGGACAATCTCCGGGAGTTACTGATCTTGCGGATGCACGATCAGCCTGACCAGCGAGGGTCTTAATTCCTACCTGAAATCGAGAACAAGTAAGAACTAATATTGCAATCAAGATATTGCGGATATAGATGAAAGCTTTATTGAAAAGGTGGGATTCCGAATAGTCGGTCTTGTTCTGGGCGTTGGCCTCAAAAGAAGTACACGAGAGTTGCAGCAATGGCTAACTTTTAATCTAATCAAAATCCGAGTCTAAACGTGACGGCTATGGGGGTATTTAAAGGAGGAAAAGGTGGGGTTTCTGCCAGCCATGCATATGGTGGCCGAACCAAACCCTAGAAGGCCTTTCCCCCTTCAATACGGACTCTAAAAAGTGGCTGACTTAAATCCTGCGAAAATTACATGGGCCTGGCCCAAAACTAATGGTGTCGCAGCACCATGGACTCATGTGGACGAAATTATGAAGTGGAGAACTCTATATTTCGTCCATGTCTTCATCTCCAATTATGGTGGCTTCAAAGTTCTGAAATCTCCACTCGCAGCGTCTTCTTCAATCCTCATATGTTTGCTGCCATCTCCTCCATGTGTGATCATGCTCCAATGCTTGTCCCTCTCATCCATGCTAGGTCCATCATTCCTAAGAGTAACAAACACATCTGATTTAGGCAGCATCATATTCTCATGTAAGTGAGGAATAGTTCCAAGAAACGAAAGTACCTGATAATTAAGTTGTTTGGCACGAGCTCGAGTGATTGGTCCTTCAATTTGTGTGGCTGTAGGTACAGCGGTTGTATCAATAGATGGGATGTCCTCATCACAAGACCATGTACTTCGCCAAGCTAACCGCCTCAACGCCAAGAAGAAAGAACGAGTGTTTGAAGAAGGAGACCTAGTTTGGGTTCACCTAAGGAAAGAAAGGTTCCCTCAAGAACGGAACTCCAAGCTCAAGCCAAGAGGAGATGGGCCTTTCAAGGTACTCAAGCGCATCAACAACAACGCCTACGTCATCGACATACCAACATCCAAGTACTTGGTGAGCAATACTTTCAACATCTCGGACCTCTCCCCACATCATGGAGATGAGGAGGAACAAGAGTCGAGGACGACTCTCTCCCAAGGGGGGGGGAGATGATGTAGCCCCGCTCACCAACGACACTACATCAAGGCCAACAAGTCCCCCAAGTGGACCAATGACACGGGCTCGAGCTAAAGCTCTACATGACAAGGTGAACTCGCTCCTCACTACCCTCGACCTTGATACCCCATTGGATGGAATGCTACCTCATGCCGAAACCCTTTGTGTTATTAGGTACGTGGAGCATCAAGACCCCGGAGAAGAGGATACGTGATGTGGTCTAAGACCCCGTGTGTGGCCCGATCTTGCGGATTGACTTCGAAACCAAGCGGATGAGATGGGAAAACGCGAGGGGATGAAGAACACGATGAACTCCGAGACTCACGCACGCACACCAACCCGATACACCCGATGCTTACCTCCGTGGCTCGATGGACCACGCCAATAGAATCTCCGTGGAAGAGGCACGAGGCAGAATTCCCGGAGAGAGATTGGGATTGGAGAGGATGAACTTGGGGAGGGAGAGAGAGTAGCAAGTACTAGAATCTCACTCCACAAATTCAAAGTCAACAACCAAGATGCCTTGATTACAGAGGGATGATACCCAAGGGAGACTAAGCTCAAAGTTAGGTTTGAGTTCTAAACAAGTCTGAGAAATAAAGGAGGGGTCCCAGCTACTTAAATAGACACACACAGCCAGCAAGGGCGAACAGGTACGCGAATGGATAAGTCAAAGCAGTTTGGTGGGGAAATCCCGTCGGATCCGGTTGGCCGTCCGGTCAGACCGGGCCTGGGACCGGGCTGTCCGGTCAGGGGTCCGGTCTGACCGGGCCTGTGACCGGGCCATCCGGTCATGGGTCCGGTCGACCGGTCGCCAACCGGGCTTCTGCGAAGAATCCGGTCCTGGGTCCGGTCGTCGTCCGGTACGAGGGAGCTGGTCCGGTTTGCGCCCGGTTGACCGGGCCTGTGACCGGGGCGTCCGGTCGTGGGGCCGGTCTGACCGGGCCTGTGACCGGCCAGCGTCCTTTTCTTCCTTGGCGCTCTTCGGGCGACGTCGGCTTCGGCTCCATGTTCATCTCCAGGTTCTGCTGCTCCTCTCCTTCCCTTGACCATGACGTCTCATCCTTTCCGGGGCCTTGGTGCTCCATGTACCTAATCACACAAAGTGTCTCGGCATGAGGTAGCATTCCATCCAATGGGGTATCTAGGTCAAGGGTAGTGAGGAGCGAGTTCACCTTGTCATGTATTGCTTTGGCTCGAGCACGAGTCATGGGTCCACTTGGGGGACTTGTTGGTCTTGGTGAGGAGGTGACCGAAGGCCACCCCGCATCATCTCCCCCCCCTTGGGAGAGAGTCGTCCTCGACTCTTGTTCCTCCTCATCTCCATGATAGGGTGAAAGATCCGAGACGTTGAAGGTGTTGCTCACCAAGTACTTTGATGTTGGTATGTCGATGACGTAGGCGTTGTTGTTGATGCGCTTGAGGACCTTGAAAGGCCCATCTCCTCTTGGCTTGAGCTTGGAGTTGCGTTCTTGCGGGAACCTTTCTTTCCTTAGGTGGATCCACACGAGGTCTCCTTCTTCAAACACGCGTTCCTTCTTCTTGGCGTTGAGGCGGGTAGCTTGGCGAAGTACATGCTCTTGTATGGTTGCTCTTGTTTCTTCATGTAGCTTCTTGATGGCGGTGGTGCGCTCGTCGAAGTCCATGTTCGTTCTTTCATGAAGAGGTAGTGGGAGGATGTCGAGTGCCGTTGGAGGTTCGAATCCGTAGACGACCATGAAGGGACTCCTTGCGGTTGTGGAGTGCTTGGCTCGATTGTAGGCGAACTCCGCGTGGGGTAGGCAATCTTCCCATGACTTCAAATTTGTCTTCACAAGTGTGCGGAGGAGTGTGGAGAGGCTTCGGTTGACCACTTCGGTTTGTCCATCGGTTTGCGGGTGCGAGGACGATGAGAACAAGAGCTTCACTCCAAACTTCGCCATGAGCGACTTCCATAGGTAACTCATGAACTTGACGTCTCGATCCGACACAATGCTTGCCGGTATCCCATGTAGGCGAACCACTTCCCTGAAAAACAACGAAGCAATGTGTGAAGCATCATCGCTCTTATGACATGGTATGAAATGTGCCATTTTAGAGAACCTATCCACTACCACAAATATTGAGTCATGACCATGTTTGGTGCGTGGTAAGCCAAGTACAAAGTCCATGCTTATGTCCGACCAAGGTGCATATGGAATGGGCAAAGGCATGTAAAGACCATAGGGATTGGAAGTAGACTTAGCTTGTAAGCATGTTGTACACCGGCGGCAAAGGCGTTCCACGTCGCGGTACATTCTTGGCCAATAGTAGTGGGTTGATAGCATGGCATATGTCTTCTCTCGTCCAAAGTGACCCATGAGACCACCTCCATGTGACTCTTGCAAAAGCAACTTACGAAGAGAAGACTCGGGAATGCAAATCTTGTTAGCTTTAAACAAATAGCCATCATGCAAATAGAAATCATCAAATCCGTGGTCCACGGAACACTTGGCAAAGATTGGACCAAAGAAAGCGTCGGAAGGGTAAAGTTCCTTGATCTCCTCAAGACCCAAAATGTGAAACTCCAAGCGGGTGAGTAGGAGAGTAATTTTGCGGGAAAGTGCATCCGCAACCACATTTTCCTTGCCCTTTTTGTATTTGATTACATAAGGGAAGGACTCTATGAACTCAACCCACTTAGCATGTCGCTTGTTCAAATTGTGTTGACTTTTCAAATACTTCAAGGACTCATGATCCGAGTGGATGACAAACTCTTTTGGCCAAAGATAATGTTGCCAAACTTCAAGAACACGAACTAAAGCATAAAGCTCCTTGTCATATATAGGATAGTTGAGGCGTGCGCCATCCAACTTCTCGCTATAGTATGCCACGGGTTTTCCATTTTGCATGAGAACACCACCGATTCCAAGGCCACTCGCATCACATTCGATTTCAAATGTTTTGGAAAAGTCGGGAAGAGCAAGTAATGGTGCCTCGGTGAGTCTCTTTTTCAATTCATCAAAAGCGTTTTGTTGTGCTTTGCCCCAAACGAACGGAACATTCTTTTTTGTAAGTTCGTTTAGAGGGCAAGCAATGGTGCTGAAATCTTTCACAAAACGGCGGTAAAATCCGGCAAGACCATGGAAGCTTCTCACTTGGCCAACATTTGTGGGAGTGGGCCAATTGTGGATGGCCTCAACTTTGGAAGAATCAACTTCTATCCCGTTGGCGGAAACCACAAAACCAAGAAAAACCAATTTGTTTTGAGCGAAATGGCATTTTGGAAGATTGGCAAAGAGCTTCTCGTGGCGCAAGATGCATAAGACTTCTCTCACATGTTGAACATGGTCCTCGAGATTTTTGCTATAGATGAGAATATCATCAAAGTAGACAACCACACTCTTGCCAATGAGAGGTCGCAAGATGTGATTCATAAGACGCATAAAAGTGGAAGGAGCATTTGAAAGACCAAACGGCATGACGAGCCATTCATAGAGACCAAGCTTGGTCTTGAATGCCGTCTTCCATTCATCACCAATTGCCATGCGGATTTGGTGGTAGCCACTACGCAAATCAATCTTAGAGAAAATCGTGGCACCACTCAATTCATCCAACATATCATCTAAACGCGGAATGGGATGTCGATAACGGACGGTAATGGCATTGATAGGGCGGCAATCCATACACATCCGTTGCGTCTCATCCGGTTTAGGCACAAGAATGACGGGAACGGCACAAGGGCTAAGGCTTTCACGGACATACCCTTTAGCGAGGAGGTCTTGAATTTGGCGTTGGATCTCCTTGGTGTCCTCGGGGTTGGTGCGGTAGGCGGCGCGGTTTGGTAGTGGAGCGCCGGGTATGAGGTCGATGCGATGCTCGATGCCCCGAAGCGGTGGTAGTCCATGTGGTAGCTCGTCGGGGAAGACGTCTTGGAACTCCTTCAAAAGAGACAACAAAGACGAAGGAATGTTGGTTAAGTCATTAGTCTCCGCCGAGAGGCCCTTGCAAATGAGCACGTAGTGTATGGTGGTGGATGGGTTGTCTTTCACTTCTCTCCACTCGCTTTTGGTGGTTAGGAGGACACTCTTTCTCTCACTCATATGTGGGTGGTGGCGCTCACTCTCTTTTTGGTGGGTCGCTCCCTCTCCTCTCAACTCACTATGGTGGATGTGGTGTTGTGCCCTCGCTAAAGCCTTCGCATTGTCGGCGATGATTTGGCTAGGAGTCATTGGGCGAAGCTCGAACTTCTTGTCCTTGACCTTGAAGGTGTATGCATTGGAGAAACCATCATGTATAGCCTTCTTGTCAAATTGCCATGGGCGGCCAAGCAACATGTGGCACACGGTCATAGGCACCACGTCACACTCGACGGTGTCTTCATAGGGTCCTATCTTGAAGTTGACGGTGACGGTGTGTTGAATCTTGACATTGCCCTTGTCACTCAACCATTGGACAAGGTAGGGATGAGGATGCTTGCGAAGCGTGAGGTTGAGCTTCTCACATAGCTCGGTGCTTGCCAAGTTGTGGCAACTCCCACCATCGATGATGACCTTGATAGACTTGCCACCAATGCCGGCACGTGTTTGGAAGATGTTGCATCTTTGGTCTTCCATAGCTTGGGGTTGAGTGGTGAGCACTCGAGTGACCACAAGAGAAGGGCTTGGATCATGTGTGCATAAGAGAGGGTCTTCTCCACTTTCTTCATCATAGTCTTCCTCATTAGCAACCGCGGCTTGCACTAGGGCTTCATATTCACCTTCACTTAGCGTCTCTATATCACCATTCTCCATAGTGATCATGACCTTGGTGTTCTTGCACTCAAAGGACTTGTGGCCTTGGGTGCCACACTTGAAGCAAGTGACATTGGAGGGTCCCGTAGAGGCCTTAGAGGAGGCGGTGGAGGATATCGTTTGCTTCATGCGACTTTGTATGGAAGGTTGCTTGGAAGGTGTAGAGGATGCGGATGGCTTGACACTTGTTGTAGGAGTTGATGTAGCAAGCTTGGAGGCGAAGTATTGCTTGGACTTGGAGTACTTGATGTCCTCATTCACTTGACGCTCGGCCTTGGAAGCTTGGTGAACCAACTCAACCATGTTGGAGTATGGTTGGAACTCCACAATCTTCTTGATGGGGTAGTTGAGGCCATTGAAGAACCTAGCGATGGTTTGGTTCTCGGACTCTTGGATGTTTGCTCTCATCATGGTTAACTCCATCTCCTTGAAGAATTCCTCAACGGTCTTGGCGCCTTGCTTCAACTTTTGTAGCTTGTTGAAGAGATCGGTCTTGTAGTGTGTAGGGACAAAGCGGGCTTGCATCTCCTCCTTCATGTCTTCCCAAGTATCAATTGGAGGATCACCCTTTTCTTCCCTAAGAGTGACAACTTGTTCCCACCAAGTGTTGGCATAATCTTCAAACTCGAGGGAGGCCATGGCTACTTTCTTGGCACCGGAGTAGTTATGGATGCGGAAGATCTTGTCAACCTTGAGTGCCCATGAGAGGTAGGCCTCGGCATCATCTTCACCCTTGAACTTGGGCATATTGAACTTGAGTTTTCCATACATATTCTCTTCATCTTCCATGTTTCTTCGGCGAGGACGGATGCCTTCATCTCTTGCGACTTGAGGTGGTGGAGGAGGTCTTCCACGACCAACCATAGCATTGGGTTGGCGTTGGAGGTGAACACTAGCTTCACTTGGCTCATGGTGAGGATGTTGTTGCGGGTCTTGGCGAGGTTGTTGGCGTTGCCCAATTATGGCTCTCTCATCTTGATCATGTTGTGGTTGTCCTCGGCCCCTTTGATCATGGCGAGGATGATTCCGGAGATCACGCCTTGGTTGCTCTTGACGACCTTGTGCGGGAGCATCACCATGTGGCGCCATGTTGTGGTGGACGTTGTCTTGTGGATGGTCGTCATACCCATGGTGGGCATGGGGAGCCGCTTGATGACGATCTTGGTGAGGAGCTTGTTCTTGTGGAGGTCGTTCATGAGGACGAGCATGGCGATGGAATTCACCTCTCCTTGAGTTAGAGCGAGAGTCATCTTGACGAGCATGTGGTCGATGAGGACGAGGATGGTCTTCATGCCTTGAGGAGGAGCTTGATGACGAACGGTGGCCATGAGAATAGTAATCTGGTGACGAGCTTGATGATGATGAAGTAGAGCGGTGTCGGCGATGACGACCCAAGTTGGTGATGGCGCGCTCGAGGTTGTCCATGCGTCGCTCCATGTTCGCATCATTGGCCGCCATTTGGCCATTCAAGTTGTCCGTAGCTTCACGGAGGAGAGCCAAGTCTTGGTTCACCGTGGAGAAGTTGTGAGCCACTTCTTCATATTGTTCATCGATGCGAGTCTCGAATAGTGATAGTTGCTCCTTGAACTCTTGGCGTTGAATCCATAGGTTGTGTTGAGTCGCCAACCTCTCGGTGCTCCGAAGGACTTCTCCATCCCTTGTTTCATCTCCACTCCTATCCATGATGGAAGAACAAGAACTATGTTGTATGTGTTAGTGGAAGGAGACTACCTCGCACTCTTACCAAGGTAAGATAGTATTGAGGCAATCAACCAAGCCGAAAGTAAGATCAAGTGTATCGGGGACACACGCAAAACCACACGCAAAAGCTAGCAAATATGGTGTTAGGCGAGTGTTGTGGAAAGCCAAAAGACAAATCCAAGATCAAGTATGTTGTTAAAAGTGGATGAGGTCCAAAAATCCAAATGTCAAAGTGCGATCACTATAAACACGGAAAAATGTGGAACTCACACACGAGATAAGCGGGGTTAGTGCAACCAAGGAACGAGCGGAAAAGTGTATGTATAGTTGCTCGGTGTCACACTAACACAAGGAGAGGCAAAGCTTTGGTTGCAAAGGAAGAGACAACAAGATTCACACGCGGCCTCTCTTCTCCTATCTCTCTTTGCTTAAAAGCTTTTTCTCTCTTGTATATGTTGGCACTTGCACTCGTTTGTATCTTTGGTGGCTTTTGTGGACACTTTGGTATGTATGGGGTGTATGGTGCTACTCGCACTCTTTTTGTTTTTTTGGGCCTTGCTTTTGCTATCTTGCCACACGAGTGTTTGCTTGGGTGCCTTACTCACGCGACACACACACCTCACAATGCGGGGCCACGTGCAATGTCTCGCAACACTAGACAAGCAATGCTCGATAGGGTAGATCGCAAAAGGAAGAGGGGTTACAAGGGTAAACCTGCAAGTTATACCTGCGATGGTGGTGGTGGTGGTGGTGGTGGTGGTGGTGGAGATCGCCGGATGTCGATGTCGAAGGAGGCGCTGCGTCAGCCGGTCGGGGGCCCGGTTGGACCGGATCCTGGACCGGCCCGTCCGGTTGTGCGGCCGGTTGACCGGCGTCTGGACCGGCTCGGCCGGTTGTGCGGCCGGTTGACCGGCGTCTGGACCGGACTGCTCGGGACTGCACTTTCTCTCTCCTGTTCTTCACGAAAACCAAGCCAAATCGACCAAATCGAAGGGAAACGATGGAATTGGAGGCTAAAAGTTGGGGAAATAGTAGATCAAGCACAACAACACCAGATCCACGGACCAAAACCACTCAAAACTCAACCAAATCACAGATCGGTCAAAAGGCACTTTAGGGCTATTTTTTGGAAAATTTTCTAGAAACGAAATCGGGTGGGTGGAGGGTCAAATCCGCGGGAACCAAAGGCTGCTCTGATACCATATGATGTGGTCTAAGACCCCGTGTGTGGCCCGATCTTGCGGATTGACTTCGAAACCAAGCGGATGAGATGGGAAAACGCGAGGGGATGAAGAACACGATGAACTCCGAGACTCACGCACGCACACCAACCCGATACACCCGATGCTTACCTCCGTGGCTCGATGGACCACGCCAATAGAATCTCCGTGGAAGAGGCACGAGGCAGAATTCCCGGAGAGAGATTGGGATTGGAGAGGATGAACTTGGGGAGGGAGAGAGAGTAGCAAGTACTAGAATCTCACTCCACAAATTCAAAGTCAACAACCAAGATGCCTTGATTACAGAGGGATGATACCCAAGGGAGACTAAGCT
Source organism: Lolium perenne (assembly GCF_019359855.2). Classification (NCBI taxonomy): domain Eukaryota; kingdom Viridiplantae; phylum Streptophyta; class Magnoliopsida; order Poales; family Poaceae; genus Lolium; species Lolium perenne. The sequence continues at coordinate 97,549,888 of NC_067248.2, read as the reverse complement.
CAAAGTTAGGTTTGAGTTCTAAACAAGTCTGAGAAATAAAGGAGGGGTCCCAGCTACTTAAATAGACACACACAGCCAGCAAGGGCGAACAGGTACGCGAATGGATAAGTCAAAGCAGTTTGGTGGGGAAATCCCGTCGGATCCGGTTGGCCGTCCGGTCAGACCGGGCCTGGGACCGGGCTGTCCGGTCAGGGGTCCGGTCTGACCGGGCCTGTGACCGGGCCATCCGGTCATGGGTCCGGTCGACCGGTCGCCAACCGGGCTTCTGCGAAGAATCCGGTCCTGGGTCCGGTCGTCGTCCGGTACGAGGGAGCTGGTCCGGTTTGCGCCAGTTGACCGGGCTGTGTGACCGGGCGTCCGGTCGTGGGGCCGGTCTGACCGGGCTCGTGGACCGCCAGCGTCCTTTTCTTCCTTGGCGCTCTTCGGGCGACGTCGGCTTCGGCTCCATGTTCATCTCCAGGTTCTGCTGCTCCTCTCCTTCCCTTGACCATGACGTCTCATCCTTTCCGGGGCCTTGGTGCTCCATGTACCTAATCACACAAAGTGTCTCGGCATGAGGTAGCATTCCATCCAATGGGGTATCTAGGTCGAGGGTAGTGAGGAGCGAGTTCACCTTGTCATGTATTGCTTTGGCTCGAGCACGAGTCATGGGTCCACTTGGGGGACTTGTTGGTCTTGGTGAGGAGGTGACCGAAGGCCACCCCGCATCAATACGCCATGGTCGAGGGAAGGAGAGAAGCAGCTGGCCGAGAAGGACGTCGCAGCAGACCTGAAGATGGACCAGGAAGAAGGAGGAGAAGAGTGGCCGCCGAAGGACACCCCCGGGCCGGCATCTGCCGGCCTCCGTGCCGGCACTGCCGGCTGTGCACCCGGCAGCGCCGGCCGGTACACCCGGCAGCTGCCGGCCCCACGCGGAGAAGACTACGACCCGCACTTTGCCGGCCCCAGCGCAGCGGCACTGCCGGCCACCGCCGACGCGGGCCAAACCTCACCGGCACTGCCGGCCCCACCCCTGTTGACTTAATCTCAACCGTTCATTTCACATCTATGGACCAGGATAATTTATGTAGTGCCGATTTTACCCCTGTACGAATCTGGGCCTATAAGTACCTCACCCCTTCCTCCAGATTAGGGTTAGACTTGTTTAGAACTCAAACCTACCTTTGAGCTTAGTCTCCCTTGGGTATCATCCCTCTGTAATCAAGGCACCTTGGTTGTTGACTTTGATCTTGTTGAGTGAGATTCTAGTACTTGTTACTCTCTCTCCCTCACCAAGCTCATCCTCTCCAATCCCAATCTCTCTCCGGGAATTCTGCCTCGTGCCTCTTCCACGGAGATTCTATTGGCGTGGTCCATCGAGCCACGGAGGTAAGCATCGGGTGTATCGGGTTGGTGTGCGTGCGTGAGTCTCGGAGTTCATCGTGTTCTTCGTCCCCCTCGCGTTTTCCCATCTCTCCCGCTTGGTTTCGAAGTCAATCCGCAAGATCGGGCCACACACGGGGTCTTAGACCACATCATCGAGCCAAAGCGATACATGACAAGGTGAACTCGCTCCTCACCACCCTTGACCTTGATACCCCTTTGGATGGATTGCTACCTCATGCCGACGTGCTATGTGTCATTAGGTACAAGGCGCACCAAGACCCCGGAGAGGACGAGACATCATGGTCAAGGGAAGGAGAGGAGCAGAGGAACCTGGAGATGAACATGAAGCCGAAGCCGACGTCGCCCGAAGAGTGCCAAGGAAGAGAAGGACGCTGGCCGGTCCAGAGCCCGGTCAGACCGGACCCACGACCGGACGCCCCGGCCACAGGCCCGGTCAACCGGGCGCAAACCGGGCCAACTCCCTCGTACCGGACGACGACCGGACCCAGGACCGGACTCTTCGCAGAATCCCGGTTGGCGGCCGGTCGACCGGACCCATGACCGGACAGCCCGGTCCACGAGCCCAGTCGAACCGGACCCTCGACCGGACAGCCCGGTCCCAGCCCGGCTCCGACCGGACGCCCAACCGGATCCGACGGGAATACCCCACCAAACTGCCTTGACTTATCCATTCGCGTACTGTTCGCCCTTGCTGGTCGTGTGTGCCTATTTAAGTAGCTGGACCCCCTCCTTTACTTTTCAGACTTGTTTAGAACTCAAACCTAACTTTGAGCTTAGTCTCCCTTGGGTATCATCCCTCTGTAATCAAGGCAACCCTTGTGGATGTATGGATTTGGTAGTGAGCGATTCTAGTGTTTACACTCTCTCTCCCACTCCTTGATTCGTCCTCCCCACCGGTCTCTCCTCTCGGAATTCTACCTCGAGTCTCTTCCGGGCGGATTCTATTGGCACGGTCCATCGAGCCGTGAGGGTAAGTATCGATTGTATCGGGTTGGTGTGCGTGGTTCTTCGTGTGTTCTTCGCGTTCTTCGTGTTCTTCCGCCTTTCCCCCTCTTTTCCCCTTGATTCCTTGGGTCATTCGCGAGATCGGGCCACAATCGGGGTCTCAGACCACATCATATGGTATCAGCAGCCTTTGGTTTCCGCGGATTTGACCCTCCACCCACCCAATTTCGTTTCTAGAAAATTTTCCAAAAAATAGCCCTAAATTGCCTTTGGACGGATCTGTGATTTGGTTGAGTTTTGAGTGGTTTTGCTCCGTGGATCTGGTGTTGTTGTGCTTGATCTACTATTTCCCCACCTTTGAGCCTCCAATTCCATCGTTTCCCTTCGTTTTGGCCGATTTGGTTTTGGTTTGGGGAAGAACAGGAGAGAGAAAGCTCCAAATCGACGAACCCGGTTTCGAACCCGGTCAACCGGCCCCCAGACCGGACCGTCCGGCGCAGAACCCGGTCAACCGGCCGCAAACCGGAGCAGCCGGTCCAGAAGCCGGTCAACCGGCCCTCAGACCGGAGCAGCCGGCGCCACACCCGGTCCAACCGGACCAGCGACCGGGCTCCTCGTCTTCGACATCGACTAACACCACCGCCGACCACCACCACCACCATCATCTCCACCATCGTAGGTATAACTTGCAGTAACCCTTGTAGCCCTCTTCTTTTTGCGATCTATCCCACGAGCGAAGCTTCCGAGTGTTGCGAAACATCGCACGAGGTCCCGACCGTGAGGGTGTGCGTTGTGTGAGTAAAGCTCGTAAGTAGAGCTCGTGAGTGGCCAGCAAAAGAGCAAGAGCATAGTGTGCTAGTGAAAAAAAAAAGGAAAAAAAAAGCAAAGTGCAAAGTGCCACCGATACAAAAAGAGTGAAAAGCTTTTAAGCAAGCAAGAGAGATAGAGAAGAGAGACCTCGTGCGAATCTTGGTGTTTCTACTATATGCAACCTAGCTTCGATCTCTTCTTGCGTTAGTGTGACATTGAGCACCCTCGTTTTGGGTTTTTCCTTTTTCCGCTCGTTCCTTGGTTGCACTAACCCCGCTCATCCCGTGTGTGGATGATGCGGGGTGGCTTTCGGACACCTCCTCACCAAGACCAACAAGTCCCCCAAGCGGACCAATGACAAGGGCTCGAGCCAAAGCGATACATGACAAGGTGAACTCGCTCCTCACCACCCTTGACCTTGATACCCCTTTGGATGGATTGCTACCTCATGCCGACGTGCTATGTGTCATTAGGTACAAGGCGCACCAAGACCCCGGAGAGGACGAGACATCATGGTCAAGGGAAGGAGAGGAGCAGAGGAACCTGGAGATGAACATGAAGCCGAAGCCGACGTCGCCCGAAGAGTGCCAAGGAAGAGAAGGACGCTGGCCGGTCCAGAGCCCGGTCAGACCGGACCCACGACCGAACGCCCCGGCCACAGGCCCGGTCAACCGGGCGCAAACCGGGCCAACTCCCTCGTACCGGACGACGATCGGACCCGAGGACCGGACTCTTCGCGAGAATCCCGGTTGGCGGCGGTCGGCCAGGACCCATGACCGGACAGCCCGGTCACAGGCCCGGTCAGACCGGACCCCTGACCGGACAGCCCGGTCCCAGGCCCGGTCTGACCGGACGCCCAACCGGATCCGACGGGAATACCCCACCAAACTGCCTTGACTTATCCATTCGCGTACCTGTTCGCCCTTGCTGGCTGTGTGTGCCTATTTAAGTAGCTGGACCCCCTCCTTTACTTTTCAGACTTGTTTAGAACTCAAACCTAACTTTGAGCTTAGTCTCCCTTGGGTATCATCCCTCTGTAATCAAGGCAACCCTTGTGGATGTATGGATTTGGTAGTGAGAGATTCTAGTGTTTACACTCTCTCTCCCACTCCTTGATTCGTCCTCCCCACCGGTCTCTCCTCTCGGAATTCTACCTCGAGTCTCTTCCGGGCGGATTCTATTGGCACGGTCCATCGAGCCGTGAGGGTAAGTATCGATTGTATCGGGTTGGTGTGCGTGGTTCTTCGTGTGTTCTTCGCGTTCTTCGTGTTCTTCCGCCTTTCCCCCTCTTTTCCCCTTGATTCCTCGGGTCATTCGCGAGATCGGGCCACAATCGGGGTCTCAGACCACATCATATGGTATCAGCAGCCTTTGGTTTCCGCGGATTTGACCCTCCACCCACCCAATTTCGTTTCTAGAAAATTTTCCAAAAAATAGCCCTAAATTGCCTTTGGACGGATCTGTGATTTGGTTGAGTTTTGAGTGGTTTTGCTCCGTGGATCTGGTGTTGTTGTGCTTGATCTACTATTTCCCCACCTTTGAGCCTCCAATTCCATCGTTTCCCTTCGTTTTGGCCGATTTGGTTTTGGTTTGGGGAAGAACAGGAGAGAGAAAGCTCCAAATCGACGAACCCGGTTTCGAACCCGGTCAACCGGCCCCCAGACCGGACCGTCCGGCGCAGAACCCGGTCAACCGGCCGCAAACCGGAGCAGCCGGTCCAGAAGCCGGTCAACCGGCCCTCAGACCGGAGCAGCCGGCGCCACACCCGGTCCAACCGGACCAGCGACCGGGCTCCTCGTCTTCGACATCGACTAACACCACCGCCGACCACCACCACCACCATCATCTCCACCATCGCAGGTATAACTTGCAGTAACCCTTGTAGCCCTCTTCTTTTTGCGATCTATCCCACGAGCGAAGCTTCCGAGTGTTGCGAAACATCGCACGAGGTCCCGACCGTGAGGGTGTGCGTTGTGTGAGTAAAGCTCGTAAGTAGAGCTCGTGCGTGGCCAGCAAAAGAGTAAGAGCATAGTGTGCTAGTGAAAAAAAAAAGCAAAGTGCAAAGTGCCACCGATACAAAAAGAGTGAAAAGCTTTTAAGCAAGCAAGAGAGATAGAGAAGAGAGACCTCGTGCGAATCTTGGTGTTTCTACTATATGCAACCTAGCTTCGATCTCTTCTTGCGTTAGTGTGACATTGAGCACCCTCGTTTTGGGTTTTTCCTTTTTCCGCTCGTTCCTTGGTTGCACTAACCCCGCTCATCCCGTGTGTGAGTTCCACATTTTTCCGTGTTTATAGTGATCGCCACTTTGACACTTGGATTTTTGGACCTTACCCACTCTTAACAACATACTCGATTTTGGATTTCGTCTTTTGGATTTCCACCATCCACTCCTAACACCATATTTGCTAGCTTTTGCGTGTGCCTTTGTGTGTGTCCCGATACAATTGGTTTTACTTTCGGCTTGGTTGATTGCCTCAATACTATCTTGCCACGGTAAGAGTGCGAGGTAGTCTCCTTCCACTAACATCCACAACATAGTTCTTGTCTTGTGATCATGGATAGGCACGGAGACCAAGCAAAGGAGGATGAGGTTCTACACCCCTCCGAGAGGTTGGCAACCCAACACAACCTATGGGTGCAACGCCAAGAGTTCAAGGACCAACTCAACTTGTTCGAGACACGCATCGACCAACAATATGAATGAGGACATCAAGTACTCGAAGTCCAAGCAATACTTCGCCTCCAAGCTTGCCACATCAACTCCTACAACAAGTGTCAAGCCAACCGCATCCTCTACACCTTCCAAGCAACCTTCCATACAAAGTCGCATGAAGCAAACGGTATCCTCCACCGCCTCCTCTAAGGCCTCTACGGGACCCTCCAATGTCACTTGCTTCAAGTGTGGCACCCAAGGCCACAAATCCTTTGAGTGCAAGAACACCAAGGTCATGATCACTATGGAGAATGGTGACATAGAGACTCTAAGTGAAGGTGAATATGAAGCCCTAGTGCAAGCCGCCGTTGCTAATGAGGAAGACTATGATGAAGAAAGTGAAGAAGACCCTCTCTTATGCACACATGATCCAAGCCCTTCTCTTGTGGTCACTCGAGTGCTCACCACTCAACCCCAAGCTATGGAAGACCAAAGATGCAACATCTTCCAAACGCGTGCCGGCATTGGTGGCAAGTCAATCAAGGTCATCATCGACGGTGGGAGTTGCCACAACTTGGCAAGCACCGAGCTATGTGAGAAGCTCAACCTCACGCTTCGCAAGCATCCTCATCCATACCATGTCCAATGGTTGAGCGACAAGGGCAATGTCAAGATTCAACACACCGTCACCGTCAACTTCAAGATAGGACCCTATGAAGACACCGTGGAGTGTGACGTGGTGCCTATGACCGTGTGCCACATGTTGCTTGGCCGCCCATGGCAATTTGACAAGAAGGCCATACATGATGGTTACTCCAATGCATACACCTTCAAGGTCAAGGACAAGAAGTTCGAGCTTCGCCCAATGACTCCTAGCCAAATAATCGCCGACAACGCGAAGGCTTTAGCGAGGGCACAACACAACACCCACCATAGTGAGTTGAGAGGAGAAGGAGCTACCCACCAAAAAGAGAGTGAGCGCCAACACCCAAATATGAGTGAGAGAAAGAGTGTCCTCCTAACCACCAAAAGCGAGTGGAGAGAAGTGAAAGACAACCCATCCACCACCATACACTACGTGCTCATTTGCAAGGGCCTCGCGGAGGAGACTAATGACTTAACCAACATTCCTTCGTCTTTGTTGTCTCTTTTGAAGGAGTTCCAAGACGTCTTCCCCGACGAGCTACCTCATGGACTACCACCGCTTCGGGGCATCGAGCATCGCATCGACCTCATACCCGGCGCTCCCCTACCAAACCGCGCCGCCTACCGCACCAACCCCGAAGACACCAAGGAGATACAACGACAAATACAAGACCTCCTCGCTAAAGGGTATGTCCGAGAAAGCCTTAGCCCTTGTGCCGTGCCCGTCATTCTTGTGCCTAAACCGGATGAGACGCAACGGATGTGTATGGATTGCCGCCCTATCAATGCCATTACCGTCCGTTATCGACATCCCATTCCGCGTTTAGATGACATGCTTGATGAATTGAGTGGTGCCACCATTTTCTCTAAGATTGATTTGCGTAGTGGCTACCACCAAATTCGCATGGCAATTGGTGATGAATGGAAGACGGCATTCAAGACCAAGCTTGGTCTCTATGAATGGCTTGTCATGCCATTTGGTCTTTCCAATGCTCCTTCCACTTTCATGCGTCTTATGAATCACATTTTGCGACCTCTCATTGGCAAGAGCGTGGTTGTTTACTTTGATGATATTCTCATCTATAGCAAAAATCTCGAGGACCATGTTCAATATGTGAGAGAAGTCTTATGCATCTTGCGCCACGAGAAGCTCTTTGCCAACCTTCCAAAATGCCATTTCGCTCAAAACAAATTGGTTTTTCTTGGTTTTGTGGTTTCCGCCAACGGGATTGAAGTTGATTCTTCCAAAGTTGAGGCCATCCACAATTGGCCCACTCCCACAAATGTTGGCCAAGTTAGAAGCTTCCATGGACTTGCCGGATTTTACCGCCGCTTTGTGAAAGATTTCAGCACCATTGCTTGCCCTTTAAACGAGCTTACAAAAAAGAATGTTCCGTTCGTTTGGGGCAAAGCACAACAAAAAGCTTTTGATGAATTGAAAAAGAGACTCACCGAGGCACCACTACTTGCTCTTCCCGATTTTGCCAAAACATTTGAGATAGAATGTGACGCGAGTGGACTGGGAATCGGTGGTGTTCTCATGCAAAATGGAAAACCCGTGGCATACTATAGCGAGAAGTTGGATGGCACACGCCTCAACTATCCTATATATGACAAGGAGCTTTATGCTTTGGTTCGTGTTCTTGAAGTTTGGCAACATTACCTTTGGCCAAAAGAGTTTGTCATCCACTCGGATCATGAGTCCTTGAAGTATTTGAAAAGTCAACACAATTTGAACAAGAGACATGCTAAGTGGGTTGAGTTCATAGAGTCCTTCCCTTATGTAATCAAATACAAAAAGGGCAAGGAAAATGTGGTTGCGGATGCACTTTCCCGCAAGATTACTCTTCTACTCACCCGCTTGGAGTTTCACATTTTGGGTCTTGAGGAGATCAAAGAACTTTACCCTTCCGACGTTTTCTTTGGTCCAATCTTTGCCAATTGTTCCGTTGACCGCGGATTTGATGATTTCTATTTGCATGATGGCTACTTGTTTAAAGCTAACAAGATTTGCATTCCCGAGTCTTCTCTTCGTAAGTTGCTTTTGCAAGAGTCACATGGAGGTGGTCTCATGGGTCACTTTGGACGAGAGAAGACATATGCCATGCTCTCAACCCACTACTATTGGCCAAGAATGTACCGCGACGTGGAACGCCTTTGCCGACGGTGTACAACATGCTTACAAGCTAAGTCTACTTCCAATCCCTATGGTCTTTACATGCCTTTACCCATTCCATATGCACCTTGGTCGGACATAAGCATGGACTTTGTACTTGGCTTACCACGCACAAAACATGGTCATGACTCAATATTTGTGGTAGTGGATAGGTTCTCTAAAATGGCTCATTTCATACCATGTCTGATGCAGCCCTGCCTATCGTCGACGCTACACCATGGCCAAGGAGTCCCCCAAGTGGACCAACAACACAAACCCCCGCCATATATGTTAAGGTGAACTCCTTCCTCTCTATGGTCGATCTCAACACCAACTTGAATGGTATGCTACCTCATGCCTATCATCATGATGTCTATAGGTGCCGACGTCGACAAGGACCAAGAGAGAAGGAACCCCCATGGTGCATGGAAGAAGAGAAGAAGGAAGAGGAAGAAGAGGAGGGAGGAAGAGGCCCTGCCGGTCAGACCGGGCCACAGACCAGGCAGCCTGGCGCAGAGGCCGGTCAGACCGGGCCACAGACCGGATAGGCCGGGGCAGAGGCCGGTCAGACCGGGCCACAGACCGGGCGCGCCCAGGCCTCGTACCGGAAGCCAACCGGACGGAATCTGCGAGGTTTCCGGTTTGCGGCCGGTCGACCGGACCAGTGACCGGACCACCCGGTCCACAGCCCGGTCTGACCGGCCCCAAACCGGATTCGTCGGGTTTGACCCATCAACTTGTACCTTTTCGACCTGTGTTGCCTTGTATGCCTATATAAGACCCCAGCTCGCCCCCATAGCTGGTTAGACAAGATTTAGGCTTAAACATAACTTTGAGCTTTGTCTCCCTAGGGTTTCATCCCCTTTGTATCAAGGCACCCCATGTTGGATGATTGGATCTATGTGAGTGAGATTCTAGTGTAGCCCACTCTCTCTCCCTCACCTACCTCCATCCTCAACACCGATCTCTCACTCCGGGATTCTACCTCGAGTCTCTCCCGTGGTGATTCTATTGGCGTGGTCCATCGAGCCACGAGGGTAAGTATCGATTGTATCGGGTTGGTGTGCGTTGTGTTCTTCGCGTTCTTCGTGTTCTTCCGCCTCTCCCTCTCTTTCCCCTTTGATTCTTGGGTCATTCGCAAGATCGGGCCACACACGGGGTCTTAGACCTTAACAATGTCATAAGAGCGATGATGCTTCACACATTGCTTCATTGTTTTTCAGGGAAGTGGTTCGCCTACATGGGATACCGGCAAGCATTGTGTCGGATCGAGACGTCAAGTTCATGAGTTACCTATGGAAGTCGCTCATGGCGAAGTTTGGAGTGAAGCTCTTGTTCTCATCGTCCTCGCACCCTCAAACCGATGGACAAACCGAAGTGGTCAATCGAAGCCTCTCCACCCTTCTCCGCACACTTGTGAAGACAAATTTGAAGTCATGGGAAGATTGCCTACCCCACGCGGAGTTCGCCTACAATCGAGCCAAGCACTCCACAACTTCAAGGAGTCCCTTCATGATCGTCTACGAATTCGAACCTCCAACGGCACTCGACATCCTCCCACTACCTCTTCATGAAAGAACGAACATGGACTTCGACGAGCGCACCACCGCCATGAAGAAACTACATGAAGAGACAAGAGCAACCATACAAGAGCATGTACTTCGCCAAGCCTACCGCCTCAACGCCAAGAAAAAGGAACGCGTGTTTGAAGAAGGAGACCTCGTTTGGATCCACCTAAGGAAAGAAAGGTTCCCGCAAGAACGCAACTCCAAGCTCAAGCCAAGAGGAGATGGGCCTTTCAAGGTCCTCAAGCGCATCAACAACAACGCCTACGTCATTGACATACCAACATCAAAGTACTTGGTGAGCAACACCTTCAACGTCTCGGATCTTTCACCCTATCATGGAGATGAGGAGGAACAAGAGTCGAGGACGACTCTCTCCCAAGGGGGGGGGAGATGATGCGGGGTGGCCTTCGGACACCTCCTCACCAAGACAACCAAGTCCCCCAAGCGGACCAATGACAAGGGCTCGAGCCAAAGCGATACATGACAAGGTGAACTCGCTCCTCACCACCCTTGACCTTGATACCCCTTTGGATGGATTGCTACCTCATGCCGACGTGCTATGTGTCATTAGGTACAAGGCGCACCAAGACCCCAGAGAGGACGAGACATCATGGTCAAGGGAAGGAGAGGAGCAGAGGAACCTGGAGATGAACATGAAGCCGAAGCCGACGTCGCCCGAAGAGTGCCAAGGAAGAGAAGGACGCTGGCCGGTCCAGAGCCCGGTCAGACCGGACCCACGACCGGACGCCCCGGCCACAGGCCCGGTCAACCGGGCGCAAACCGGGCCAACTCCCTCGTACCGGACGACGACCGGACCCAGGACCGGACTCTTCGCAGAATCCCGGTTGGCGGCCGGTCGACCGGACCCATGACCGGACAGCCCGGTCACAGGCCCGGTCAGACCGGACCCCTGACCGGACAGCCTGGTCCCAGGCCCGGTCTGACCGGACGCCCAACCGGATCCGACGGGAATACCCCACCAAACTGCCTTGACTTATCCATTCGCGTACCTGTTCGCCCTTGCTGGCTGTGTGTGCCTATTTAAGTAGCTGGACCCCCTCCTTTACTTTTCAGACTTGTTTAGAACTCAAACCTAACTTTGAGCTTAGTCTCCCTTGGGTATCATCCCTCTGTAATCAAGGCAACCCTTGTGGATGTATGGATTTGGTAGTGAGAGATTCTAGTGTTTACACTCTCTCTCCCACTCCTTGATTCGTCCTCCCCACCGGTCTCTCCTCTCGGAATTCTACCTCGAGTCTCTTCCGGGCGGATTCTATTGGCACGGTCCATCGAGCCGTGAGGGTAAGTATCGATTGTATCGGGTTGGTGTGCGTGGTTCTTCGTGTGTTCTTCGCGTTCTTCGTGTTCTTCCGCCTTTCCCCTCTTTTCCCCTTGATTCCTCGGGTCATTCGCGAGATCGGGCCACAATCGGGGTCTCAGACCACATCATATGATGTTGTGGAGGACGTTGTCTTGTGGTTGGTCGTCATGCCCATGGTGGGCATGGCGAGCCGCTTGATGACGATCTTGGTGAAGAGCTTGTTCTTGTTGCGGACGTTCATGGGGACGAGCATGGCGATGGAACTCTCCGCGCCTTGAGTTGGAGCGAGAATCATCATGACGAGCGTGCGGTCGACGAGAGCGATGATGATCTCCATGCCTTGAGTCGGAGCTTGAGGACGAATGGCGATCATGGGAGTAGTCATCATGTGAGGAGGTCGATGACGATGAGGAAGTAGAGCGATGTCGATGTCGGCGTCCCAAGTTGTTGATGGCACGCTCGAGGCTATCCATGCGCTGCTCCATGTTATCATCGTTGGCCGTCACTTGGTCATGCAAGTTGTCCGTAGCTTCACGAAGAAGATTCATATCTTGGTTCACTTGGCCGAAGTTGTGAGCCACTTCTTCATATTGTTGGTCGATGCGTGTCTCGAACAAGTTGAGTTGGTCCTTGAACTCTTGGCGTTGCACCCATAGGTTGTGTTGGGTTGCCAACCTCTCGGAGGGGTGTAGAACCTCATCCTCCTTTCCTTGGTCTCCGTGCCTATCCATGATCACAAGACAAGAACTATGTTGTGGATGTTAGTGGAAGGAGACTACCTCGCACTCTTACCGTGGCAAGATAGTATTGAGGCAATCAACCAAGCCGAAAGTAAAACCAATTGTATCGGGACACACACAAAGGCACACGCAAAAGCTAGCAAATATGGTGTTAGGAGTGGATGGTGGAAAGCCAAAAGACGAAATCCAAAATCGAGTATGTTGTTAAGAGTGGGTAAGGTCCAAAAATCCAAGTGTCAAAGTGGAGATCACTATAAACACGGAAAAATGTGGAAATCACACACGGGATGAGCGGGGTTAGTGCAACCAAGGAACGAGCGGAAAAAGGAAAAACCCAAAACGAGGGTGCTCAATGTCACACTAACGCAAGAAGAGATCGAAGCTAGGTTGCATATAGTAGAAACACCAAGATTCGCACGAGGTCTCTCTTCTCTATCTCTCTTGCTTGCTTAAAAGCTTTTCACTCTTTTTGTATCGGTGGCACTTTGCACTTTGCTTTTTTTTTTTCACTAGCACACTATGCTCTTACTCTTTTGCTGGCCACTCACGAGCTCTACTTACGAGCTTTACTCACACAACGCACACCCTCACGGTCGGGACCTCGTGCGATGTTTCGCAACACTCGGAAGCTTCGCTCGTGGGATAGATCGCAAAAAGAAGAGGGCTACAAGGGTTACTGCAAGTTATACCTGCGATGGTGGAGATGATGGTGGTGGTGGTGGTCGGCGGTGGTGTTAGTCGATGTCGAAGACGAGGAGCCCGGTCGCTGGTCCGGTTGGACCGGGTGTGGCGCCGGCTGCTCCGGTCTGAGGGCCGGTTGACCGGCTTCTGGACCGGCTGCTCCGGTTTGCGGCCGGTTGACCGGGTTCTGCGCCGGACGGTCCGGTCTGGGGGCCGGTTGACCGGGTTCGAAACCGGGTTCGTCGATTTGGAGCTTTCTCTCTCCTGTTCTTCCCCAAACCAAAACCAAATCGGCCAAAACGAAGGGAAACGATGGAATTGGAGGCTCAAAGGTGGGGAAATAGTAGATCAAGCACAACAACACCAGATCCACGGAGCAAAACCACTCAAAACTCAACCAAATCACAGATCCGTCCAAAGGCAATTTAGGGCTATTTTTTGGAAAATTTTCTAGAAACGAAATTGGGTGGGTGGAGGGTCAAATCATGAAACCAAAGGCTGCTGATACCATATGATGTGGTCTGAGACCCCGATTGTGGCCCGATCTCGCGAATGACCCGAGGAATCAAGGGGAAAAGAGGGGGAAAGGCGGAAGAACACGAAGAACGCGAAGAACACACGAAGAACCACGCACACCAACCCGATACAATCGATACTTACCCTCACGGCTCGATGGACCGTGCCAATAGAATCCGCCCGGAAGAGACTCGAGGTAGAATTCCGAGAGGAGAGACCGGTGGGGAGGACGAATCAAGGAGTGGGAGAGAGAGTGTAAACACTAGAATCTCTCACTACCAAATCCATACATCCACAAGGGTTGCCTTGATTACAGAGGGATGATACCCAAGGGAGACTAAGCTCAAAGTTAGGTTTGAGTTCTAAACAAGTCTGAAAAGTAAAGGAGGGGGTCCAGCTACTTAAATAGGCACACACAGCCAGCAAGGGCGAACAGGTACGCGAATGGATAAGTCAAGGAAGTTTGGTGGGGTATTCCCGTCAGATCCGGTTGGGCGTCCGGTCAGACCGGGCCTGGGAGCGGGCTGTCCGGTCAGAGGTCCGGTCTGACCGGGCCTGTGACCGGGCTGTCCGGTCATGGGTCCGGTCGACCGGCCGCCAACCGGGATTCTGCGAAGAGTCCGGTCCTGGGTCCGGTCGTCGTCCGGTACGAGGGAGTTGGCCCGGTTTGCGCCCGGTTGACCGGGCCTGTGGCCGGGGCGTCCGGTCGTGGGTCCGGTCTGACCGGGCTCTGGACCGGCCAGCGTCCTTCTCTTCCTTGGCACTCTTTGGGCGACGTCGGCTTCGGCTTCATGTTCATCTCCAGGTTCCTCTGCTCCTCTCCTTCCCTTGACCATGATGTCTTGTCCTCTCCGGGGTCTTGGTGCGCCTTGTACCTAATGACACATAGCACGTCGGCATGAGGTAGCAATCCATCCAAAGGGGTATCAAGGTCCCGCATCCTCTCCGGGGTCTTGATCCGCATCCACATGGTTGAGTTGGTTCACCAAGCTTCTAAGGCCGAGCGTCAAGTGAATGAGGACATCAAGTACTCAAAGTCCAAGCAATACTTCGCCTCCAAGCTTGCATCAACTCCTACAACAAGTGTCAAGCCAATCGCATCCTCTACACCTTCCAAGCAACCTTCCATACAAAGTCGCATGAAGCAAACGGTATCCTCCACCGCCTCCTCTAAGGCCTCTACGGGACCCTCCAATGTCACTTGCTTCAAGTGTGGCACCCAAGGCCACAAATCCTTTGAGTGCAAGAACACCAAGGTCATGATCACTATGGAGAATGGTGACATAGAGACTCTAAGTGAAGGTGAATATGAAGCCCTAGTGCAAGCCGCCGTTGCTAATGAGGAAGACTATGATGAAGAAAGTGAAGAAGACCCTCTCTTATGCACACATGATCCAAGCCCTTCTCTTGCGGTCACTCGAGTGCTCACCACTCAACCCCAAGCTATGGAAGACCAAAGATGCAACATCTTCCAAACGCGTGCCGGCATTGGTGGCAAGTCAATCAAGGTCATCATCGACGGTGGGAGTTGCCACAACTTGGCAAGCACCGAGCTATGTGAGAAGCTCAACCTCACGCTTCGCAAGCATCCTCATCCATACCATGTCCAATGGTTGAGCGACAAGGGCAATGTCAAGATTCAACACACCGTCACCGTCAACTTCAAGATAGGACCCTATGAAGACACCGTGGAGTGTGACGTGGTGCCTATGACCGTGTGCCACATGTTGCTTGGCCGCCCATGGCAATTTGACAAGAAGGCCATACATGATGGTTACTCCAATGCATACACCTTCAAGGTCAAGGACAAGGACAAGAAGTTCGAGCTTCGCCCAATGACTCCTAGCCAAATAATCGCCGACAACGCGAAAGCTTTAGCGAGGGCACAACACAACACCCACCATAGTGAGTTGAGAGGAGAAGGAGCTACCCACCAAAAAGAGAGTGAGCGCCAACACCCAAATATGAGTGAGAGAAAGAGTGTCCTCCTAACCACCAAAAGCGAGTGGAGAGAAGTGAAAGACAACCCATCCACCACCATACACTACGTGCTCATTTGCAAGGGCCTCGCGGAGGAGACTAACGACTTAACCAACATTCCTTCGTCTTTGTTGTCTCTTTTGAAGGAGTTCCAAGACGTCTTCCCCGACGAGCTACCTCATGGACTACCACCGCTTCGGGGCATCGAGCATCGCATCGACCTCATACCCGGCGCTCCCCTACCAAACCGCGCCGCCTACCGCACCAACCCCGAAGACACCAAGGAGATACAACGACAAATACAAGACCTCCTCGCTAAAGGGTACGTCCGAGAAAGCCTTAGCCCTTGTGCCGTGCCCGTCATTCTTGTGCCTAAACCGGATGAGACGCAACGGATGTGCATGGATTGCCGACCTATCAATGCCATTACCGTCCGTTATCGCCATCCAATTCCGCGTTTAGATGACATGCTTGATGAATTGAGTGGTGCCACCATTTTCTCTAAGATTGATTTGCGTAGTGGCTACCACCAAATTCGCATGGCAATTGGTGATGAATGGAAGACGGCATTCAAGACCAAGCTTGGTCTATATGAATGGCTTGTCATGCCATTTGGTCTTTCCAATGCTCCTTCGACTTTCATGCGTCTTATGAATCACATTTTGCGACCTCTCATTGGCAAGAGCGTGGTTGTTTACTTTGATGATATCCTCATCTATAGAAAAAATCTCGAGGACCATGTTCAACATGTGAGAGAAGTCTTATGCTTTTTGCGCCACGAGAAGCTCTTCGCCAACCTACCAAAGTGCCATTTCGCTCAAAACAAATTGGTTTTTCTTGGTTTTGTGGTTTCCGCCAACGGGATTGAAGTTGATTCTTCCAAAGTTGAGGCCATCCACAATTGGCCCACTCCCACAAATGTTGGTCAAGTTCGAAGCTTCCATGGACTTGCCGGATTTTACCGCCGCTTTGTGAAAGATTTCAGCACCATTGCTTGCCCTTTAAACGAGCTTACAAAAAAGAATGTTCCGTTTGTTTGGGGCAAAGCACAACAAAAAGCTTTTGATGAATTGAAAAAGAGACTCAACGAGGCACCACTACTTGCTCTTCCCGATTTTGCCAAAACATTTGAGATAGAATGCGATGCGAGTGGCCTTGGAATCGGTGTTGTTCTCATGCAAAATGGAAAACCCGTGGCATACTATAGCGAGAAGTTGGATGGCGCACGCCTCAACTATCCTATATATGACAAGGAGCTTTATGCTTTGGTTCGTGTTCTTGAAGTTTGGCAACATTACCTTTGGCCAAAAGAGTTTGTTATCCACTCGGATCATGAGTCCTTGAAGTATTTGAAAAGTCAACACAATTTGAACAAGAGACATGCTAAGTGGGTTGAGTTCATAGAGTCCTTCCCTTATGTAATCAAATACAAAAAGGGCAAGGAAAATGTGGTTGCGGATGCACTTTCCCGCAAGATTACTCTTCTACTCACCCGCTTGGAGTTTCACATTTTGGGTCTTGAGGAGATCAAAGAACTTTACCCTTCCGACGCTTTCTTTGGTCCAATCTTTGCCAAGTGTTCCGTTGACCGCGGATTTGATGATTTCTATTTGCATGATGGCTACTTGTTTAAAGCTAACAAGATTTGCATTCCCGAGTCTTCTCTTCGTAAGTTGCTTTTGCAAGAGTCACATGGAGGTGGTCTCATGGGTCACTTTGGACGAGAGAAGACATATGCCATGCTCTCAACCCACTACTATTGGCCAAGAACGTACCGCGACGTGGAACGCCTTTGCCGACGGTGTACAACATGCTTACAAGCTAAGTCTACTTCCAATCCCTATGGTCTTTACATGCCTTTACCCATTCCATATGCACCTTGGTCGGACATAAGCATGGACTTTGTACTTGGCTTACCACGCACAAAACATGGTCATGACTCAATATTTGTGGTAGTGGATAGGTTCTCTAAAATGGCTCATTTCATACCATGTCATAAGAGCGATGATGCTTCACACATTGCTTCATTGTTTTTCAGGGAAGTGGTTCGCCTACATGGGATACCGGCAAGCATTGTGTCGGATCGAGACGTCAAGTTCATGAGTTACCTATGGAAGTCGCTCATGGCGAAGTTTGGAGTGAAGCTCTTGTTCTCATCGTCCTCGCACCCTCAAACCGATGGACAAACCGAGCAACCATACAAGAGCATGTACTTCGCCAAGCCTACCGCCTCAACGCCAAGAAAAAGGAACGCGTGTTTGAAGAAGGAGACCTCGTTTGGATCCACCTAAGGAAAGAAAGGTTCCCGCAAGAACGCAACTCCAAGCTCAAGCCAAGAGGAGATGGGCCTTTCAAGGTCCTCAAGCGCATCAACAACAACGCCTACGTCATCGACATACCAACATCAAAGTACTTGGTGAGCAACACCTTCAACGTCTCGGATCTTTCACCCTATCATGGAGATGAGGAGGAACAAGAGTCGAGGACGACTCTCTCCCAAGGGGGGGGAGATGATGCGGGGTGGCCTTCGGACACCTCCTCACCAAGACCAACAAGTCCCCCAAGCGGACCAATGACAAGGGCTCGAGCCAAAGCGATACATGACAAGGTGAACTCGCTCCTCACCACCCTTGACCTTGATACCCCTTTGGATGGATTGCTACCTCATGCCGACGTGCTATGTGTCATTAGGTACAAGGCGCACCAAGACCCCGGAGAGGACGAGACATCATGGTCAAGGGAAGGAGAGGAGCAGAGGAACCTGGAGATGAACATGAAGCCGAAGCCGACGTCGCCCGAAGAGTGCCAAGGAAGAGAAGGACGCTGGCCGGTCCAGAGCCCGGTCAGACCGGACCCACGACCGGACGCCCCGGCCACAGGCCCGGTCAACCGGGCGCAAACCGGGCCAACTCCCTCGTACCGGACGACGACCGGACCCAGGACCGGACTCTTCGCAGAATCCCGGTTGGCGGCCGGTCGACCGGACCCATGACCGGACAGCCCGGTCACAGGCCCGGTCAGACCGGACCCCTGACCGGACAGCCCGGTCCCAGGCCCGGTCTGACCGGACGCCCAACCGGATCCGACGGGAATACCCCACCAAACTGCCTTGACTTATCCATTCGCGTACCTGTTCGCCCTTGCTGGCTGTGTGTGCCTATTTAAGTAGCTGGACCCCCTCCTTTACTTTTCAGACTTGTTTAGAACTCAAACCTAACTTTGAGCTTAGTCTCCCTTGGGTATCATCCCTCTGTAATCAAGGCAACCCTTGTGGATGTATGGATTTGGTAGTGAGAGATTCTAGTGTTTACACTCTCTCTCCCACTCCTTGATTCGTCCTCCCCACCGGTCTCTCCTCTCGGAATTCTACCTCGAGTCTCTTCCGGGCGGATTCTATTGGCACGGTCCATCGAGCCGTGAGGGTAAGTATCGATTGTATCGGGTTGGTGTGCGTGGTTCTTCGTGTGTTCTTCGCGTTCTTCGTGTTCTTCCGCCTTTCCCCCTCTTTTCCCCTTGATTCCTCGGGTCATTCGCGAGATCGGGCCACAATCGGGGTCTCAGACCACATCATCTGCCACCACCACAATGGCCCCTACCTCGTCATATGCCTATGGACTCCGATGCTACAAGTGCAAGCAACAAGGCCACATTCCACGGGAATGTCCCAATCTCCTATGTGAGGTATGCAAGGGCAAGGGTCACATGGCATGGCAATGCACAACGCCAAGCGCCAAGAAGCTCTACTTCGACGAGCTCAATGCACAAGTCTCCAAGATGCCACCACTTGAGGACGACTTAGGAGGCGAGGGAGTTGAGCATGGTGAGCATGGGATTCTCCCTTCACCTACGGAGGCGCATGGAGTTGAGATGGTTGATCGAGCATGGGATTTTCCCTTCAACCAAGGAGGCGCATGGAGATGAGAAAGTCGAGCCTACTCCTCTATACTTGATTGATGAGTTAGTACCAACCCCATGTGAGCATGAGAGCCACTTAGCCCACTTGAGCGAGAGTGAGAGTGAGTTGAGTGACTTCCACCCCATATGTGAGTTTGAGTGCTTCCATTTGGAGGACATGAGTGATACACAAAGTGAGTTGAGAGAGGTAGATGATAGGTCCATGGAGGACATCGCATTTGCTAACACATTAACCTCTCCCTCGTTTATGTCTTCTTATGTTGCACTAGGTTCCATGGAGGATGAGTTCCCGCTCATGGAGAAAATGTACATGGTGCATGAAGATGATGATATCTCACCATGCTTGCTCCAAGATGGACATGTCGACCACATGGATCCTCCTACTTCCACAACACCTACTTCACATGAGTCGGCCTACAAAGGTAACAACATAGGTGTTGATGATGCCATGATCCCACTAGTGGACATGATGAATTATGAGTGCATGCATGATCTTGATGATACATTTGCTACGTCACATGCTTCATTCATATTCCCATGTGATACTTTGCTTGATAACATTGTTGATCATGTGAAATTGATTGATTGTGATACCATGAACATGCCATGCTATGAGAGTTTCATATTTGCTCCGCTTGCTTGCAATGATAATGATTATGCTCATGCTTGTGTTGTGACACCCTTGATGAACACTTGCTCTTTCCATAGGTGATGTGGTCTAAGACCTAGATTGTGGCCCAATCTTGCGAATTCGACGCAAAATCAAAAGGGGAAAAGAGGGGAAACGAAGAACACGATGAACACGACGAACGCGAAGAACACGAGGACACACGCACGCACACCAACCCGATACAATCGATACTTACCCCCGTGGCTCGATGGACCACGCCAATAGAATCACCCACGGAAGAGACCGCGGTAGAATTCCGAGGTGAGAGACCGGTGTTGGAGACGGAGATCGGTGAGGGAGAGAGAGAGTGCACACACTAGAATCTCACTCACAAATCCAATCAACAACAAGGGTGGCCTTGATTACAGAGGGATGATACCCTAGGGAGACAAAGCTCAAATCTATTCTAAGCTAAATCTTGTCTAACCTAACAAATGAGGAGTACGGGGGCACATATAGGCCAGATTCAAGTCAAGGGTAGTTTGGGGAAAGAGCTAAATAAGTTACAGCCGCTTGATTACAATCAACGGTTCAGATCTGAGCTAAAACGTGTGCGGGCGGTACCACGGGCGGAGGTACCTGATGCGGGGTGGCCTTCGGACACCTCCTCACCAAGACCAACAAGTCCCCCAAGCGGACCAATGACAAGGTGATGTGGTCTAAGACCCCGTGTGTGGCCCGATCTTGCGGATTGACTTCGAAACCAAGCGGGAGAGATGGGAAAACGCGAGGGGGACGAAGAACACGATGAACTCCGAGACTCACGCACGCACACCAACCCGATACACCCGATGCTTACCTCCGTGGCTCGATGGACCACGCCAATAGAATCTCCGTGGAAGAGGCACGAGGCAGAATTCCCGGAGAGAGATTGGGATTGGAGAGGATGAGCTTGGGGAGGGAGAGAGAGTAACAAGTACTAGAATCTCACTCCACAAGTTCAAAGTCAACAACCAAGGTGCCTTGATTACAGAGGGATGATACCCAAGGGAGACTAAGCTCAAAGGTAGGTTTGAGTTCTAAACAAGTCTGAAGAGTAAAGGAGGGGTCCCAGCTACTTAAATAGGCAAGCACAGCCAGCAAGGGCGAACAGGTACGCGAATGGATAAGTCAAGGCAGTTTGGTGGGGTATTCCCGCCGGATCCGGTTGGGCGTCCGGTCAGACCGGGCCTGGGACCGGGCTGTCCGGTCAGGGGTCCGGTCTGACCGGGCCTGTGACCGGGCTGTCCGGCCACAGGTCCGATCGACCGATGCCAACCGGCTTCGCGAAGAATCCGGTCCACAGGTCCGGTCGTCGTCCGGTACGAGGAGCTGGCCCGGTTTGCGTCCGGTTGACCGGGTCTCGACCAAGGCGTCCGGTCGTGGGGCCGGTCTGACCGGGTCCTGGACCGGCCAGCGTCCTTTTCTTCCTTGGCGCTCTTCGGGCGACGTCGGCTTCGGCTCCATGTTCATCTCCAGGTTCTGCTGCTCCTCTCCTTCCCTTGACCATGACGTCTCATCCTCTCCGGGGCCTTGGTGTTCCATGTACCTAATCACACAAAGTGTCTCGGCATGAGGTAGCATTCCATCCAATGGGGTATCTAGGTCGAGGGTAGTGAGGAGCGAGTTCACCTGGTCATGTATTGCTTTGGCTCGAGCCCGAGTCATGGGTCCACTTGGGGGACTTGTTGGACTTGGTGAGGAGGTGTCCGAAGGCCACCCCGCATCATCTCCCCCCCCCCCTTGGGAGAGAGTCGTCCTCGACTCTTGTTCCTCCTCATCTCCATGATAGGGTGAAAGGTCCGAGACGTTGAAGGTGTTGCTCACCAAGTACTTTGATGTTGGTATGTCGATGACGTAGGCGTTGTTGTTGATGCGCTTGAGGACCTTGAAAGGTCCATCTCCTCTTGGCTTGAGCTTGGAGTTGCGTTCTTGCGGGAACCTTTCTTTCCTTAGGTGGATCCACACGAGGTCTCCTTCTTCAAACACGCGTTCCTTTTTCTTGGCGTTGAGGCGGGTAGCTTGGCGAAGTACATGCTCTTGTATGGTTGCTCTTGTCTCTTCATGTAGTTTCTTGATGGCGGTGGTGCGCTCGTCGAAGTCCATGTTCGTTCTTTCATGAAGAGGTAGTGGGAGGATGTCGAGTGCCGTTGGAGGTTCGAATCCGTAGACGACCATGAAGGGACTCCTTGCGGTTGTGGAGTGCTTGGCTCGATTGTAGGCGAACTCCGCGTGGGGTAGGCAATCTTCCCATGACTTCAAATTTGTCTTCACAAGTGTGCGGAGGAGTGTGGAGAGGCTTCGATTGACCACTTCGGTTTGTCCATCGGTTTGAGGGTGCGAGGATGATGAGAACAAAAGCTTGACTCCAAACTTGGCCATGAGCGACTTCCAAAGATAACTCATGAACTTGACGTCTCGATCCGACACAATGCTTGCCGGTATCCCATGTAGGCGAACCACTTCCCTGAAAAACAATGAAGCAATGTGTGAAGCATCATCGCTCTTATGACATGGAATGAAATGTGCCATTTTTGAGAACCTATCCACTACCACAAATATTGAGTCATGACCATGTTTGGTGCGTGGTAAGCCAAGTACAAAGTCCATGCTTATGTCCGACCAAGGTGCATATGGAATGGGCAAAGGCATGTAAAGACCATAGGGATTGGAAGTAGACTTAGCTTGTAAGCATGTTGTACACCGGCGGCAAAGGCGTTCCACGTCGCGGTACATTCTTGGCCAATAGTAGTGGGTTGATAGCATGGCGTATGTCTTCTCTCGTCCAAAGTGACCCATGAGACCACCTCCATGTGACTCTTGCAAAAGCAACTTACGAAGAGAAGACTCGGGGATGCAAATCTTGTTAGCTTTAAACAAGTAGCCATCATGCAAATAGAAATCATCAAATCCGTGGTCAACGAAACACTTGGCAAAGATTGGACCAAAGAAAGCGTCGGAAGGGTAAAGTTACTTGATCTCCTCAAGACCCAAAATGTGAAACTCCAAGCGGGTGAGTAGAAGAGTAATCTTGCGGGAAAGTGCATCCGCAACCACATTTTCCTTGCCCTTTTTGTATTTGATTACATAAGGGAAGGACTCTATAAACTCAACCCACTTAGCATGTCGCTTGTTCAAATTGTGTTGACTTTTCAAATATTTCAAGGACTCATGATCCGAGTGGATGACAAACTCTTTTGGCCAAAGGTAATGTTGCCAAACTTCAAGAACACGAACCAAAGCATAAAGTTCCTTGTCATATATAGGATAGTTGAGGCGTGCGCCATCCAACTTCTCACTATAGTATGCCACGGGTTTTCCATTTTGCATGAGAACACCACCGATTCCAAGGCCACTCGCATCACATTCTATTTCAAATGTCTTGGCAAAATCGGGAAGAGCAAGTAGTGGTGCCTCGGTGAGTCTCTTTTTCAATTCATCAAAAGCTTTTTGTTGCGCTTTGCCCCAAACGAACGGAACATTCTTTTTTGTAAGCTCGTTTAAAGGGCAAGCAATGGTGCTGAAATCTTTCACAAAACGGCGGTAAAATCCGGCAAGTCCATGGAAGCTTCTCACTTGACCAACATTTGTGGGAGTGGGCCAATTGTGGATGGCCTCAACTTTGGAAGAATCAACTTCAATCCCGTTGGCGGAAACCACAAAACCAAGAAAAACCAATTTGTTTTGAGCGAAATGGCATTTAGGGAGGTTGGCAAAAAGCTTCTCGTGGCGCAAGATGCATAAGACTTCTCTCACATGTTGAACATGGTCCTCGAGATTTTTGCTATAGATGAGGATATCATCAAAATAGACAACCACACTCTTGCCAATGAGAGGTCGCAAGATGTGATTCATAAGACGCATAAAAGTGGAAGGAGCATTGGAAAGACCAAACGGCATGACGAGCCATTCATAGAGACCAAGCTTGGTCTTGAATGCCGTCTTCCATTCATCGCCAATTGCCATGCGAATTTGGTGGTAGCCACTACGCAAATCAATCTTAGAGAAAATCGTGGCACCACTCAATTCATCCAACATATCATCTAAACGCGGAATGGGATGTCGATAACGGACGGTAATGGCATTGATAGGGCGGCAATCCATACACATCCGTTGCGTCTCATCCGGTTTAGGCACAAGAATGACGGGAACGACACAAGGGCTAAGGCTTTCTCGGACATACCCTTTAGCGAGGAGGTCTTGAATTTGGCGTTGGATCTCCTTGGTGTCCTCGGGGTTGGTGCGGTAAGCGGCGCGGTTTGGTAGTGGAGCGCCGGGTATGAGGTCGATGCGATGCTCGATGCCCCGAAGCGGTGGTAGTCCATGGGGTAGCTCGTCGGGGAAGACGTCTTGGAACTCCTTCAAAAGAGACAACAAAGACGAAGGAATGTTGGTTAAGTCATTAGTCTCCGCCGAGAGGCCCTTGCAAATGAGCACGTAGTGTATGGTGGTGGATGGGTTGTCTTTCACTTCTCTCCACTCGCTTTTGGTGGTTAGGAGGACACTCTTTCTCTCACTCATATGTGGGTGGTGGCGCTCACTCTCTTTTTGGTTGGTCGCTCCCTCTCCTCTCAACTCACCATGGTGGATGTTGTGTTGTGCCCTCGCTAAAGCCTTCGCATTGTCGGCGATGATTTGGCTAGGAGTCATTGGGCGAAGCTCGAACTTCTTGTCCTTGACCTTGAAGGTGTATGCATTGGAGAAACCATCATGTATGGCCTTCTTGTCAAATTGCCATGGGCGGCCAAGCAACATGTGGCACACGGTCATAGGCACCACGTCACACTCGACGGTGTCTTCATAGGGTCCTATCTTGAAGTTGACGGTGACGGTGTGTTGAATCTTGACATTGCCCTTGTCACTCAACCATTGGACATGGTATGGATGAGGATGCTTGCGAAGCGTGAGGTTGAGCTTCTCACATAGCTCGGTGCTTGCCAAGTTGTGGCAACTCCCACCATCGATGATGACCTTGATAGACTTGCCACCAATGCCGGCACGCGTTTGGAAGATGTTGCATCTTTGGTCTTCCATAGCTTGGGGTTGAGTGGTGAGCACTCGAGTGACCACAAGAGAAGGGCTTGGATCATGTGTGCATAAGAGGGGGTCTTCTCCACTTTCTTCATCATAGTCTTCCTCATTAGCAACGGCGGCTTGCACTAGGGCTTCATATTCACCTTCACTTAGAGTCTCTATGTCACCATTCTCCATAGTGATCATGACCTTGGTGTTCTTGCACTCGAAGGACTTGTGGCCTTGGGTGCCACACTTGAAGCAAGTGACATTGGAGGGTCCCGTAGAGGCCTTAGAGGAGGCGGTGGAGGATACCGTTTGCTTCATGCGACTTTGTATGGAAGGTTGCTTGGAAGGTGTAGAGGATGCGGATGGCTTGGCACTTGTTGTAGGAGTTGATGTAGCAAGCTTGGAGGCGAAGTATTGCTTGGACTTGGAGTACTTGATGTCCTCATTCACTTGACGCTCAGCCTTGGAAGCTTGGTGAACCAACTCAACCATGTTGGAGTATTGTTGGAACTCCACAATCTTCTTGATGGGGTAGTTGAGGCCATTGAAGAACCTAGCGATGGTTTGGTTCTCGGACTCTTGGATGTTTGCTCTCATCATGGTTAACTCCATCTCCTTGAAGAATTCCTCAACGGTCTTGGTGCCTTGCTTCAACTTTTGTAGCTTGTTGAAGAGATCGGTCTTGTAGTGTGTAGGGACAAAGCGGGCTTGCATCTCCTCCTTCATGTCTTCCCAAGTATCAATTGGAGGATCACCCTTTTCTTCCCTAAGAGTGACAACTTGTTCCCACCAAGTGTTGGCATAATCTTCAAACTCGAGGAGGCCATGGCTACTTTCTTGGCACCGGAGTAGTTATGGATGCGGAAGATCTTGTCAACCTTGAGTGCCCATGAGAGGTAGGCCTCGGCGTCGTCTTCACCCTTGAATTTGGGCATGTTGAACTTGAGCTTTCCATACATATTCTCTTCATCTTCCATGTTGCGGCGGCGGGGACGGATGCCTTCATCTCTTGCGACTTGAGGAGGTGGAGGAGGTCTTCCACGACCAACCATAGCATTGGGTTGGCGTTGTAGGTGAACACTAGCTTCACTTGGCTCATGTTGAGGATGTTGTTGCGGGTCTTGGCGAGGTTGTTGGCGTTGCCCAATTATGGCCCTCTCATCTTGATCATGTTGTGGTTGCCCTCGGCCCCTTTGGTCATGGCGAGGATGATTCCGGAGATCACGCCTTGGTTGCTCTTGACGACCTTGGGCGGGAGCATCACCATGAGGCGCCATGTTGTGGTGGCCGTTGTCTTGGGGATGGTCGTCATACCCATGGTGGGCATGGCGAGCCGCTTGATGACGATCTTGGTGAGGAGCTTTTTCTTGTGGAGGTCGTTCATGAGGACGAGCATGGCGATGGAATTCACCTCTCCTTGAGTTAGAGCGAGAGTCTTCTTGACGAGCATGTGGTCGATGAGGACGAGGATGGTCTTCATGCCTTGAGGAGGAGCTTGATGACGAACGGTGGCCATGAGAATAGTAATCTTGTGACGAGCTTGATGATGAAGAAGTAGAGCGGTGTCGGCGGTGACGACCCAAGTTGGTGATGGCGCGCTCGAGGTTATCCATGCGTCGCTCCATGTTCGCATCATTGGCCGCCATTTGGCCATTCAAGTTGTCCGTAGCTTCACGGAGGAGAGCCAAGTCTTGGTTCACCGTGGAGAAGTTGTGAGCCACTTCTTCATATTGTTCGTCGATGCGAGTCTCGAAGAGTGATAGTTGCTCCTTGAACTCTTGGCGTTGAGTCCATAGGTTGTGTTGAGTAGCCAACCTCTCGGTGTTCCGAAGGACTTCTTCATCCCTTGTTTCATCTCGGCTCCTCTCCATGATGAAAGAACAAGAACTATGTTGTGTATGTTAGTGGAAGGAGACTACCTCGCACTCTTACCAAGGTAAGATAGTATTGAGGCAATCAACCAAGCCGAAAGTAAGATCAAGTGTATCGGGGACACACGCAAAACCACACGCAAAAGCTAGCAAATATGGTGTTAGGCGAGTGTTGTGGAAAGCCAAAAGACAAATCCAAGATTAAGTATGTTGTTAAAAGTGGATGAGGTCCAAAAATCCAAATGTCAAAGTGCGATCACTATAAACACGGAAAAATGTGGAACTCACACACGAGATAAGCGGGGTTAGTGCAACCAAGGAACGAGCGGAAAAGTGTATGAAGCCCGAAAGCAAGGTTGCTCGGTGTCACACTAACACAAGGAGAGGCAAAGCTTTGGTTGCAACATGAGAGACAACAAGATTCACACGCGGCCTCTCTTCTCCTATCTCTCTTTGCTTAAAAGCTTTTTCTCTCTTGTATATGGTGGCACTTGCACTCGTTTTTATCTTTGGTGGCTTTTGTGGACACTTTTGTATGTATGGGCGTATGGATGTATGGTGCTACTTGCACTCTTTTTGTGTTTTTGGGGCTTTTTCACGCACTATGTTAGCGTTAGCCTCGCTTTTGCTATCTTGCCACACGAGTGTTTGCTTGGGTGCCTTACTCAACGCGACACACACACCTCACAATGCGGGGCCACGTGCAATGTCTCGCAACACTAGAGAAGCAATGCTCGATGGGATAGATCGCAAAAGGAAGAGGGGTTACAAGGTGGAAGCTGCAAGTTATACCTGCGATGGTGGTGGTGGTGGTGGTGGTGGTGGTGGAGATCGCCGGATGTCGAGGTCGAAGAAGGCGTTGCGTCACCCGGTCGGGGGCCCGGTTGGACCGGCTCCTGGACCGGCTCGGCCGGTTGTGTGGCCGGTTGACCGGCGTCTGGACCGGACCGGCCGGTCTGTAGCCCGGTTGACCGGCTGCTCAACCGGATTGCTCGGGATTGAGCTTTCTCTCTCCTGTTCTTCACGAAAATCAAGCCAAATCGACCAAATCGAAGGGAAACGATGGAATTGGAGGCTAAAAGTTGGGGAAATAGTAGATCAAGCACAACAACACCAGATCCACGGACCAAAACCACTCAAAACTCAACCAAATCACAGATCGGTCAAAAGGCACTTTAGGGCTATTTTTTGGAAAATTTTCTAGAAACGAAATCGGGTGGGTGGAGGGTCAAATCCGCGGGAACCAAAGGCTGCTGATACCATATGATGTGGTCTAAGACCCCGTGTGTGGCCCGATCTTGCGGATTGACTTCGAAACCAAGCGGGAGAGATGGGAAAACGCGAGGGGGACGAAGAACACGATGAACTCCGAGACTCACGCACGCACACCAACCCGATACACCCGATGCTTACCTCCGTGGCTCGATGGACCACGCCAATAGAATCTCCGTGGAAGAGGCACGAGGCAGAATTCCCGGAGAGAGATTGGGATTGGAGAGGATGAGCTTGGGGAGGGAGAGAGAGTAACAAGTACTAGAATCTCACTCCACAAGTTCAAAGTCAACAACCAAGGTGCCTTGATTACAGAGGGATGATACCCAAGGGAGACTAAGCTCAAAGGTAGGTTTGAGTTCTAAACAAGTCTGAAGAGTAAAGGAGGGGTCCCAGCTACTTAAATAGGCAAGCACAGCCAGCAAGGGCGAACAGGTATGCGAATGGATAAGTCAAGGCAGTTTGGTGGGGTATTCCCGCCGGATCCGGTTGGGCGTCCGGTCGAGACCGGGCACAGGACCGGGCTGTCCGGTCAGGGGTCCGGTTCGACCGGGCTGTGACCGGGCTGTCCGGCCACAGGTCCGATCGGCCGGTCGCCAACCGGAGCCTGCGAAGAATCCGGTCCTGGGTCCGGTCGTCGTCCGTGCGAGGGAGCTGGCCGGTTTGCGTCCGGTTGACCGGGTCTCGACCGGGCGTCCGGTCGTGGGGCCGGTCTGACCGGGTCCTGGACCGGCCAGCGTCCTTTTCTTCCTTGGCGCTCTTCGGGCGACGTCGGCTTCGGCTCCATGTTCATCTCCAGGTTCTGCTGCTCCTCTCCTTCCCTTGACCATGACGTCTCATCCTCTCCGGGGCCTTGGTGTTCCATGTACCTAATCACACAAAGTGTCTCGGCATGAGGTAGCATTCCATCCAATGGGGTATCTAGGTCGAGGGTAGTGAGGAGCGAGTTCACCTTGTCATGTATTGCTTTGGCTCGAGCCCGAGTCATGGGTCCACTTGGGGGACTTGTTGGACTTGGTGAGGAGGTGTCCGAAGGCCACCCCGCATCACAAGGGCTCGAGTTAAAGCTCTACACGACAAGGTGAACTCGCTCCTCACTTCCCTCGACCTAGATACACCATTGGATGGAATGCTACCTCATGCCGAAACCCTTTGTGTCATTAGGTACGTGGAGCATCAAGACCACGGAGAGGACGGTACGTCATGGTCAAGGGAAGGAGAGGAGCAGCTGATCGAGAAGATGTACACGGAGCTGGACCCGAAGTCGCCCCAAGAACGCAAGGAAGAGACGATGAGCGGCCAGTCCAGAATCCGGTCTGACCGGCCTCCTGACCGGGCCACCTGGCTCAGAATCCGGTCGACCGGCCGCCTGACCGGGCCACCCGGTCCCCAACCGGGCCACCAACCGGTGCCATCCGGACGCCTTCCCGGGGCTCCAGAACCTCGCCCGGTTACTGCCCGGTCCAGGATCCGGTCACCAACCGGACGACCCGGTCCCAGGTCCGGTCCAACCGGCCTCCTGACCGGCCTGCACGACTAAAGACGCCTTTTCGGCCCGAAACGTTTTCCTTTGTGCCTTTTCGGCCCGTGTCGCCTTGTACCGCTATATAAGCACCTTGGACACCCCTTTTTCCCCTTAGACTTGTTTAGAACTCAAACCTAACTTTGAGCTTAGTCTCCCTTGGGTATCATCCCTCTGTAATCAAGGCCACCCTTGTGGATGTATGAATTTGGTAGTGAGAGATTCTAGTGGATCCACTCTCTCTCCCACTCCTTGATTCGTCCTCCCCACCGGTCTCTCCTCTCGGAATTCTACCTCGAGTCTCTTCCGGGCGGATTCTATTGGCACGGTCCATCGAGCCGTGAGGGTAAGCATCGATTGTATCGGGTTGGTGTGCGTGGATCTTCGTGTGTTCTTCGTGTTCTTCCGCCTCTCCCCCTCTTTCCCCCTTTGATTCTTGGGTCATTCGCGAGATCGGGCCACAATCGGGGTCTTAGACCACATCAGTACCGGTCGAGGTACCGGAAAATTCATCAAAACGAAGCAAAGTATCCAGGGGGCTCGGGCGTGCGAGCGGTACCTCGGCCGGAGGCTCCACCGGAGGTACCGGGGAGCATGCGTAGCATGTACTGGGAGGCAATGGGCTGGGCGGTAACTCTGGCCGGAGCCTCCAGGCTGAGGTACCGGCCTGGCCCTCCTTTCCCGCGGCCAAGGTGGTGCCGCTCAGCACTGGCCGGTAGTACCGGCCTTGTCCTTCCCGCGCGTGGCCACCTCCAGGGAGCTTGGTGCTGGCCGGCCCCCCTTGGGTAGAGGCTCCGGCCTCCCCATGGGTGGAGGCTCCGGCCTCCCCTCTCTTTCTCTCTTCTCTTCTTCTTCTTTCTTCTTCCTTCCTTCTTCTCCTTTGCTCTTCCCTTCTTCTAGTTCCTTGCACCACCATGGGGGTTCCTCCTCTATTGGTCCTTGTCGGCGTTTGCACCTAATGACACAACGAATATAGGCATGAGGTAGCATACCATCCACGGTTGTATCGAGGTCGACCATAGAGAGGATAGGGTTCACCTTGACATATATGGCGGGGTTTTGTGTTGTTGGTCCACTTGGGGGACTCCTTGGCCATGGTGTAGCGTCGACGATAGGCGGGGCTGCACTTGACGGTCTTGAGGCGGAGGATTGCGAAAGCCACCCCGCATCATCTCCCCCCCCCCTTGGGGAAGAGTCGTCCTCGACTCTTGTTCCTCCTCACCGATGATGTGGACGTTGACCCTTGTATTTTGGTGAAGGACTTGTATAGGTGCCCTTGTATCCTTATGGATGCTCGTCGTAGTGCGGACGTCTTTGTTGTAGTCCATAATGGGTCGCCCATGTAGTGGGGGAGGGACAAAGTCTCGGTCGAAGAAGAACATGGGGAAAAACAACTTGCAAAAGGAAAGCTTGTGGTTGCCAATTTGGTGACCGGCGAACAAGAGGCTCTCAATCAAATACGAAGCATCAAGTCGTTTCTCCAAGAGGCATATGGCAAAAATGGGAACCACGAGAGTGTCAATGTGTCCAAAATTTGGTGGGGCAAAAGTTTGTGCATGTAAAAGTGTGGTATGTAAAGTGTCAAAAATGTGATGTGTCGTATTGTCCCACACAAATGGAACAATCAAAAGGCAAGTAACGGCGGCAAAATTCGGGGCAAAATTTGGGGCAAAATTGTTATGTGCAATGGCAAAGCTATGGAGACTTCGAGCTAGGGAAAGTATGGTTGGCGTTAGCATAGTATGAGTATCCTCAAGTGATGTGGTCTAAGACCCCGTGTGTGGCCCGATCTTGCGGATTGACTTCGAAACCAAGCGGGAGAGATGGGAAAACGCGAGGGGGACGAAGAACACGATGAGTTCCGAGACTCACGTACGCACACCAACCCGATACACCCGATGCTTACCTCCGTGGCTCGATGGACCACGCCAATAGAATCTCCGTGGAAGAGGCACGAGGCAGAATTCCCGGAGAGAGATTGGGATTGGAGAGGATGAACTTGGGGAGGGAGAGAGAGTAACAAGTACTAGAATCTCACTCCACAAATTCAAAGTCAACAACCAAGGTGCCTTGATTACAGAGGGATGATACCCAAGGGAGACTAAGCTCAAAGTTAGGTTTGAGTTCTAAACAAGTCTAAAGAGCTAAAGGGGTGCTTGGGGTGCTTATATAGTCTTACAAGGCGACACAGGCCGAAAAGGTAAGTTTGGGCCGAAATTATAACTTAAGTCGTGCAGGCCGGTCAGGGATCCGGTCGGGCAGGTCTGTGACCGGGCGGCCGATCGAGGATCCGGTCAGACCGGGCTGTGGCCGGGTGGTCGGTCCGGACCGGACTGTGACCGGCGCCCGACGGACGAGGTCCCGAGGCCGGGATGTTGTCCGGATGGCACCGGTTAGTAGCCAGTTGCGATCCGGGTGGCCCGGTCAGGCGGCCGGTCGACCGGATCCTGAGCCGGGTGGCCCGGTCAGCAGCCCGGTCAGACCGGGTTCTGGACCGGCCGTCCGTCTCCTCTTCCTTGCGCTCTTCGGGCGACTTCGGGTCCAGCTCCGTGTACATCTTCTCGATCAGCTGCTCCTCTCCTTCCCTTGACCATGGCGTAACGTCCTCTCCGTGATCTTGATGCTCCACGTACCTAATGACACAAAGGGTTTCGGCATGAGGTAGCATTCCATCCAATGGGGTATCTAGGTCGAGGGAAGTGAGGAGCGAGTTCACCTTGTCATGTATTGCTTTGGCTCGAGCACGAGTCATGGGTCCACTTGGGGGACTTGTTGGTCTTGGTGAGGAGGTGACCGAAGGCCACCCCGCATCATCTCCCCCCCCCCTTGGGAGAGAGTCATCCTCGACTCTTTTTCCTCCTCATCTCCATGATAGGGTGAAAGATCCGAGACGTTGAAGGTGTTGCTCACCAAGTACTTTGATGTTGGTATGTCGATGACGTAGGCGTTGTTGTTGATGCGCTTGAGGACCTTGAAAGGCCCATCTCCTCTTGGCTTGACCTTGGAGTTGCGTTCTTGCGGGAACCTTTCTTTCCTTAGGTGGATCCACACGAGGTCTCCTTCTTCAAACACGCGTTCCTTTTTCTTGGCGTTGAGGCGGGTAGCTTGGCGAAGTACATGCTCTTGTATGGTTGCTCTTGTCTCTTCATGTAGTTTCTTGATGGCGGTGGTGCGCTCGTCGAAGTCCATGTTCGTTCTTTCATGAAGGGGTAGTGGGAGGATGTCGAGTGCCGTTGGAGGTTCGAATCCGTAGACGACCATGAAGGGACTCCTTGCGGTTGTGGAGTGCTTGGCTCGATTGTAGGCGAACTCCGCGTGGGGTAGGCAATCTTCCCATGACTTCAAATTTGTCTTCACAAGTGTGCGGAGGAGTGTGGAGAGGCTTCGATTGACCACTTCGGTTTGTCCATCGGTTTGAGGGTGCGAGGATGATGAGAACAAGAGCTTCACTCCAAACTTCGCCATGAGCGACTTCCATAGGTAACTCATGAACTTGACGTCTCGATCCGACACAATGCTTGCCGGTATCCCATGTAGGCGAACCACTTCCCTGAAAAACAACGAAGCAATGTGTGAAGCATCATCGCTCTTATGACATGGTATGAAATGTGCCATTTTAGAGAACCTATCCACTACCACAAATATTGAGTCATGACCATGTTTGGTGCGTGGTAAGCCAAGTACAAAGTCCATGCTTATGTCCGACCAAGGTGCATATGGAATGGGCAAAGGCATGTAAAGACCATAGGGATTGGAAGTAGACTTAGCTTGTAAGCATGTTGTACACCGGCGGCAAAGGCGTTCCACGTCGCGGTACATTCTTGGCCAATAGTAGTGGGTTGATAGCATGGCATATGTCTTCTCTCGTCCAAAGTGACCCATGAGACCACCTCCATGTGACTCTTGCAAAAGCAACTTACGAAGAGAAGACTCGGGAATGCAAATCTTGTTAGCTTTAAACAAATAGCCATCATGCAAATAGAAATCATCAAATCCGTGGTCCACGGAACACTTGGCAAAGATTGGACCAAAGAAAGCGTCGGAAGGGTAAAGTTCCTTGATCTCCTCAAGACCCAAAATGTGAAACTCCAAGCGGGTGAGTAGAAGAGTAATCTTGCGGGAAAGTGCATCCGCAACCACATTTTCCTTGCCCTTTTTGTATTTGATTAC
This sequence comes from Lolium perenne, assembly GCF_019359855.2. Classification (NCBI taxonomy): domain Eukaryota; kingdom Viridiplantae; phylum Streptophyta; class Magnoliopsida; order Poales; family Poaceae; genus Lolium; species Lolium perenne. The sequence continues at coordinate 97,516,064 of NC_067248.2, read as the reverse complement.
ATAAGGGAAGGACTCTATGAACTCAACCCACTTAGCATGTCGCTTGTTCAAATTGTGTTGACTTTTCAAATACTTCAAGGATTCATGATCCGAGTGGATGACAAACTCTTTTGGCCAAAGGTAATGTTGCCAAACTTCAAGAACACGAACCAAAGCATAAAGCTCCTTGTCATATATAGGATAGTTGAGGCGTGCGCCATCCAACTTCTCGCTATAGTATGCCACGGGTTTTCCATTTTGCATGAGGACACCACCGATTCCAAGTCCACTCGCATCGCATTCGATTTCAAATGTTTTGGAAAAGTCGGGAAGAGCAAGTAATGGTGCCTCGGTGAGTCTCTTTTTCAATTCATCAAAAGCTTTTTGTTGTGCTTTGCCCCAAACGAACGGAACATTCTTTTTGTAAGCTCGTTTAAAGGGCAAGCAATGGTGCTGAAATCTTTCACAAAGCGGCGGTAAAATCCGGCAAGTCCATGGAAGCTTCTCACTTGGCCAACATTTGTGGGAGTGGGCCAATTGTGGATGGCCTCAACTTTGGAAGAATCAACTTCTATCCCGTTGGCGGAAACCACAAAACCAAGAAAAACCAACTTGTTTTGAGCGAAATGGCATTTTGGAAGGTTGGCAAAGAGCTTCTCGTGGCGCAAGATGCATAAGACTTCTCTCACATGTTGAACATGGTCCTCGAGATTTTTGCTATAGATGAGAATATCATCAAAGTAGACAACCACACTCTTGCCAATGAGAGGTCGCAAGATGTGATTCATAAGACGCATAAAAGTGGAAGGAGCATTGGAAAGACCAAACGGCATGACGAGCCATTCATAGAGACCAAGCTTGGTCTTGAATGCCGTCTTCCATTCATCGCCAATTGCCATGCGGATTTGGTGGTAGCCACTACGCAAATCGATCTTAGAGAAAATCGTGGCCCCACTCAATTCATCCAACATATCATCTAAACGCGGAATGGGATGGCGATAACGGACGGTAATGGCATTGATAGGGCGGCAATCCATACACATTCGTTGCGTCTCATCCGGTTTAGGCACAAGAATGACGGGAACGGCACAAGGGCTAAGGCTTTCACGGACATACCCTTTAGCGAGGAGGTCTTGAATTTGGCGTTGTATCTCCTTGGTGTCCTCGGGGTTGGTGCGGTAGGCGGCGCGGTTTGGTAGTGGAGCGCCGGGTATGAGGTCGATGCGATGCTCGATGCCCCGAAGCGGTGGTAGTCCATGTGGTAGCTCGTCGGGGAAGACGTCTTGGAACTCCTTGAAAAGAGACAACAAAGACGAAGGAATGTTGGTTAAGTCATTAGTCTCCGCCGAGAGGCCCTTGCAAATGAGCACGTAGTGTATGGTGGTGGATGGGTTGTCTTTCACTTCTCTCCACTCGCTTTTGGTGGTTAGGAGGACACTCTTTCTCTCACTCATATGTGGGTGGTGGCGCTCACTCTCTTTTTGGTGGGTCGCTCCCTCTCCTCTCAACTCACTATGGTGGATGTGGTGTTGTGCCCTCGCTAAAGCCTTCGCATTGTCGGCGATGATTTGGCTAGGAGTCATTGGGCGAAGCTCGAACTTCTTGTCCTTGACCTTGAAGGTATATGCATTGGAGAAACCATCATGTATGGCCTTCTTGTCAAATTGCCATGGGCGGCCAAGCAACATGTGGCACACGGTCATAGGCACCACGTCACACTCGACGGTGTCTTCATAGGGTCCTATCTTGAAGTTGACGGTGACGGTGTGTTGAATCTTGACATTGCCCTTGTCACTCAACCATTGGACATGGTAGGGATGAGGATGCTTGCGAAGCGTGAGGTTGAGCTTCTCACATAGCTCGGTGCTTGCCAAGTTGTGGCAACTCCCACCATCGATGATGACCTTGATAGACTTGCCACCAATGCCGGCACGCGTTTGGAAGATGTTGCATCTTTGGTCTTCCATAGCTTGGGGTTGAGTGGTGAGCACTCGAGTGACCACAAGAGAAGGGCTTGGATCATGTGTGCATAAGAGAGGGTCTTCTCCACTTTCTTCATCATAGTCTTCCTCATTAGCAACGGCGGCTTGCACTAGGGCTTCATATTCACCTTCACTTAGCGTCTCTATGTCACCATTCTCCATGGTGATCATGACCTTGGTGTTCTTGCACTCGAAGGACTTGTGGCCTTGGGTGCCACACTTGAAACAAGTGACATTGGAAGGTCCCGTAGAGGCCTTAGAGGAGGCGGTGGAGGATAACGTTTGCTTCATGCGACTTTGTATGGAAGGTTGCTTGGAACGTGTAGAGGATGCGGATGGCTTGACACTTGTTGTAGGAGTTGATGTGGCAAGCTTGGAGGCGAAGTATTGCTTGGACTTGGAGTACTTGATGTCCTCATTCACTTGACGCTCGGCCTTGGAAGCTTGGTGAACCAACTCAACCATGTTGGAGTATGGTTGGAACTCCACAATCTTCTTGATGGGGTAGTTGAGGCCATTGAAGAACCTAGCGATGGTTTGGTTCTCGGACTCTTGGATGTTTGCTCTCATCATGGTTAACTCCATCTCCTTGAAGAAGTCCTCAACGGTCTTGGTGCCTTGCTTCAACTTTTGTAGCTTGTTGAAGAGATCGGTCTTGTAGTGTGTAGGGACAAAGCGGGCTTGCATCTCCTCCTTCATGTCTTCCCAAGTATCAATTGGAGGATCACCCTTTTCTTCCCTAAGAGTGACAACTTGTTCCCACCAAGTGTTGGCATAATCTTCAAACTCGAGGGAGGCCATGGCTACTTTCTTGGCACCGGAGTAGTTATGGATGCGGAAGATCTTGTCAACCTTGAGTGCCCATGAGAGGTAGGCCTCGGCATCGTCTTCACCCTTGAACTTGGGCATATTGAACTTGAGCTTTCCATACATATTCTCTTCATCTTCCATGTTGCGGCGGCGAGGACGGATGCCTTCATCTCTTGCGACTTGAGGAGGTGGAGGAGGTCTTCCACGACCAACCATAGCATTGGGTTGGCGTTGGAGGTGAACACTAGCTTCACTTGGCTCATGGCGAGGATGTTGTTGCGGGTCTTGGCGAGGTTGTTGGCGTTGCCCAATTATGGCTCTGTCATCTTGATCATGTTGTGGTTGCCCTCGGCCCCTTTGGTCATGGCGAGGATGATTCCGGAGATCACGCCTTTGTTGCTCTTGACGACCTTGGGCGGGAGCATCACCATGTGGCGCCATGTTGTGGTGGACGTTGTCTTGGGGATGGTCGTCATACCCATGGTGGGCATGGCGAGCCGCTTGATGGCGATCTTGGTGAGGAGCTTGTTCTTGTGGAGGTCGTTCATGAGGACGAGCATGGCGATGGAATTCACCTCTCCTTGAGTTAGAGCGAGAGTCTTCTTGGCGAGCATGTGGTCGATGAGGACGAGGATGGTCTTCATGTCTTGAGGAGGAGCTTGATGACGAACGGTGGCCATGAGAATAGTAATCTTGTGACGAGCTTGATGATGATGAAGTAGAGCGGTGTCGGCGATGACGACCCAAGTTGGTGATGGCGCGCTCGAGGTTATCCATGCGTCGCTCCATGTTCGCATCATTGGCCGCCATTTGACCATTCAAGTTGTCCGTAGCTTCACGAAGGAGAGCCAAGTCTTGGTTCACCGTGGAGAAGTTGTGAGCCACTTCTTCATATTGTTCATCGATGCGAGTCTCGAAGAGTGATAGTTGCTCCTTGAACTCTTGGCGTTGAATCCATAGGTTGTGTTGAGTCGCCAACCTCTCGGTGTTCCGAAGGACTTCTCCATCCCTTGTTTCATCTCCACTCCTATCCATGATGGAAGAACAAGAACTATGTTGTATGTGTTAGTGGAAGGAGACTACCTCGCACTCTTACCAAGGTAAGATAGTATTGAGGCAATCAACCAAGCCGAAAGTAAGATCAAGTGTATCGGGGACACACGCAAAACCACACGCAAAAGCTAGCAAATATGGTGTTAGGCGAGTGTTGTGGAAAGCCAAAAGACAAATCCAAGATCAAGTATGTTGTTAAAAGTGGATGAGGTCCAAAAATCCAAATGTCAAAGTGCGATCACTATAAACACGGAAAAATGTGGAACTCACACACGAGATAAGCGGGGTTAGTGCAACCAAGGAACGAGCGGAAAAGTGTATGTATAGTTGCTCGGTGTCACACTAACACAAGGAGAGGCAAAGCTTTGGTTGCAAAGGAAGAGACAACAAGATTCACACTCGGCCTCTCTTCTCCTATCTCTCTTTGCTTAAAAGCTTTTTCTCTCTTTGTATATGGTGGCACTTGCACTCGTTTTTATCTTTGGTGGCTTTTGTGGACACTTTGGTATGTATGGGTGTATGGTGCTACTTGCACTCTTTTTGTGTTTTTGGGGCTTTTTCACGCACTATGTTAGCGTTAGCCTCGCTTTTGCTATCTTGCCACACGAGTGTTTGCTTGGGTGCCTTACTCAACGCGACACACACACCTCACAATGCGGGGCCACGTGCAATGTCTCGCAACACTAGACAAGCAATGCTCGATGGGATAGATCGCAAAAGGAAGAGGGTTACAAGGGGAAACCTGCAAGTTATACCTGCGATGGTGGTGGTGGTGGTGGTGGTGGTGGAGATCGCCGGATGTCGAGGTCGAAGGAGGCGCTGCGTCACCCGGTCGGAGGCCCGGTTGGACCGGATCCTGGACCGGCTCGGCCGGTTGTGCGGCCGGTTGACCGGCGTCTGGACCGGCTCGGCCGGTTGTGCGGCAGTTGACCGGGTGCAGACCGGACTGCTCGGGATTGCACTTTCTCTCTCCTGTTCTTCACGAAAACCAAGCCAAATCGACCAAATCGTAGGGAAACGATGGAATTGGAGGCTAAAAGTTGGGGAAATAGTAGATCAAGCACAACAACACCAGATCCACGGACCAAAACCACTCAAAACTCAACCAAATCACAGATCGGTCAAAAGGCACTTTAGGGCTATTTTTTGGAAAATTTTCTAGAAACGAAATCGGGTGGGTGGAGGGTCAAATCCGCGGGAACCAAAGGCTGCTGATACCATATGATGTGGTCTAAGACCCCGTGTGTGGCCCGATCTTGCGGATTGACTTCGAAACCAAGCGGGAGAGATGGGAAAACGCGAGGGGGACGAAGAACACGATGAGTTCCGAGACTCACGTACGCACACCAACCCGATACACCCGATGCTTACCTCCGTGGCTCGATGGACCACGCCAATAGAATCTCCGTGGAAGAGGCACGAGGCAGAATTCCTGGAGAGAGATTGGGATTGGAGAGGATGAACTTGGGGAGGGAGAGAGAGTAACAAGTACTAGAATCTCACTCCACAAATTCAAAGTCAACAACCAAGGTGCCTTGATTACAGAGGGATGATACCCAAGGGAGACTAAGCTCAAAGTTAGGTTTGAGTTCTAAACAAGTCTAAAGAGCTAAAGGGGTGCTTGGGGTGCTTATATAGTCTTACAAGGCGACACAGGCCGAAAAGGTAAGTTTGGGCCGAAATTATAACTTAAGTCGTGCAGGCCGGGTAGGGATCCGGTCAGACCGGGTCTGTGACCGGGCGGCCGGTCAGGGATCCGGTCAGACCGGGCCTGTGACCGGGTGGTCCGGTCCGGACCGGACCTGTGACCGGGCGCCGACCGGACGAGGTCCCGAGGCCCCGGGATGTTGTCCGGATGGCACCGGTTGGTAGCCCGGTTGCGATCCGGGTGGCCCGGTCAGGCGGCCGGTCGACCGGATCCTGAGCCGGGTGGCCCGGTCAGCAGCCCGGTCAGACCGGGTTCTGGACCGGCCGTCCGTCTCCTCTTCCTTGCGCTCTTCGGGCGACTTCGGGTCCAGCTCCGTGTACATCTTCTCGATCAGCTGCTCCTCTCCTTCCCTTGACCATGGCGTAACGTCCTCTCCGTGATCTTGATGCTCCACGTACCTAATGACACAAAGGGTTTCGGCATGAGGTAGCATTCCATCCAATGGGGTATCTAGGTCGAGGGAAGTGAGGAGCGAGTTCACCTTGTCATGTATTGCTTTGGCTCGAGCACGAGTCATGGGTCCACTTGGGGGACTTGTTGGTCTTGGTGAGGAGGTGACCGAAGGCCACCCCGCATCATCAAGTGTCAAAGAATCCATTGCAATTGCCATAGATGAAATGAGAAATCCAAATAAGAGCAACGTTTGGTGTAACTTGTGGCACAAGATGCATATGGTGTCTCTCACATGTATGACATGGTCCTTGAGACTCTCGGAGTGTATGATGATATCATCAATACATACAACAACCATTGTGCCAACAAGAAGAATCGGAAACACACGAGGGCGAAGGCTTTTGGGGACATACCCTTTGTTGTCAATCCCATGGGTTGGATCATGTATCTTGTCCTTGTTGGGGTAGCTCTCAATTGCTCGTTTTGTGAGCTCATGCTCCGTGGCGGTGGAAGTGGTCGTCCGTGTACCTACACATGGAATAAGCAAAACAAAAAGCGTGTGTGCATGGTAGATGAATACATCATCCATCATGATGTTCCATGTCTTGTGCACATCACCATTAGTGTCAATCAAGATAGTATGAAATGCATGGAGATGGTGCATATGGCAAGAAGGTGCATTCATGGCATGTGGTAACTGATGCGGGGTGGCTTTCGGACCCCTCCGCCTCAAGTCCGTCAAGTGCAACCCCGCCTATCGTCGACGCTACACCATGGTCAAGGAGTCCCCCAAGTGGACCAACAACACCAACCCCCGCCATATATGTCAAGGTGAACTCCTTCCTCTCGACACTCGACCTCGACAATACCTTGGATGGAATGCTACCTCATGTCGGTGTGTTACATGTCATTAGGTACAAGAGTCATCGAGGAACCGGAGAGAAGGAACTCCCATGGTGCAAGGAAGAGAGAAGAAGAAGAATGAAGGAAGAAGAAAGGAAGAGGAAGAAGAGGCGGGAGGAGGAAGGCCGCCCGGTCACAGACCCGGTCGACCGGGTTCCTGACCGGACCGCCCGGTCACAGGCCCGGTCAACCGGGCTCCTGACCAGCCGGCCGGTTTTCGACCGGAACGTCGACCGGTGCCATCCGGAAGCAATCCCGGGGCTTCCGAAGCCCCGCCCGGTTACGTCCGGCCCAGAATCCGGTTTGGAACCGGATGGCCCGGTCCCAGACCCGGTCCAACCGGCCCTGTGACCGGATTCGTCGGGTTTGACCCACCAACTTGTACCTTTTCGACCCATGTCGCCTTGTATGCCTATATAAGACCCCAGCTCGCCCCCATAGCTGGTTAGACAAGATTTAGGCTTAAACATGACTTTGAGCTTTGTCTCCCTAGGGTTTCATCCCCTTTGTATCAAGGCACCCCATGTTGGATGATTGGATCTATGTGAGTGAGATTCTAGTGTAGCCCACTCTCTCTCCCTCACCTACCTCCGTCCTCAACACCGATCTCTCACTCCGGGATTCTACCTCGAGTCTCTCCCGTGGTGATTCTATTGGCGTGGTCCATCGAGCCACGAGGGTAAGTATCGATTGTATCGGGTTGGTGTGCGTTGTTCTTCGCGTTCTTCGTGTTCTTCCACCTCTCCCTCTCTTTCCCCCTTTGGATCTTGGGTCATTCGCGAGATCGGGCCACACACGGGGTCTTAGACCTTATGATGCGGGGTGGCCTTTGGACACCTACGCCTCAAGACCAACAAGTGAAGCCCCGACTATCATCGACGCTACACCATGGCCAAGGAGTCCCCCAAGTGGACCAACAACACAAACCCCCGCCATATATGTCAAGGTGAACTCCTTCCTCTCTATGGTCGATCTCAACACCAACTTGAATGGTATGCTACCTCATGCCTATCATCTTGATGTCTATAGGTGCCGACGTCGACAAGGACCAAGAGAGAAGGAACCCCCATGGTTCATGGAAGAAGGAAGAAGAAGAAGGGAAGAAGAGGAGAAGGAAGAGGAAGAAGAGGAGGGAGGAACAGGCCGGCCAGCCCAGAGGCCGGTCAGACCGGGCCACAGACCGGACAGGCCGGCGCAGAGGCCGGTCAGACCGGGCCACAGACCGGGCGCGCCCAGGCCTCGTACCGGAAGCCAACCGGACGGAATCTGCGAGGTTTCCGGTTTGCGACCGGTCGACCGGACCAGTGACCGGACCACCCGGTCCACAGCCCGGTCTGACCGGCCCCAAACCGGATTCGTCGGGTTTGACCCAACTACTTGTACCTTTTCGACCCGTGTCGCCTTGTATGCCTATATAAGACCCCAGCTCGCCCCCATAGCTGGTTAGACAAGATTTAGGCTTAAACATGACTTTGAGCTTTGTCTCCCTAGGGTTTCATCCCCTTTGTATCAAGGCACCCCATGTTGGATGATTGGATCTATGTGAGTGAGATTCTAGTGTAGCCCACTCTCTCTCCCTCACCTACCTCCATCCTCAACACCGATCTCTCACTCCGGGATTCTACCTCGAGTCTCTCCCGTGGTGATTCTATTGGCGTGGTCCATCGAGCCACGAGGGTAAGTATCGATTGTATCGGGTTGGTGTGCGTTGTGTTCTTCGCGTTCTTCGTGTTCTTCCGCCTCTCCCTCTCTTTCCCCTTTGATTCTCGGGTCATTCGCAAGATCGGGCCACACACGGGGTCTTAGACCACATCATATGGTATCAGCAGCCTTTGGTTTCCGCGAATTTGACCCCCCACCCACCCAATTTCGTCTCTAAAAATTTTCCCCAAAAATTCCCAAAAAATAGCCCTAATTTGCCTTTGGATGGATCTGCGATTTGGTTGCGTTTTGAGTGGTTTTGGTCCATGGATTTGGTGTTGGAGTGCTTGATCTACTACTTCCCCAACTTTTAGCCCCCAATTCCATCGTTTCCTTTCGATTTGGTCGATTTGGCTTGGTTTCGTGAAGAACAGGAGAGAGAAAGCTCAATCCCGCGAAATCCGGTTGAGCAGCCGGTCGACCGGGCTACAGACCGGCCGGGCCGGTCCAGATTCCGGTCAACCGGCCAAGCAACCGGCCAGGCCGGTCCACAACCCGGTCCAACCGGGCCTCCGACCGGGCAACTCAGCGCCCTCCTTCGACCTCGACATCCGGCGATCTCCACCACCACCACCACCACCACCATCGCAGGTATAACTTGCAGCTTCCACCTTGTAACCCCTCTTCCTTTTGCGATCTATCCCATCGAGCATTGCTTGTCTAGTGTTGCGAGACATTGCACGTGGCCCCGCATTGTGAGGTGTGTGTGTCGCGTTGAGTAAGGCACCCAAGCAAACACTCGTGTGGCAAGATAGCAAAAGCGAGCTAACGCTAACATAGTGTGAGAAAAAGCCGCCAAAACACAAAAAGAGTGCAAGTGCACAATAGAGCAAAAGAGTGCGAGTAGCACCATACATCCATATACCCATACATACAAAAGTGTCCATGTGCCACCAAAGATAAAAACGAGTGCAAGTGCCACCATATACAAGAGAGAAAAAGCTTTTAAGCAAAGAGAGAAGAGAAGAGAGGCCGCGTGTGAATCTTGTTGTCTCATCATTTGCAACCAAAGCTTTGCCTCTCCTTGTGTTAGTGTGACACCGAGCAACCTTGCTTTCGGGCTTCATACACTTTTCCGCTCGTTCCTTGGTCGCACTAACCCCGCTTATTCCGTGTGTGAGTTCCATACCTTTTCCGTGTTTATAGTGATCATCGCTTTGACATTTGAGTTTTTGGATCTTACCCACCCTTAACAACAAACTTGATTTCGGATTTCATCTTTTGGATTTCCACCATACTTACCTAACACCATATTTGCTAGCTTTTGCGTGTGTCTTTGTGTGAGTGCCCGATACAATTGTTTCTAACTCTCGGTTTGTTGGAACACCCCAATCTTGTCATACCACGGTAAGATTGCGAGGTAGTGTTCTTCCACTAACATACACCATATAGATACCGTCTTGCTAACATGTATAGCGACGAAGAAGATACGGAGGAGTACACGGAGCACTTCGAGGAGGATACCTCTTCAAGCACCGCGGATGTGGAGGAACATGTGGAGCTCTACACCGACTATGGCTCCGCGAGCGACGCCAACATGTCCGACGTCGAGGAGCTCTACACCGACTATGGCTCCGCGAGCGTCGCCAACATGGACGACTTGGTGGAGCACCACCTTGAGGACGACATCGACGAGCTCTACATCGACAATGGCTCGTCAAGAATGGACGTCATGGTGGAGCACCGCCACGACTACGACATCGACACCATGGCGGAGCCTCACCTCGACTCCACCTTGAACAACGCCGAGGCGCCCACATACACATAATTGGCCAACGGAGCTACATATGAAGATAGAGGACCTCCACGATGGCATCATCATGTGGATCATCAAGAGCGTCCCCAACATATTCGGCATCGACACACTTCTCCGAGCTCCACAAGGCGCCATCATGAGAGTGCCTATGCACAAAATCATCGACATCACGGACATCATATGGAGCATCAAGAGCGCCCCCAACATGAGCCATCACCTAGGCAAGGCAAGGACCGTCATCGACTCACACCATCTCATGATCGTCGTCGACCACCACCACCTCATGGTCTACATCGACATCCTTCCACACATGATCTTCGACGACACCACTCAAGACATGGTGATGAGGCAAGAAGACGAGAGCCTCGACATGAAGACCTTCCTCATAAGGCGACTTCTACCTCTTGCGCCACCACCACAATGGCCCCTACCTCGTCATATGCCTATGGACTCCGATGCTACAAGTGCAAGCAACAAGGCCACCTTCCACGGGAATGTCCCAATCTCCTATGTGAGGTGTGCAAGGCCAAGGGTCACGTGGCATGGCAATGCACAACGCCAAGCGCCAAGAAGCTCTACTTCGACGAGCTCAATGCACAAGTCTCCACGATGCCACCACTTGAGGACGACTTAGGAGGCGATGGAGTTGAGCATGGTGAGCATGGGATTCTCCCTTCACCCACGGAGGCGCATGGAGTTGAGATGGTTGAGCATGGGATGTTCCCTTCAACCAAGGAGGCGCATGGAGATGAGCAAGTCGAACCTACTCCTACGTGCTTGATTGATGAGTTGGTACCAATCCCATGTGAGCATGAGAGCCACTTAGCCCACTTGAACGAGAGTGATAGTGAGTTGAGTGACTTCCACCCCATATGTGAGTTTGAGTGCTTCCATTTGGAGGACATGAGTGATACACAAAGTGAGACGAGAGAGGTAGATGATAGGTCCATGGAGGACATCGCATTTGCTAACACATTAACCTCTCCCTCGCTTGTGTCTTCTTATGTTGCACTAGGTTCCACGGAGGACGAGTTCCCGCTCATGGAGAAGATGTACATGGTGCATGAAGACGATGATATCTCACCATGCTTGCTCCAAGATGGACATGTCGACCACATGGATCCTCCTACTTCCACAACACCTACATCACATGAGTCGGCCTTCAAAGGTAACAACATAGGTGTTGATGATGCCATGATCCCACTAGTGGACATGATGACTTATGAGTGCATGCATGATCTTGATGATACATTTGCTACGTCACTTGATTCTTTCATATTCCCATGTGATGCTTTGCTTGCTAACATTGTTGATCATGTGGAGTTGATTGATTGTGATACCATGAACATGCCATGCTATGAAACTTTCATATTTGCTCCGCTTGCTTGCAATAATGTTGAAAATGATGACATTAACTTCCGCATGCTTTGCCCCACATGTTTGCACTAAAATTAGCTCTCTCCAAGGCAATGCCACACAAGTGGTGAATGGACAAAGACTCAAGCATTATATCTCGGGTGATTCTTATAATATTGATGTTGATATTATTCAAGTGGAAACACCGGAGGCTTTCATCAAAGGACAAATTGACAGTCCGCCAGAACTGGACTTTGAATAGGTAACAGTATAGGTAATAAAAAGTCCGCGTTTACCTTTCCGAACATTATTTCTGCTGTTTTTAGAAAATATGAAAAATTACGGAATCGAAACGGAGTGGAAAAGACGCACGAGGGGGTGCCACCATAGGCCGGCGCGGCCTGACCTGGGCCCGCGCCGACCTATGGTCTGGCCGCCTCGTTGCCCCTTTCCGACTCGTTTTCGACCTGGAACCTTCCTTTTGTCGTAATAATATTTGCTATATAATCCCCCGGACCCCTGGAGGTCCGTAATATCGTTTTCTCGTCGTGTTTTGTTTCGAGCTGTTTTCTGCCAGATTTGTTTTGATCTAGAAGCACCATGGTCTCCAGCAACAAAGACAAGGGGCCTTGGAGGGAAGAGATGGATGAGAGGATCAATAAGGAGAAGGAGAAGATAGCGTCAGCAAAAGGAGAGTGGGAAACTACGAGGAGTAAGCCAATTTTGGTGGGATCAGTTAATACTGGGCGCTCTTTTTCTCATAACTTGCAGGGAGCTCTCCCGCCTGTTCTGGACCTCGATTCTTTCCCTTGTGTGGAGGAAGCAATACGGGTTGCTGATGAGTTTTGTGATCAATATCGTGCTCTAAGGAGGGAAGTGGAGATACTTCAGGAGGAGAACCAGCGACTTCGCAGAATGCTGGAATATTACTCAAATCCCAGCACAAGGCCGTCACCGCCACACTCGGGTAACAATGAGTCTTTTCAGGTTTTGGTGCAGAATTGCAAAATTGAGAAGCTGAAGCTGAAGGAGATCCTTATGAAGCGCGAGAAGAATCCATCACCACCATCGCCGAAGGAGTAATTTATCATCGGTATTGGCATCCCCTTGGTTTGTTCCAAGCTTGGGGGAGTGCCGCGGTATCACATCACCACCACCTTTATCTTTTACTATCAAGTAGTGTCATATCATGAGTAGGGAAGTTATCATATGAAATAGTATGCAATGTGGAAGTATCTCTCTTAGTTAGTTATCTATGTATCCGTTGGTGTGAGTTATCGTTATGGAATATTAATGAGAAGTCTTATCATTTACTTTTTGCACACCTTATTTTAGTTTGCAATCTCCATTATATGATTACTCTTGACATGAGTATGAGTATCACTTTGGGAGCATCAAGTAAATCTATTTGGTTTTGGCAAACTTAGCATTGGTCAATAGCAACAACATCTTGATGTTTAATAGAAGAGAGAAATACACTTAGATACATTATTCTACTATCTCTATGCTTAGTATTCTAAAGTTAAAATTGCTTGTACTTATGAGAAAGATGCATGATTGTTTCTATCATATGTATATTTGTTTGTTTCCCTCAACCTTTATGCTTGCTATCAAACCTTGCTAGCCAAAGACCTGTATCGAGAGGGAATGCTTCTCATACATCCATAACCTTAGACCAAACCTATGCCATTTGCGTCCACCATACCTACCTACTACATGGTATTTTCTGCCATTCCAAGTAAATACTTCATGTGCTACCTTTAAATAATTCAAACTATACTACTCTTTATTTGTGTCAATGTTTTATAGCTCATGAGGAAGTATGTGGTGTTTTATCTTTCAGTCTTGTTGGGCGGACTTTTACCAATGGACTAGCGGCACATCCGCTTATCCAATAATTTTGCAATAAGAGCTGGCAACGGGGTTCCCAGCCCCAATTAATAACCTTCATTAATAATTCTCTTCACATGTTTTGCTCTGATTCATCAGTAAGCAACTTAATTTTGCAATAGACACTCCTCCATGGTATGTGAATGTTGGAAGGCACCCGAGGATTCGGTTAGCCATGGATTGAGAAAGCCAAGGTTGGGGGGAGTGTCACCCATAATAAAACTAAAATACATGTGTAAACAAAAGAGAAGGGGGATGATCTACCTTGCTGGTAGAGATGCCGTCCCTCATGGGAGCCGCTCTTTGAAGGTTCGTTTGGCAAGGGGGTTAGAGTACCCGCTACCATTCGTTGACAACAACAAACACCGCTCAAAATCTTACTTTTATGCTCTTTATATGATTTCAAACTTGAAAAGCTCTAGCACATGATTTAATCCCTGCTTCCCTCTACGAAGGGCCTGTCTTTTACTTTTATGTTGAGTCAGTAAACCTATTTCCCTCTATCTCAAGCAAGCAATTGAGTTGTTGTGAACCAATCATTTATGCTATGATTCAGTTAATCATGTCTTTTATACTTTCTTGTTTAGTACCAATTTTATCTGAATGAATATGACTTTGAAGTTATCAATGATTATGAAGAGATTGTCATGCTTGAATATGAAGGCTCAGCTATAAAATCTAATACGAAAGCTTTGCTTAAAAGTACAATCCGTTAGTAGTTCTCTGACCAAGAACAAAGTTTGCCATCACCAATTATGATTTCTTATGCACCTTTACTTGTGATTTCTCTTTACTTATTTCGAGATGAGTTATATGAGGAAGTTGTTTACTAGAATGTCTTGTGTGAATGAATATGATGCTTCTTGTCCGCATTTTATTTATCGACTCTTCACTCCATAAACATGTGGTCTTGTTTATCGAGCTCAGTTTCGCTTGGGGACAAGCGAGGTCTAAGCTTGGGGGGAGTTGATACGTCCAATTTGCATCACTATTTTGTATCATAATTTGCTGTTATTCATTGATATATTTCATATTGGGACACAATACTTATGTTATTTCATCTATTTTGCATGTTCCATCATCATTGGAGGATCAAGCACCGGAGCCAGGATTCTGCTGGAAAAAGCACCGTCAGAACGCAATATTTCGGAAGATCAACTGTGGAAGGGAATTTCACGTAAATTCCTATTTTTCCAGATGACGGAGGGAGCCAGAAGGGGGAGAAGAGAAGAGCCACTGTGGGCCCAGACCATAGGGCGGCGCGGCCCAAGGCCTGGCCGCGCCACCCTGTGCTCTGGGGGCCCCACAGCCCCTTTCGCCTCCTTTTCTTCGCGTACTCCTTCGTCCCGAAAACCTAAGCCACAGAGGGAACCTCACGAAGGGTTACAGCCGCCTCTGCGGGGCGGAGAACACCAGAGAGAAAAGAGCTCTCCGGCGGGCAGGAATCCGCCGGGGAAATTCCCTCCCGGAGGGGGAAATCGACGCCATCGCCATCGTCATCGAGCGGGACATCATCTCCATCATCATCATCATCTCCACCATCTACACCGCCATCACCACCGCTGCACCTCGTCATCGCTGTAGCAATTCGGGTTAAATCTTGATTGTTTGATAGGGGAAACTCTCCCGGTGTTATTCTATGCTTGTTGTAGATGCTATTGAGTGAAACCATTGAACCAAGGTTTATGTTCAGATTGTTATTCATCATCATATCACCTCTGATTGTATTCCATATGATGTCTCGTGAGTAGTTCGTTTAGTTCTTGAGGACATGGGTGAAGTCTAAATGCTAGTAGTGAATTATGGTTGAGTAATATTCAATGTTATGATATTTAAGTTGTGGTGTCATTCTTCTAGTGGTGTCGTGTGAACGTCGACTACACGACACTTCACCATTTATGGGCCTAGGGGAGTGCATCTTGTATTCGGTTGCTAATTGCGGGGTTGCCGGAGTGACAGAAACCTAAGCCCCCGTTAGTATATCGATGCAGGAGGGATCGCAGGATCTCAGAGTTTAAGGCTGTGGTTAGATTTATCTTAATTACTTTCTTGTAGTTGCGGATGCTTGCAAGGGGTATAATCACAAGTATGTATTAGTCCTAGGAAGGGCGGTGCATTAGCATAGGTTCACCCACACAACACTTATCAAAACAATGAAGATTAATCAGCTGTATGTAGCGAAAGCACTAGACTAAAATCCCCATGTGTCCTCAGGAACGTTTGGTCATTATAAGTAAACAAACCGGCTTGTCCTTTGTGCTAAAAAGGATTGGGCCACTCGCTGCAATTATTTCTCTCGCATTTTATTTACTTGTACTTTATTTATCTGCAATATCAAAACCCCCTGAATACTGGTCTGTGAGCATTTACAGTGAATCCTTCATCGAAACTGCTGCCAACACCTTCTGCTCCTCGTTGGGATCGACATTCTTACTTATCGAAGATACTATGATACACCCCCTATACTTGTGGGTCATCAGGGATGCACTTGTCGGTCTTGAAGCGGAGGTGTCCAAAAGCCACCCCGCATCACTTTTGCTCTTTTTGTGTTTTGGCGGCTTTTTCTCGCACTATGTTAGCGTTAGCTCGCTTTTGCTATCTTGCCACACGAGTTTTGCTTAGAAGCTTGACTCCACACTACACACACACCTCACAATCGGGGCCACGTGCAATGTCTCGCAACACTAGATAAGCAATGCTCGATAGGATAGATCGCAAAAGAAGAGGGGTTACAAGGGTAGAGCAAGTTATACCTAAGATGTTAGGCGGTGATGGACACCAACTTGCGATGACGGCGGTGGTGTCAAGAGTACGTTTGCAATTCCGGGGTGCCGAGGATGTCGTCGCTTGCTTCGGAGCTGCGGGTTAGTTTCACAAACAAGGCACTCAAACCGGAACAAGCAAACACAAGTTAGCGGATAAGATGGGTCAATGTAGCTCGGCGGTGGTGGCGGTGGTATGCCGGTGGTGGGTGGTGTCGATGCTCTTGCGGATGCGGTGGTGGTGGTGGGGTCGCTGCGGTGTTTGCCCGTGGGATGGAGGGTGGCGGTGCTTGCCGGCGATGGGGAGGAGTGGCGGTGGTTGGCGGTGGTGGTGGCTGTGTGGCGGCGCCCGGTCTGGGGCCCGGTTGACCGGCTCCTGGACAGGCCTGCCCGGTTTGGCGGCCGGTTGACCGGGTTCTGGGCTGGCCTGCCCGGTCTGCAGCCCGGTCGACCGGGTTCTGTGCTAGCTCGTCCGGTCTGTGGCCCGGTTGACCGGGTTCGAAACCGGGTTTCACGATTTGGAGCTTTCTCTCTCCTGTTCTTGAGGCAAACCAAGCCAAATCGACCCAAATCGAAAAAAACGATGGAATTGGGGGCTAGAAAGTGGGGGAAATAGTAGATCAAGCACCTCAACACCAAATCCATGGACCAAAACCACTCAAAACTCAACCAAATCACAGATCCGTCCAAAGGCAATTTAGGGCTATTTTTTGGAAAATTTTCTAGAAACGAAATTGGGTGGGTGGAGGGTCAAATCCGCGGAAACCAAAGGCTGCTGATACCATATGATGTGGTCTAAGACCCCGTGTGTGGCCCGATCTCGCGAATGACCCAAGAATCAAAGGGGGAAAGAGAGGGAGAGGCGGAAGAACACGAAGAACGCGAAGAACACAACGCACACCAACCCGATACAATCGATACTTACCCTCGTGGCTCGATGGACCACGTGATAAGGGCTAAGCCCAGGGATGTGCCCGATCTTCACGGATTTGAAGGGATTCGTGGGGGTAGGTGGATGAACGCGATGAACACGTGGGGGAATCGCGGGGATACACACACACACACGGATACAATTCGAGTTTTCCCTCGTTGGCTCGAAACACCAACTCGATAGAGGTTGCAGGAAAAGACCTTCCGGTAGAAGTCCCGCAAAGAGATCGACAAATCAAAGCTCGGGAGATCTAGAAGGGCGAAAAGACCGGAAGGCTTGATAGAAGTGCAAGCAAAAGACCAAATAGGTAGAAGTGCAAGCAAAAGATCAAACAAACGGTAGAAGTCGCCAAAGAGATCTTCACGAGTTGATAAGGAGCCCGGGTGGGGATACAAGATCATAGATCTAGGTACGGTTCCCACAAGGGTGAGCCATGCTCAGGTTTAAGTTCACATCAAGTCTAATCTCAGATCTGAGCCAACTAGCCTATTTATAGGTGGGGGCGAAGGGATAAGTTACACGCTGAAAAGTGCTGTTGTGCTGAAGTTCGGTAGGGCGGAAGTTCCGGCCGTCTTGGGCGGAAGTTCCGGTCAGGGGCGGAAGTTCCGGTCTTCGGGGCCGGAAGTTCCGGTCCGGCCGGAAGTTCCGGTCAAGTTCCGGCCAAGTTCCGAAAATGGCCCATTTCCTGGCAGTAACATCCAGGGGCGTTTTGGTGGACTTTCGGAGCTTGGGCGGAACTTGGGCGGAAGTTCCGAGTGGGCGGAAGTTCCGGTCCCTCGGGGCGGAAGTTCCGGCCTGATCCATTTCTCTGGGCGCTGGAAGGCATCTTGGCGGCATCTGGGCGGAAGTTCCGGTCCTTGGGGGCGGAAGTTCCGGTGGGGCGGAAGTTCCGGCCATCAGGGGCGGAAGTTCCGGCCTGGAGCGTCCAGCTCCTCTTTCTCCTTCTCTTCCATGCTTCCGTGACATCGGCCTTGCGTCCTCGGGTCTCCATGGCATCCTCTCTTGGCGATGAAGTGTATGATGCGGTGTAGACCGAAGGTCGGGCTGCATCATCTCCCCCCACTTGAAAAAGAGTCGTCCTCGACGATAACTCTTCATGAATGTGTAAAGGAGGTAGATGACACCAACGCTTGAATGTCCCTTCACTTGTCAAGAGCCCTATGAATAGCACAAGAAAAGCCAAGCAACACTCAAAGCGTAGCCAATGTTCAACGGATTTAGCAATATGTCCCAAGTATAAGGAGGTCACCTTAGTATAATGTCGGTGTGCTCTCATGGAGAGATCTTGTGTAGTCGAAGTGATGAGGACATCCCATCTATTGATACAACCGCTGTACCTACAGCCACACAAATTCAAGGACCAATCACTCGAGCTCGTGCTAAACAACTTAACTATCAGGTACTTTCGTTTGTTGGAACTATTCCTCACATACATGAGAATATGATGCTGCCTAAATCAGATGTGTTTGTTACTCTTAGGAATGATGGATCTAGCATGGATGAGAGGGACAAGCATTGGAGCATGATCATACATGGAGGAGATGGCAGCAAACATGTGAGCATTGAAGAAGACGCTGCGGGTGGAGATTTCAGAACTTTGAAGCCACCATAATTGGAGATGAAGACATGGACGAAATATAGAGTTCTCCACTTCATAATTTCGTCCACATGAGTCCATGGTGCTGCGACACCATTAGTTTTGGGCCAGGCCCATGTAATTTTCGCAGGATTTAAGTCAGCCACTTTTTAGAGTCCGTATTGAAGGGGGAAAGGCCTTCTAGGGTTTGGTTCGGCCACCATATGCATGGCTGGCCGAAACCCCACCTTTTCCTCCTTTAAATACCCCACATAGCCGTCACGTTTAGACTCGGATTTTGATTAGACTAAAAGTTAGCCAATTGCTGCAACTACGTGTACTTCTTTTGAGGCCAACGCCAAGAACAAGACCGACTATTCGGAATCCCACCATTATCAATCAAGCTTTCATCTTTATCCGCAATATTCTGATTGCATCTTTAGTTCTTGCTTGTTCTCGATTTCAGGCAGGAATTAAGACCCTTGCTGGTCAGGCTGATCGTGCTCCCGCAAGATCAGTAACTCCCGGAGATTGTCCTAGCGATTGCATTGGCGCACGAGCTTTGCACGTGTAGTCGGATCGTCAAGCACGAACTCCACCAACAAATCGATCTATCTTCATCTCATCGAAAGATCGGACACCTTTGCCCTATCAAGTGGTATCAGATTTCAGGTTGCTCGGTGAGATTTTACAGTTTTCGTAGTGTAGATTGCATCTGCCATCATCCCTATAAACCAAGAAAAAGCCAAAAATACTGTTAGGGTTTTTAGATCATCGTCCCATAAACACCCTGCCACATTGTCGTTTCCGTTTTGCATAATTGAATTTGTGTCTGCATCTTCGTGTCGAGTTGCTGGTCTTAGCGTCTAGTTCCTTTAGAGTTTCGAGTTCTGGTCATAGTAGTTACGCCGCCGCCGCATACTCGCATCGCTCGCAGATCATCACCACCATATACTTCCGCCGCTGCCATATACACCCACCAGATCGTTTCCGCCACAATCATATACACCTACCATATACTTCCATCACTGCCATATACACCTGTCATATATTTCCGCCATAGTCGTGTCCAGATAATCGCCGCCTTCCGTTTGTGAGAAGAAGAGCAAAAAAAAAAAAAAAAAAAAGTCAAATCCGCATCCTAGTCTGGTTGACCACGATTTCCACTAGTCAGGACGTTTTTAGTCCGAATTAGGCTGTTTTGGACAACAAACTTTGACCGGCCATAACTTTTGCATACGAACTCCGTTTTCAACGTTTGACCACTCAAAACGACCGGGAGAAAAAGTTCTATCCAGCCACAACAGCTTCGCCATTGTGCGCTTTTCCGAGCTCTCAGAATTGCCAAAAAACGTCAGGAATGTTGAGATTTTTGACCTTTAAGTTTACTACCCGAAAATTCCTGTGTTCTTCACTTATATCTTGCTTTTGAGCTATTCCTTTGTGCTTGTGGGAGCCAACCGCCACCATATATCACTTCATCGCTGCTCGTTGCTTGTGTGCCGCGCCGTGACCTCGTTTGTGTTCTAGGCTCGCGTCTCTAGTACGGTCTAGCCTAGGACCAGCACAGTACCGTGGTTGAGCATACTTTCAATATTGCATTGCTGTTTTGACATTTGCTGTTTGCTACCATATTAGTCTTCCTACAGCTCCACATATTGTCTCCACGTGCTTGGTGTCGACCCCAGGTAATCGCTTTGGCAATCCTTGGAGACGCTGATTCCTTGCTGGTTGTTACATCGCCTTCCTCCTGTTTGGTAAGGACTTGTAAGAGCTTTGTATTTTGCTTGACGAATTGCGCGTGAACCACCATATTCCGTAGTTTGTAGGCATATACATTTGTGCTTTTTCTGTACTAACCATGATAGGCACAGAGTCGGCGAACGTTGACCCGGATACGATGACGAATGCAGAGATGCATGCTCACTTCCTCCACCTTTTGGGCGGGCATGCAACCGACGTGGATGGGCGCCTCGGTGATGTTGACGCCAAACTCACCGACGCGCTGGACAAGATCGATGGCCTCGAGGCAGCCTTCAACTCCAAGCTCGACGCCAAGTTTCAGGAGTTGTTGACTCGATTACCGCCGCCTCGCGCCAACGTGCAACGCCGCGCACGCCGCGTTCCTCGTGCGGACGTTCCGGCGAGTACCGCTCCTGCTGCAGCAGCCGCACATGACGCGCCTTCTGATGAAGGATACGAGGACTATGGAGGGAACGAGGATGAGCAAGTAGATGAGAACGTGTTGGATGACGAGGAGGTCCAACAACCTGCACCTGGTCGTCCACGACAACTGAACCGCAACGCTCGCCCACCTCCACGCCCGGTACGTAATGATGATGATCATGTTGCTAAACTTAAATTGAATATTCCGCCATTTGAGGGTAGATATAATCCTGATGCATATCTTACATGGGAATTGGAAGTAGAGCAACGCTTTGCATGTTTACGCTATCCTGATCATTTGCGCGTTAGTGCTGCTACTTGTGAGTTCACAGATTTTGCATCTATTTGGTGGTCTGAGCATTGTAGAGTACACCATGCTAATATTCCTACTACTTGGGTTGGTTTAAAACTTTCTATGCGTACTCGTTTTGTTCCTCCACATTATCAACGTGATTTGCTAAAGAAATTGTCTCGCTTAGAACAAGGAAAAAATTCTGTAGAAGACTATTATCAAGAATTGCAAACTGGCATGATTCGCTGTGGTATTGTAGAGGATAATGAGGCTATGCTTGCACGTTTCTTCGGTGGTTTGAATAAAGAGATTCAGCATATTTTAGATTATAAGGAGTACAACACTATTACTCGCTTGTTTCATCTTGCTTGCAAAGCTGAACGTGAAGTGCAGGATCGTCAACCACCATGGAGAAAAGCTAATGTTTCTGCAGGTCGTACATCGTCATGGACTACGCGACAATCAGCGCCACAATCTCGTGGGGCTACACCAGCACCTTCTACCTCCAAGTACACCGCGCTTTGCATCCCGAGCACCACCGGCTGCTACTTCACCACCATCTGCTGGTCCTCCTCGGAGTTCATCTTCGATGGCCTCCACGGGGAAGACGCGCGACATACAATGTCGCAAATGCTTGGGTTTTGGACACATAGAGAGAGAATGCAGAACCAAGCGTGTGATGTTGGTGCGTGAAGATGGCGAATATGATTCTGCAAGTGACTTTGATGAAGATACATTGGCCCTTATTGCTACACGTGATGGTGCTAATTCTGATTCTGAGAGCGAGATGGAGGTAATGGAAGCTGACACTGCTGATCAGTATAGGAGCTTAGTTGCACAACGTGTGTTGAGCGTGCAATTGAGCAAAGCTGAGCATGATCAACGCCACAATCTGTTCCAAACAAGAGGCGTTGTCAAAGAGCGAGCTATAAGGATCATCATTGATGGAGGGAGCTGCAATAATCTGGCTAGCGTTGACATGGTGGAGAAGCTTTCTCTTCCTACAAGACAGCGCACACATCCATATTACATTCAATGGTTTGAGAGCTCTCGGAAGCTCAAGGTAACGAGAACTACACGTGTGCATTTTACGATTGGTACATATTCTGATTTTGTGGATTGTGATGTTGTACCTATGCAAGCTTGTTCTTTGTTACTTGGTAGACCTTGGCAATTTGATAGAGAATCTGTTCATAATGGTAAAACTAATCAGTATTCTCTTATGCATGATGGAAAGAAAATTGGTCTCAAACCTATGACTCCTGAACAAATACTAAAAGATGATCTTGCTAGAGCTAGTAGAGTAAAAAACGAGGAGACACTTAAGAGTGAGAATCAGATTGTTGCTGCAGATTTTGTGCCACATAAGATTAATACTAAATCTGATTCAAACCATGCTACTGAAATTCGTTTGAAAAATCCTTGTTTGCTTGCTAGCAAATCTGATATTGCTGAACTTGATGTGAACACTACTCAATGCTATGCTATTATTTGCAAAGAAGTTCTGTTTTCATTTGAGGATATGCCTCCTTCTTTGCCACCTGCGGTTGCTAACCTTTTGCAGGAGTTCATTGATGTGTTCCCACAAGATGTACCACCTGGACTACCACCTATCCGTGGGATAGAACACCAGATTGACTTGATTCCAGGTGCTTCGCTGCCCAACCGTGCGCCATATCGTACCAATCCTGAAGAGACCAAAGAGATTCAGCGACAAATTCAGGTTCTCCAAGATAAAGGTTACATTCGTGAGTCTCTTAGCCCATGTGCTGTTCCTATTATCTTGGTACCTAAGAAGGATGGTTCTTCACGCCTGTGTACTGATTGTAGATCTATTAATAATATTACCATTCGTTACCGTCATCCTATACCTCGTTTAGATGATATGCTTGATGAATTGAGTGGTTCTATTATGTTCTCTAAAGTTGATTTGCGTAGTGGTTACCACCAGATTCGTATGCAATTAGGAGATGAATGGAAAACAGCGTTTAAAACTAAGTTCGGTTTATATGAGTGGTTAGTAATGCCTTTTGGTTTAACTAATGCACCTAGTACTTTCATGAGACTGATGAACGAAGTTTTACGTGCTTTTATTGGACGTTTTGTGGTGGTATACTTTGATGATATTCTGATTTATAGCAAATTTTTGGAGGAACATTTGGATCATTTACGTGCTGTTTTCAATGCTTTACGTGATGCACGTTTGTATGGTAATCTTGAGAAGTGCACCTTTTGCACCAATCGAGTTGCGTTTCTTGGCTATGTTGTTACTGCGCAGGGAATTGAAGTTGATCCAGCCAAGATTGAGGCAATTGAGAATTGGCCGCAGCCAAAGACGGTCACACAAGTGAGGAGTTTTCTTGGCCTCGCTGGTTTCTATAGGCGCTTTGTGAAAGATTTTGGATCCATTGCTGCGCCGCTGAATGAGCTTACAAAGAAGGATGTGCCCTTTGTGTGGGGCGATGCACAACAAGACGCCTTCATGATACTGAAAGATAAGTGATGTGGTCTAAGACCCCGTGTGTGGCCCGATCTTGCGGATTGACTTCGAAACCAAGCGGGTGAGATGGGAAAACGCAAGGGGATGAAGATCACGACGAACTCCGAGACTCACGCACGCACACCAACCCGATACACCCGATGCTTACCTCCGTGGCTCGATGGACCACGCCAATAGAATCTCCGTGGAAGAGGCACGAGGCAGAATTCCCGGAGAGAGATTGGGATTGGAGAGGATGAACTTGGGGAGGGAGAGAGAGTAGCAAGTACTAGAATCTCACTCCACAAATTCAAAGTCAACAACCAAGGTGCCTTGATTACAGAGGGATGATACCCAAGGGAGACTAAGCTCAAAGTTAGGTTTGAGTTCTAAACAAGTCTAAAGAGCTAAAGGGGTGCTTGGGGTGCTTATATAGTCTTACAAGGCGACACGGGCCGAAAAGGTAAGTTCGGGCCGAAAACATAACTCAAGTCGTGCAGGCCGGTCCAGGAGCCGGTCAGACCGGGCCTGTGACCGGGCGGGCCGGTCCTGACCGGGCCTGTGACCGGGCGCCGACCGGACGAGGTCCCGAAGCCCCGGTATGCTGCCCGGATGGCACGAGCGCCAAATCCGGTTTGGACCGGGCGGCCCGGTCAGGAGGCCGGTCAGACCGGGCTGGGGACCGGGTGGCCCGGTCAGGAGGCCGGTTTGACCGGGTTCTGGACCGGACGTCCGCCTTCTCTTCCTTGCGCTCTTCGGGCGACTTCGATCCAGCCGTGTACATCTTCTCGATCAGCTGCTCCTCTCCTTCCCTTGACCATGACGTACCGTCCTCTCCGTGGTCTTGATGCTCCACGTACCTAATGACACAAAGGGTTTCGGCATGAGGTAGCATTCCATCCAATGGGGTATCTAGGTCGAGGGAAGTGAGGAGCGAGTTCACCTTGTCGTGTAGAGCTTTAACTCGAGCCCTTGTCATTGGTCCACTTGGGGGACTTGTTGGCCTTGATGTAGAGTCGTTGGTGAGCGGGGCTACATCATCTCCCCCCCCTTGGGAGAGAGTCGTCCTCGACTCTTGTTCCTCCTCATCTCCATGATGTGGGGAGAGGTCCGAGATGTTGAAAGTATTGCTCACCAAGTACTTGGATGTTGGTATGTCGATGACGTAGGCGTTGTTGTTGATGCGCTTGAGTACCTTGAAAGGCCCATCTCCTCTTGGCTTGAGCTTGGAGTTGCGTTCTTGAGGGAACCTTTCTTTCCTTAGGTGAACCCAAACTAGGTCTCCTTCTTCAAACACTCGTTCCTTCTTCTTGGCGTTGAGGCGGTTAGCTTGGCGAAGGACATGGTCTTGTATGGTTTCTCTTGTTTCTTCATGTAGTTTCTTCATGGCGGTGGTGCGCTCGTCGAAGTCCATGTTGGTCCGTTGGTGAAGAGGGAGTGGAAGGATGTCGAGTGCCGTTGGGGGTTCGAATCCATAGACGACCATGAAAGGACTCCGTAATGTTGTGGAGTGTTTTGCTCGATTGTAGGCGAACTCCGCGTGGGGGATGCAATCTTCCCATGACTTCAAGTTTTTCTTCACAAGTGTGCGGAGGAGTGTGGAGAGGCTTCGATTGACCACTTCGGTTTGTCCATCGGTTTGAGGGTGCGAGGATGATGAGAACAAAAGCTTGACTCCAAACTTGGCCATGAGCGACTTCCAAAGATAACTCATGAACTTGACGTCTCGATCCGACACAATGCTTGCCGGTATCCCATGTAGGCGAACCACTTCCCTGAAAAACAACGAAGCAATGTGTGAAGCATCATCGCTCTTATGACATGGAATGAAATGTGCCATTTTTGAGAACCTATCCACTACCACAAATATTGAGTCATGACCATGTTTTGTGCGTGGTAAGCCAAGTACAAAGTCCATGCTTATATCCGACCAAGGTGCATATGGAATGGGTAAAGGCATATAAAGACCATGGGGGTTGGATGTTGACTTAGCTTGTAAACAAGTGGTGCAACGGTTGCAAAGGCGCTCCACGTCTCGCTTCATGCGTGGCCAATAGTAGTGTGTGGATAGCATCGAAAGAGTCTTGTCGCGTCCAAAATGACCCATGAGGCCACCTCCATGTGACTCTTGCAAAAGCAACTTACGAAGAGAAGACTCGGGTATGCAAACTTTGTTAGCTTTAAACAAGTAGCCATCATGCAAGTAGAAATCATCAAAACCTCGGTCAATGGAACACTTTTCAAAGATTGGTCCAAAGAAAACATCGGAAGGGTAGAGCTCTTTGATCTCTTCAAGACCCAAAATGTGGAACTCCAAGCGGGTGAGTAGGAGAGTAATTTTGCGGGAAAGTGCATCCGCCACCACATTTTCCTTGCCCTTTTTGTATTTGATTACATAAGGGAAGGACTCTATAAACTCAACCCACTTAGCATGTCGCTTGTTCAAATTGTGTTGACTTTTCAAATACTTCAAGGACTCATGATCCGAGTGGATGACAAACTCTTTTGGCCAAAGGTAATGTTGCCAAACTTCAAGAACACGAACTAAAGCATAAAGCTCCTTGTCATATATAGGATAGTTGAGGCGTGCGCCATCCAACTTCTCACTATAGTATGCCACGGGTTTTCCATTTTGCATGAGGACACCACCGATGCCAAGTCCACTCGCATCGCATTCGATCTCAAATGTTTTGGAAAAGTCGGGAAGAGCAAGTAATGGTGCCTCGGTGAGTCTCTTTTTCAATTCATCAAAAGCTTTTTGTTGTGCTTTGCCCCAAACGAACGGAACATTCTTTTTTGTAAGTTCGTTTAAGGGGCAAGCAATGGTGCTAAAATCTTTCACAAAACGGCGGTAAAATCCGGCAAGACCATGGAAGCTTCTCACTTGGCCAACATTTGTGGGAGTGGGCCAATTGTGGATGGCCTCAACTTTGGAAGAATCAACTTCTATCCCGTTGGCGGAAACCACAAAACCAAGAAAAACCAATTTGTTTTGAGCGAAATGGCATTTTGGAAGGTTGGCAAAGAGCTTCTCGTGGCGCAAGATGCATAAGACTTCTCTCACATGTTGAACATGGTCCTCGAGATTTTTGCTATAGATGAGAATATCATCAAAGTAGACAACCACACTCTTGCCAATGAGAGGTCGCAAGATGTGATTCATGAGACGCATAAAAGTGGAAGGAGCATTGGAAAGACCAAACGGCATGACGAGCCATTCATAGAGACCAAGCTTGGTCTTGAATGCCGTCTTCCATTCATCACCAATTGCCATGCGGATTTGGTGGTAGCCACTACGCAAATCAATCTTAGAGAAAATCGTGGCACCACTCAATTCATCCAACATATCATCTAAACGCGGAATGGGATGTCGATAACGGACAGTAATGGCATTGATAGGGCGGCAATCCATACACATCCGTTGCGTCTCATCCGGTTTAGGCACAAGAATGACGGGAACGGCACAAGGGCTAAGGCTTTCGCGGACATACCCTTTAGCGAGGAGGTCTTGAATTTGGCGTTGGATCTCCTTGGTGTCCTCGGGGTTGGTGCGGTAGGCGGCGCGGTTTGGTAGGGGAGCGCCGGGTATGAGGTCGATGCGATGCTCGATGCCCCGAAGCGGTGGTAGTCCATGTGGTAGCTCGTCGGGGAAGACGTCTTGGAACTCCTTCAAAAGAGACAACAAAGACGAAGGAATGTTGGTTAAGTCGTTAGTCTCCGCCGAGAGGCCCTTGCAAATGAGCACGTAGTGTATGGTGGTGGATGGGTTGTCTTTTACTTCTCTCCACTCGCTTTTGGTGGTTAGGAGGACACTCTTTCTCTCACTCATATGTGGGTGGTGGCGCTCACTCTCTTTTTGGTGGGACGCTCCCTCTCCTCTCAACTCACTATGGTGGATGTGGTGTTGTGCCCTCGCTAAAGCCTTCGCATTGTCGGCAATGATTTGGCTAGGAGTCATTGGGCGAAGCTCGAACTTCTTGTCCTTGATCTTGAAGGTGTATGCATTGGAGAAACCATCATGTATGGCCTTCTTGTCAAATTGCCATGGGCGGCCAAGCAACATGTGGCACACGGTCATGGGCACCACGTCACACTCGACGGTGTCTTCATAGGGTCCTATCTTGAAGTTGACGGTGACGGTGTGTTGAATCTTGACATTGCCCTTGTCACTCAACCATTGGACATGGTATGGATGAGGATGCTTGCGAAGCGTGAGGTTGAGCTTCTCACATAGCTCGGTGCTTGCCAAGTTGTGGCAACTCCCACCATCGATGATGACCTTGATAGACTTGCCACCAATGCCGGCACGTGTTTGGAAGATGTTGCATCTTTGGTCTTCCATAGCTTGGGGTTGAGTGGTGAGCACTCGAGTGACCACAAGAGAAGGGCTTGGATCATGTGTGCATAAGAGAGGGTCTTCTCCACTTTCTTCATCATAGTCTTCCTCATTAGCAACGGCGGCTTGCACTAGGGCTTCATATTCACCTTCACTTAGAGTCTCTATGTCACCATTCTCCATAGTGATCATGACCTTGGTGTTCTTGCACTCGAAGGACTTGTGGCCTTGGGTGCCACACTTGAAGCAAGTGACATTGGAGGGTCCCGTAGAGGCCTTAGAGGAGGCGGTGGAGGATACCGTTTGCTTCATGCGACTTTGTATGGAAGGTTGCTTGGAAGGTGTAGAGGATGCGGATGGCTTGACACTTGTTGTAGGAGTTGATGTAGCAAGCTTGGAGGCGAAGTATTGCTTGGACTTGGAGTACTTGATGTCCTCATTCACTTGACGTTCGGCCTTGGAAGCTTGGTGAACCAACTCAACCATGTTGGAGTATGGTTGGAACTCCACAATCTTCTTGATGGGGTAGTTGAGGCCATTGAAGAACCTAGCGATGGTTTGGTTCTCGGACTCTTGGATGTTTGCTCTCATCATGGTTAACTCCATCTCCTTGAAGAATTCCTCAACGGTCTTGGTGCCTTGCTTCAACTTTTGTAGCTTGTTGAAGAGATCGGTCTTGTAGTGTGTAGGGACAAAGCGGGCTTGCATCTCCTCCTTCATGTCTTCCCAAGTATCAATTGGAGGATCACCCTTTTCTTCCCTAAGAGTGACAACTTGTTCCCACCAAGTGTTGGCATAATCTTCAAACTCGAGGGAGGCCATGGCTACTTTCTTGGCACCGGAGTAGTTATGGATGCGGAAGATCTTGTCAACCTTGAGTGCCCATGAGAGGTAGGCCTCGGCATCGTCTTCACCCTTGAACTTGGGCATATTGAACTTGAGCTTTCCATACATATTCTCTTCATCTTCCATGTTGCGGCGGCGAGGACGGATGCCTTCATCTCTTGCGACTTGAGGAGGTGGAGGAGGTCTTCCACGACCAACCATAGCATTGGGTTGGCGTTGGAGGTGAACACTAGCTTCACTTGGCTCATGTTGAGGATGTTGTTGCGGGTCTTGGCGAGGTTGTTGGCGTTGCCCAATTATGGCTCTCTCATCTTGATCATGTTGTGGTTGCCCTCGGCCCCTTTGGTCATGGCGAGGATGATTCCGGAGATCACGCCTTGGTTGCTCTTGACGACCTTGGGCGGGAGCATCACCATGTGGCGCCATGTTGTGGTGGATGTTGTCTTGGGGATGGTCGTCATACCCATGGTGGGCATGGCGAGCCGCTTGATGACGATCTTGGTGAGGGGCTTGTTCTTGTGGAGGTCGTTCATGAGGACGAGCATGGCGATGGAATTCACCTCTCCTTGAGTTAGAGCGAGAGTCTTCTTGGCGAGCATGTGGTCGATGAGGATGGTGATGGTCTTCATGCCTTGAGGAGGAGCTTGATGACGAACGGTGGCCATGAGAATAGTAATCTTGTGACGAGCTTGATGATGATGAAGTAGAGCGGTGTCGGCGATGACGACCCAAGTTGGTGATGGCGCGCTCGAGGTTGTCCATGCGTCGCTCCATGTTCGCATCGTTGGCCGCCATTTGGCCATTCAAGTTGTCCGTAGCTTCACGGAGGAGAGCCAAGTCTTGGTTCACCGTGGAGAAGTTGTGAGCCACTTCTTCATATTGTTCATCGATGCGAGTCTCGAAGAGTGATAGTTGCTCCTTGAACTCTTGGCGTTGAATCCATAGGTTGTGTTGAGTCGCCAACCTCTCGGTGCTCCGAAGGACTTCTCCATCCCTTGTTTCATCTCCACTCCTATCCATGATGGAAGAACAAGAACTATGTTGTATGTGTTAGTGGAAGGAGACTACCTCGCACTCTTACCAAGGTAAGATAGTATTGAGGCAATCAACCAAGCCGAAAGTAAGATCAAGTGTATCGGGGACACACGCAAAACCACACGCAAAAGCTAGCAAATATGGTGTTAGGCGAGTGTTGTGGAAAGCCAAAAGACAAATCCAAGATCAAGTATGTTGTTAAAAGTGGATGAGGTCCAAAAATCCAAATGTCAAAGTGCGATCACTATAAACACGGAAAAATGTGGAACTCACACACGAGATAAGCGGGGTTAGTGCAACCAAGGAACGAGCGGAAAAGTGTATGTATAGTTGCTCGGTGTCACACTAACACAAGGAGAGGCAAAGCTTTGGTTGCAAAGGAAGAGACAACAAGATTCACACGCGGCCTCTCTTCTCCTATCTCTCTTTGCTTAAAAGCTTTTTCTCTCTTGTATATGTTGGCACTTGCACTCGTTTGTATCTTTGGTGGCTTTTGTGGACACTTTGGTATGTATGGGGTGTATGGTGCTACTCGCACTCTTTTTGTGTTTCTGGGGCTTTTCACGCACTATGTTAGCGTTAGCCTCGCTTTTGCTATCTTGCCACACGAGTGTTTGCTTGGGTGCCTTACTCAACGCGACACACACACCTCACAATGCGGGGCCACGTGCAATGTCTCGCAACACTAGACAAGCAATGCTCGATAGGGTAGATCGCAAAAGGAAGAGGGGTTACAAGGGTAAACCTGCAAGTTATACCTGTGATGGTGGTGGTGGTGGTGGTGGTGGTGGTGGAGATCGCCGGATGTCGATGTCGAAGGAGGTCTTTGCGTCAGCCGGTCGGGGGCCCGGTTGGACCGGATCCTGGACCGGCCCGTCCGGTTGTGCGGCCGGTTGACCGGCGTCTGGGCCGGCTCGGCCGGTTGTGCGGCCGGTTGACCGGGGTCTGGACCGGACTGCTCGGGATTGCACTTTCTCTCTCCTGTTCTTCACGAAAACCAAGCCAAATCGACCAAATCGAAGGGAAACGATGGAATTGGAGGCTAAAAGTTGGGGAAATAGTAGATCAAGCACAACAACACCAGATCCACGGACCAAAACCACTCAAAACTCAACCAAATCACAGATCGGTCAAAAGGCACTTTAGGGCTATTTTTTGGAAAATTTTCTAGAAACGAAATCGGGTGGGTGGAGGGTCAAATCCGCGGGAACCAAAGGCTGCTGATACCATATGATGTGGTCTAAGACCCCGTGTGTGGCCCGATCTTGCGGATTGACTTCGAAACCAAGCGGGTGAGATGGGAAAACGCAAGGGGATGAAGATCACGACGAACTCCGAGACTCACGCACGCACACCAACCCGATACACCCGATGCTTACCTCCGTGGCTCGATGGACCACGCCAATAGAATCTCCGTGGAAGAGGCACGAGGCAGAATTCCCGGAGAGAGATTGGGATTGGAGAGGATGAACTTGGGGAGGGAGAGAGAGTAGCAAGTACTAGAATCTCACTCCACAAATTCAAAGTCAACAACCAAGGTGCCTTGATTACAGAGGGATGATACCCAAGGGAGACTAAGCTCAAAGTTAGGTTTGAGTTCTAAACAAGTCTAAAGAGCTAAAGGGGTGCTTGGGGTGCTTATATAGTCTTACAAGGCGACACGGGCCGAAAAGGTAAGTTCGGGCCGAAAACATAACTCAAGTCGTGCAGGCCGGTCCAGGAGCCGGTCAGACCGGGCCTGTGACCGGGCGGGCAGTCCTGACCGGGCTGTGGACCGGCGCCGACCGGACGAGGTCCCGAAGCCCCGGTATGCTGCCCGGATGGCACGAGCGCCAAATCCGGTTTGGACCGGGCGGCCCGGTCAGGAGGCCGGTCAGACCGGGCTGGGGACCGGGTGGCCCGGTCAGGAGGCCGGTTTGACCGGGTTCTGGACCGGACGTCCGCCTTCTCTTCCTTGCGCTCTTCGGGCGACTTCCAGTCCAGCTTCGTGTACATCTTCTCGATCAGCTGCTCCTCTCCTTCCCTTGACCATGACGTACCGTCCTCTCCGTGGTCTTGATGCTCCACGTACCTAATGACACAAAGGGTTTCGGCATGAGGTAGCATTCCATCCAATGGGGTATCTAGGTCGAGGGAAGTGAGGAGCGAGTTCACCTTGTCGTGTAGAGCTTTAACTCGAGCCCTTGTCATTGGTCCACTTGGGGGACTTGTTGGCCTTGATGTAGAGTCGTTGGTGAGCGGGGCTACATCAATAAGTTAACACATGCTCCATTACTCCAACTTCCTGATTTCAATAAGACTTTTGAGCTTGAATGTGATGCTAGTGGAATTGGTTTAGGAGGTGTGTTATTACAAGAGGGCAAACCTGTTGCATATTTTAGTGAGAAATTGAGTGGGCCTAGTCTGAATTATTCTACTTATGATAAAGAATTATATGCGCTGGTTCGGACATTAGAAAATTGGCAACATTATTTATGGCCTAAAGAATTTGTTATACATTCTGATCATGAATCTTTGAAGAATATTCTTAGTCAAGCTAAGTTGAATCGTCGCCATGCAAAGTGGGTAGAATTTATTGAGTCTTTTCCTTATGTTATCAAACACAAAAAGGGTAAAGATAATGTTATTGCTGATGCTTTGTCGCGCCGTTATACCATGCTATCTCAACTTGACTTCAAGATTTTTGGATTGGAAACTATAAAGGAACAATACTTGCATGATGCTGATTTTAAAGATGTGTTGCTGAATTGTAAAGATGGTAGAACATGGAACAAATTCGTCCTCAATGATGGATTTGTGTTCCGTGCTAACAAGCTATGCATCCCAGATAGTTCCGTTCGTCTTTTGTTGTTGCAGGAGGCGCATGGAGGAGGATTGATGGGTCACTTTGGTGTGAAGAAGATGGAGGATGTACTTGCTGCACACTTCTTTTGGCCACGTATGCGTCGAAATGTTGAGAGATTTGTGGCACGCTGCACTACATGTCAAAAAGCTAAGTCTCGACTTAATCCACATGGTTTATATATGCCTCTTCCTGTTCCTAGTGTACCTTGGGAGGATATTTCTATGGATTTCGTTTTGGGTTTGCCTCGTACACAGAAGGGGAGGGATAGTATGATGAGGTCTAAGACCCCGTGTGTGGCCCGATCTTGCGGATTGACTTCGAAACCAAGTGGGAGAGATGGGAAAACGCGAGGGGGGGACGAAGAACACGATGAACTCCGAGACTCACGCACGCACACCAACCCGATACACCCGATGCTTACCTCCGTGGCTCGATGGACCACGCCAATAGAATCTCCGTGGAAGAGGCACGAGGCAGAATTCCCGGAGAGAGATTGGGATTGGAGAGGATGAACTTGGGGAGGGAGAGAGAGTAACAAGTACTAGAATCTCACTCCACAAATTCAAAGTCAACAACCAAGGTGCCTTGATTACAGAGGGATGATACCCAAGGGAGACTAAGCTCAAAGTTAGGTTTGAGTTCTAAACAAGTCTAAAGAGCTAAAGGGGTGCTTGGGGTGCTTATATAGTCTTACAAGGCGACACAGGCCGAAAAGGTAAGTTTGGGCCGAAATTATAACTTAAGTCGTGCGGGCCGGTCAGGGGTCCGGTCAGACCGGGTCTGTGACCGGCCGGCCGGTCAGGGATCCGGTCAGACCGGGCCTGTGACCGGGCGGTCCGGTCCGGACCGGGCCTGTGACCGGGCGCCGACCGGACGAGGTCCCGAGGCCCCGGGATGTTGTCCGGATGGCACCGGTTGGTAGCCCGGTTGTGACCCGGGTGGCCCGGTCAGGCGGCCGGTCGACCGGATTCTGAGCCGGGTGGCCCGGTCAGTAGCCCGGTCAGACCGGGTTCTGGACCGGCCGTCCGTCTTCTCTTCCTTGCGCTCTTCGGGCGACTTCGGGTCCAGCTCCGTGTACATCTTCTTGCTCAGCTGCTCCTCTCCTTCCCTTGACCATGGCGTAACGTCCTCTCCGTGATCTTGATGCTCCACGTACCTAATGACACAAAGGGTTTCGGCATGAGGTAGCATTCCATCCAATGGGGTATCTAGGTCGAGGGAAGTGAGGAGCGAGTTCACCTTGTCATGTATTGCTTTGGCTCGAGCACGAGTCATGGGTCCACTTGGGGGACTTGTTGGTCTTGGTGAGGAGGTGACCGAAGGCCACCCCGCATCATAGTATCTTTGTTGTTGTGGATAGGTTTTCTAAGATGGCACACTTTATTCCATGTCACAAAACTGATGATGCTACACATGTCGCTGATTTGTTCTTTCGCGAAATTGTGCGTTTACATGGTGTGCCAAATACTATTGTTTCTGATCGTGATACTAAGTTTCTTAGCCACTTTTGGAGATGTTTATGGGCTAAGTTGGGGACTAAATTGCTGTTTAGTACTACATGTCATCCCCAAACTGATGGACAAACTGAAGTAGTAAATAGAACATTGTCTACTATGCTGCGGACTGTTTTGAAGAAGAACTTAAAATTGTGGGAAGAATGTTTACCTCATATTGAATTTGCTTACAATCGTTCGCTGCATTCTACTACTAAGATGTGCCCTTTTGAGATTGTGTATGGTTTTGTTCCACGTGCACCTATTGATTTATTGCCTTTACCATCTTCGGTGCAAAATGATTTGGATGCTACACAACGAGCTGAACTGATATTAAAATTGCATGAGACTACTAAAGACAACATCGAACGCATGAATGCTAAGTATAAAATTGCTGGGGATAGAGGAAGAAAGCATGTTGTGTTTGATGTTGGTGATCTTGTTTGGTTGCATTTGCGCAAAGATCGTTTTCCTGCATTGCGCAAGTCTAAGCTCATGCCACGTGCCGCTGGTCCATTTAAGGTGTTAGAGAAAATAAATGATAATGCATATAAACTTGAGCTTCCTGCAGAATTGGGTCCGGTTAGTCCTACATTTAACATTGCATATTTGAAGCCTTACTTTGGTGAAGAAGATGAGATCGCGTCGAGGACGACTTCAATTCAAGAAGGGGAGCATGATGAGGACATCCCATCTATTGATACAACCGCTGTACCTACAGCCACACAAATTCAAGGACCAATCACTCGAGCTCGTGCTAAACAATTTAACTATCAGGTACTTTCGTTTCTTGGAACTATTCCTCACATACATGAGAATATGATGCTGCCTAAATCAGATGTGTTTGTTACTCTTAGGAATGATGGATCTAGCATGGATGAGAGGGACAAGCATTGGAGCATGATCATACATGGAGGAGATGGCAGCAAACATGTGAGCATTGAAGAAGACGCTGCGAGTGGAGATTTCAGAACTTTGAAGCCACCATAATTGGAGATGAAGACATGGACGAAATATAGAGTTCTCCACTTCATAATTTCGTCCATAGCCTAATATGGTGCTGCGTCACCTTTAGTTTTGGGCCAGGCCCATGTCATTTTCGTCGGAATTAAGTCAGCCACTTTTTAGAGTCCGTATTGAAGGGGGAAAGGCCTTCTAGGGTTTGGTTCGGCCACCATACGTATGGCTGGTCGAAACCCCACCTTTTCCTCCTTTAAATACCCCCATAGCCGTCACGTTTAGACTTGGATTTTGATTAGACAAAAAGTTAGCCATTGCTGCAACTCTCGTGTACTTCTTTTGAGGCCAACGCCCAGAACAAGACCGACTATTCGGAATCCCACCTTTCAATAAAGCTTTCATCTATATCCGCAATAATTCTGATTGCATTATTAGTTCTTACTTGTTCTCGATTTCAGGTAGGAATTAAGACCCTCGCTGGTCAGGCTGATCGTGCTCCCGCAAGATCAGTAACTCCCGGAGATTGTCCTAGCGATTGCATTGGCGCACGAGCTTTGCACGTGTAGTCGGATCGTCAAGCACGAACTCCACCAACAAATCGAATTATCCACGTCTCATCGAAAGATCGGACACCTTTGCCCTATCACACCATGTTGTCCATGCTTGGCGAGTCATGGTCGGTGTAGAGATGCTCGATGTTGGTCATGTCGCCAATGCTTGCGGAGCCATTGTCGGTGTCGAGCTCCACATGGTCCTCCATATCCGCGGTGCTTGCGGAGCTATCACCCTCATCGTACTCCATGTCGTCCTCCGTAGGTTCATCCTCACTATCCATGTTAGTCTCTATGATTGGTGTATATATATGGTGGAAGGAAAACTACCAAAAGTGTCAAAACTTGCAAACCAAAATCG
The DNA here is from genome assembly GCF_019359855.2 of Lolium perenne. Taxonomy (NCBI): domain Eukaryota; kingdom Viridiplantae; phylum Streptophyta; class Magnoliopsida; order Poales; family Poaceae; genus Lolium; species Lolium perenne. Next base: position 97,479,900 of record NC_067248.2, on the reverse strand, counting down.
AAAAGGTGTTTCAAGTCGAGGAACAACCGATATGTATGCACACACACAAAACAAAACTCTATATGGTGTTAGGTATGGATGCGGAAAGCCAAATGGAAGAACCAAACGAAAAGTCTATTGTCAAAAGTGGGTAAGATCCAAAAGTCACAAGTCAAAGGCGGTGATCACAAAAGGCATACACAAGGTGGAACACACGCGTGGGACAAAATGGGGTTAGCGCGACGGAAAATGAGCACGAACAAAATTGGTCCTAACGAAAACTACTAGCTCGGTGTCACGCTAACGCAAGAGAGACCGTGGCTTGGTTGCAAAATTGAGAAGCAACAAGATTTGCGCAAGACGCCTCTCTTCTCTTTTCTCTCTTTTGCTTATAAGCTTTGGACTCTTGTGTATAGGTGTCACGCACACTCTTTTTCTTTTTGTTTCTCTTTTTTTTTGTATGCTTAGAAGCTTTCTTTTTCTCACTATCTATGTAAGTATGTCACACTTCTTTTGCCTATCTTTTCACACGAGCTTGCTTCGTAGCTTTGCTCAACACACGCACACCCTCACGGTCGGGACGCTTGCGCAATGCTTCGCAACACTAGAAAGCCACTCTCGATAGGAAAGGTACGCAAAGGAAGCTAAGGCTACAAGTTAGGGGGCAAGTTATACCACTTGATGACGGTGGCCGACGATGTTGAACTTGCTATGGTGGAAAGTGTCAAATGAACCGCTTGGATCCTCGGGGTGCCGTCGTCGTAGTTGATGTTGCGGAAGCTTGTGGTAGCTGAAATGGCACACACAACGAAGTCCAAACACAAGGGGTTAGTGCCAAAACGAAAAACGAAGAATGCTGTCAAAATTTCGTCCAGGCGGAACTTCCGGTCCTGAGGGGCGGAACTTCCGGTCCTCAGGGGGGGAACTTCCGGTCCCGGGCGGAACTTCCGGTCCTCAGGGGCGGAACTTCCGGTCGCAATCAGATCTGCGGGCTGTTCTTCGATTTGGGCGGAAATCCGGGCCGAAAATCTTCGAATTCGTGGAAAATTTGGCACTAAGAGCGGTGGGAAGGTGGGGGAATTGCAGATCAACACCAAAGACAAGTTTCTATTGGACCAAAACCACCAAAAACTCAACAAATCGCGAGATCCAACCAAGGCCAATTTGGGGCTATTTTTTGGGAATTTTTTTTTTGGGCGAAATTGGTGGAATTGGTGGGTGTGGGGGTCAAATCCGTGGCAACCAAGGAGCTCTTGATACCATATGATAAGGGCTAAGCCCAGGGATGTGCCCGATCTTCACGGATTTGAAGGGATTCGTGGGGGTAGGTGGATGAACGCGATGAACACGTGGGGGAATCGCGGGGATACACACACACACACGGATACAATTCGAGTTTTCCCTCGTTGGCTCGAAACACCAACTCGATAGAGGTTGCAGGAAAAGACCTTCCGGTAGAAGTCCCGCAAAGAGATCGACAAATCAAAGCTCGGGAGATCTAGAAGGGCGAAAAGACCGGAAGGCTTGATAGAAGTGCAAGCAAAAGACCAAATAGGTAGAAGTGCAAGCAAAAGATCAAACAAACGGTAGAAGTCGCCAAAGAGATCTTCACGAGTTGATAAGGAGCCCGGGTGGGGATACAAGATCATAGATCTAGGTAGGGTTCCCACAAGGGTGAGCCATGCTCAGGTTTAAGTTCACATCAAGTCTAATCTCAGATCTGAGCCAACTAGCCTATTTATAGGTGGGGGCGAAGGGATAAGTCAGGTTTAAGTTCACACCAATAATGGCTCCTAAATAGGATGGTTGATAAGTATCCAACACTGGTAGGGTTTAGTGGAATATGGTTAGGTAATGCTCAAGATTTGGCATAGTTGCTTCTGAGGTTCATCACATTGGTGTGATGCTAAGCATGGATAACTAAGCTTGGTGTCTCAGAAGATAGGATCTAGGGTTGGTCCTATATGATTAGCTAAGCATGAACACCTGTAATACCAATGTATTAGAGATGGGCCCCTATTATTTTATGTGGACATAGGTATGTCTTTAGTTGCTAATCATGGCTCTATGATTTGAAATGGAAAGTATCATGATCACAAGTTCTAACCTAGGTTTTAGGTTAGAAGCAATTTAGGGTTCACATGTAATATTGGAGCTAGGGTTCCTAATGAAGTTAGGGTTTTAGGGTTTCTCATGAAATGATAGGTTTCTAGTTTTCTCCCATATAGAACTAGGGTTTACTATTTACCATATAGTTCTATGATTAATAACTTTGTTTTAAATTTGAAGTTATTAATAGCTTCAAAATAATATTGAGTATGGCATTTATTATTTTTAAACAATTAATAATTAGGGTAATTATTAATCAGGTTTAAATCTCTCTAATAATGCTTTAACAAAATAACAAATAAAGAAAATTAGTTTTAATGTTTTATTTATTTATTTTCTGGTTTTTATTTAATTTTGGAATTATTTACTAATTATTGAATTTTAATTGAATTTAGAATTAAAATTAAAGGCTTAAATAACAAGTAATAAATAATTGAATTTTTATTAAAAATAAAAATTTCATTTTATATTTTTATTGGATAGAGTTTATTTTTCTGAAGATTTTAATATCTCATTTATATTTTTCTGAGTTAAATTGAATTTTCTAAATTTATTTGAAGTTACAGCAATAATTGGATTTGAATTAAAACGGAAAGAACTGCTAAAGCTACCCAGTTGAACTACCTAAACAGTCACTGACTGGTGGGCCAGTGACCAGGTTACCTGCCACGCAAGCATTGACCAAGGTCAAAATCGCCACGGTGGCATGGGGAGTTCGCTGCCGGTGGAATCGGCGACGATCACCGGTGGGATAGGGTTCCCGCGGGGTTGTGTGTATGCTTGATGGAAAGAGGACACCGAGGCGAACATTATGGTGGCGGCGCCGCTCCGGTATGGTCACCGGAGCGTGCTCGGCGGCAAGAGGCGGCGGCAGTACTCACGGGCGTACGACGCGGCGGTGATCCAGCGAGCAATCGAGAGGGATAGGAGGCGCTTGAGCATCAGTGACTCACCCTGAACATGATGATCATGGCGGCGAGACCAGAGGTGGTCGGGTTCGCCGGAATCGGCACCTCCGGCCGCCGGAAACGATGAGCTCCATGGGGATGCTGCAGGAGGTTTTGGCTCGATTCCTCGCGTGGGTTGAGCAAGAAGAGGGTGCTGGTGACGATGGTGACCACGCCGTGGCTCGGGGAGGTCTCTATCGCCGGCGGTAATGGTGGCCGGGCGAGCTAGGTTTCCGTCTGAGATGAATTTGAGCAGAGGAGGGGAAAAATCCCGAGCTAGGGTTCTTCGGGGAGCTTTATACGGCGCAAGGGCGAGCCTCGTCACGACGTCGGGGAAGGAAAGGGCGACAGCGAGCGAAGAAGAGGAGCACGCCTCTGTGCTGGCGTCCATGCGCGTCGAAGGGGATGAGGACGAGCTCGTCCTCGATATTTTTGGCGAAGGGGTAGATTTGGCTGGGACAGGCCGTGGTGTTGGGCTTCTTGGCAGGCTACTGCTGGGTTGCTCGGTGGGTTGGTGCTAGGCTGCTCCATGGGCCAGTGCTGGTGGGCTGCTGCGGCCAGGCAGGTAAGGTTTCTCTCCTTTATTTTGTTTTCTGTTTTCTTTCTTATTTTCTGTTTTGAATTCTGCTTTTAAATTCAAATTTAAATACTGTTTATACCTTGCAGGTTCCTTATGAGGTTAATATGCAGTGCAATAATGATTCCATTGCTTTTCTAATTGAAACAATTATTTTATATTTGGTTAGATTGCATTGATGCGGGGTGGCCTTCGGTCACCTCCTCACCAAGACCAACAAGTCCCCCAAGTGGACCCATGACTCGTGCTCGAGCCAAAGCAATACATGACAAGGTGAACTCGCTCCTCACTACCCTCGACCTAGATACCCCATTGGATGGAATGCTACCTCATGCCGAGACACTTTGTGTGATTAGGTACATGGAGCACCAAGGCCCCGGAAAGGATGAGACGTCATGGTCAAGGGAAGGAGAGGAGCAGCAGAACCTGGAGATGAACATGGAGCCGAAGCCGACGTCGCCCGAAGAGCGCCAAGGAAGAAAAGGACGCTGGCCGGTCACAGGCCCGGTCAGACCGGCCCCACGACCGGACGCCTCGGTCACAGGCCCGGTCAACCGGGCGCAAACCGGACCAGCTCCCTCGTACCGGACGACGACCGGACCCAGGACCGGATTCTTCGCAGAAGCCCGGTTGGCGACCGGTCGACCGGACCCATGACCGGATGGCCAGTCCACGAGCCCGGTCGAGCCGGACCCCTGACCGGACAGCCCGGTCCCAGGCCCGGTCTGACCGGACGGCCAACCGGATCCGACGGGATTTCCCCACCAAACTGCTTTGACTTATCCATTCGCGTACCTGTTCGCCCTTGCTGGCTGTGTGTGCCTATTTAAGTAGCTGGGACCCCTCCTTTATTTCTTAGACTTGTTTTAGAACTCAAACCTACCTTTGAGCTTAGTCTCCCTTGGGTATCATCCCTCTGTAATCAAGGCACCTTGGTTGTTGACTTTGAATTTGTGGAGTGAGATTCTAGTACTTGTTACTCTCTCTCCCTCCCCAAGTTCATCCTCTCCAATCCCAATCTCTCTCCGGGAATTCTGCCTCGTGCCTCTTCCACGGAGATTCTATTGGCGTGGTCCATCGAGCCACGGAGGTAAGCATCGGGTGTATCGGGTTGGTGTGCGTGCGTGAGTCTCGGAGTTCATCGTGTTCTTCATCCCCTCGCGTTTTCCCATCTCACCCGCTCGGTTTCGAAGTCAATCCGCAAGATCGGGCCACACACGGGGTCTTAGACCACATCATATGGCCATCGTTTCCCTTCGATTTGGTCGATTTGGCTTGGTTTTCGTGAAGAACAGGAGAGAGAAAGTGCAATCTCGAGCAGTCCGGTCCAGACCCCGGTCAACCGGCCGCACAACCGGCCGAGCCGGTCCAGGATCCGGTCCAACCGGGCCCCCGACCGGGTGACGCAACGCCTCCTTCGACCTCGACATCCGGCGATCTCCACCACCACCACCACCACCACCACCACCACCATCGCAGGTATAACTTGCAGGTTTACCCTTGTAACCCCTCTTCCTTTTGCGATCTACCCTATCGAGCATTGCTTGTCTAGTGTTGCGAGACATTGCACGTGGCCCCGCATTGTGAGGTGTGTGTGTCGCGTTGAGTAAGGCACCCAAGCAAACACTCGTGTGGCAAGATAGCAAAAGCGAGGCTAACGCTAACATAGTGCGTGAAAAAGCCCCACAAAAACACAAAAAGAGTGCAAGTAGCACCATACGCCCATACATACCAAAGTGTCCACAAAAGCCACCAAAGATAAAAACGAGTGCAAGTGCCAACATATACAAGAGAGAAAAGCTTTTAAGCAAAGAGAGATAGGAGAAGAGAGGCCGCGTGTGAATCTTGTTGTCTCTTCCTTTGCAACCAAAGCTTTGCCTCTCCTTGTGTTAGTGTGACACCGAGCAACTATACATACACTTTTCCGCTCGTTCCTTGGTTACACTAACCCCGCTTATCTCGTGTGTGAGTTCCACATTTTTCCGTGTTTATAGTGATCGCACTTTGACATTTGGATTTTTGGACCTCATCCACTTTTAACAACATACTTGATCTTGGATTTGTCTTTTGGCTTTCCACAACACTCGCCTAACACCATATTTGCTAGCTTTTGCGTGTGGTTTTGCGTGTGTCCCCGATACACTTGATCTTACTTTCGGCTTGGTTGATTGCCTCAATACTATCTTACCTTGGTAAGAGTGCGAGGTAGTCTCCTTCCACTAACACATACAACATAGTTCTTGTTCTTCCATCATGGATAGGAGTGGAGATGAAACAAGGGATGGAGAAGTCCTTCGGAGCACCGAGAGGTTGGCGACTCAACACAACCTATGGATTCAACGCCAAGAGTTCAAGGAGCAACTATCACTCTTCGAGACTCGCATCGATGAACAATATGAAGAAGTGGCTCACAACTTCTCCACGGTGAACCAAGATTTGGCTCTCCTCCGTGAAGCTACGGACAACTTGAATGGCCAAATGGCGGCCAATGATGCGAACATGGAGCGACGCATGGACAACCTCGAGCGCGCCATCACCAACTTGGGTCGTCATCGCCGACACCGCTCTACTTCATCATCATCAAGCTCGTCACAAGATTACTATTCTCATGGCCATCGTTCGTCATCAAGCTCCTCCTCAAGGCATGAAGACCATCCTCGTCCTCATCGACCACATGCTCGCCAAGAAGACTCTCGCTCTAACTCAAGGAGAGGTGAATTCCATCGCCATGCTCGTCCTCATGAACGACCTCCACAAGAACAAGCTCCTCACCAAGATCGTCATCAAGCGGCTCGCCATGCCCACCATGGGTATGACGACCATCCCCAAGACAACATCCACCACAACATGGCGCCACATGGTGATGCTCCCGCCCAAGGTCGTCAAGAGCAACCAAGGCGTGATCTCCGGAATCATCCTCGCCATGACCAAAGGGGCCGAGGGCAACCACAACATGATCAAGATGAGAGGGCCATAATTGGGCAACGCCAACAACCTCGCCAAGACCCGCAACAACATCCTCACCATGAGCCAAGTGAAGCTAGTGTTCACCTCCAACGCCAACCCAATGCTATGGTTGGTCGTGGAAGACCTCCTCCTCCTCCTCAAGTCGCAAGAGATGAAGGCATCCGTCCTCGCCGCCGAAACATGGAAGATGAAGAGAATATGTATGGAAAGCTCAAGTTCAATATGCCCAAGTTCAAGGGTGAAGACGATGCCGAGGCCTACCTCTCATGGGCACTCAAGGTTGACAAGATCTTCCGCATACACAACTACTCCGGTGCCAAGAAAGTAGCCATGGCCTCCCTCGAGTTTGAAGATTATGCCAATACTTGGTGGGAGCAAGTTGTCACTCTTAGGGAAGAAAAGGGTGATCCTCCAATTGATACTTGGGAAGACATGAAGGAGGAGATGCAAGCCCGCTTTGTCCCTACACACTACAAGACCGATCTCTTCAACAAGCTACAAAAGTTGAAGCAAGGCACCAAGACCGTTGAGGAATTCTTCAAGGAGATGGAGTTAACCATGATGAGAGCAAACATCCAAGAGTCCGAGAACCAAACCATCGCTAGGTTCTTCAATGGCCTCAACTACCCCATCAAGAAGATTGTGGAGTTCCAACCATACTCCAACATGGTTGAGTTGGTTCACCAAGCTTCCAAGGCCGAGCGTCAAGTGAATGAGGACATCAAGTACTCCAAGTCCAAGCAATACTTCGCCTCCAAGCTTGCTACATCAACTCCTACAACAAGTGTCAAGCCATCCGCATCCTCTACACCTTCCAAGCAACCTTCCATACAAAGTCGCATGAAGCAAACGGTATCCTCCACCGCCTCCTCTAAGGCCTCTACGGGACCCTCCAATGTCACTTGCTTCAAGTGTGGCACCCAAGGCCACAAGTCCTTTGAGTGCAAGAACACCAAGGTCATGATCACTATGGAGAATGGTGATATAGAGACGCTAAGTGAAGGTGAATATGAAGCCCTAGTGCAAGCCGCGGTTGCTAATGAGGAAGACTATGATGAAGAAAGTGGAGAAGACCCTCTCTTATGCACACATGATCCAAGCCCTTCTCTTGTGGTCACTCGAGTGCTCACCACTCAACCCCAAGCTATGGAAGACCAAAGATGCAACATCTTCCAAACACGTGCCGGCATTGGTGGCAAGTCTATCAAGGTCATCATCGATGGTGGGAGTTGCCACAACTTGGCAAGCACCGAGCTATGTGAGAAGCTCAACCTCACGCTTCGCAAGCATCCTCATCCATACCATGTCCAATGGTTGAGTGACAAGGGCAATGTCAAGATTCAACACACCGTCACCGTCAACTTCAAGATAGGACCCTATGAAGACACCGTCGAGTGTGACGTGGTGCCTATGACCGTGTGCCACATGTTGCTTGGCCGCCCATGGCAATTTGACAAGAAGGCCATACATGATGGTTTCTCCAATGCATACACCTTCAAGGTCAAGGACAAGAAGTTCGAGCTTCGCCCAATGACTCCTAGCCAAATCATCGCCGACAATGCGAAGGCTTTAGCGAGGGCACAACACCACATCCACCATAGTGAGTTGAGAGGAGAGGGAGCGACCCACCAAAAAGAGAGTGAGCGCCACCACCCACATATGAGTGAGAGAAAGAGTGTCCTCCTAACCACCAAAAGCGAGTGGAGAGAAGTGAAAGACAACCCATCCACCACCATACACTACGTGCTCATTTGCAAGGGCCTCTCGGCGGAGACTAATGACTTAACCAACATTCCTTCGTCTTTGTTGTCTCTTTTGAAGGAGTTCCAAGACGTCTTCCCCGACGAGCTACCACATGGACTACCACCGCTTCGGGGCATCGAGCATCGCATCGACCTCATACCCGGCGCTCCCCTACCAAACCGCGCCGCCTACCGCACCAACCCCGAGGACACCAAGGAGATCCAACGCCAAATTCAAGACCTCCTCGCTAAAGGGTATGTCCGTGAAAGCCTTAGCCCTTGTGCCGTTCCCGTCATTCTTGTGCCTAAACCGGATGAGACGCAACGGATGTGTATGGATTGCTGCCCTATCAATGCCATTACCGTCCGTTATCGACATCCCATTCCGCGTTTAGATGATATGTTGGATGAATTGAGTGGTGCCACGATTTTCTCTAAGATTGATTTGCGTAGTGGCTACCACCAAATCCGCATGGCAATTGGTGATGAATGGAAGACGGCATTCAAGACCAAGCTTGGTCTCTATAAATGGCTCGTCATGCCGTTTGGTCTTTCCAATGCTCCTTCCACTTTCATGCGTCTTATGAATCACATCTTGCGACCTCTTATTGGAAAGAGCGTGGTTGTCTACTTTGATGATATTCTCATCTATAGCAAAAATCTCGAGGACCATGTTCAACATGTGAGAGAAGTCTTATGCATCTTGCGCCACGAGAAGCTCTTTGCCAACCTTCCAAAATGCCATTTCGCTCAAAACAAATTGGTTTTTCTTGGTTTTGTGGTTTCCGCCAACGGGATAGAAGTTGATTCTTCCAAAGTTGAGGCCATCCACAATTGGCCCACTCCCACAAATGTTGGTCAAGTGAGAAGCTTCCATGGTCTTGCCGGATTTTACCGCCGCTTTGTGAAAGATTTCAGCACCATTGCTTGCCCTCTAAACGAGCTTACCAAAAAGAATGTTCCGTTCGTTTGGGGCAAAGCGCAACAAAAAGCTTTTGATGAATTGAAAAAGAGACTCACCGAGGCACCATTACTTGCTCTTCCCGACTTTTCCAAAACATTTGAAATCGAATGCGATGCGAGTGGACTTGGAATCGGTGGTGTCCTCATGCAAAATGGAAAACCCGTGGCATACTATAGCGAGAAGTTGGATGGCGCACGCCTCAACTATCCTATATATGACAAGGAGCTTTATGCTTTAGTTCGTGTTCTTGAAGTTTGGCAACATTACCTTTGGCCAAAAGAGTTTGTCATCCACTCGGATCATGAGTCATTGAAGTATTTGAAAAGTCAACACAATTTGAACAAGCGACATGCTAAGTGGGTTGAGTTCATAGAGTCCTTCCCTTATGTAATCAAATACAAAAAGGGCAAGGAAAATGTGGTTGCGGATGCACTTTCCCGCAAGATTACTCTTCTACTCACCCGCTTGGAGTTTCACATTTTGGGTCTTGAGGAGATCAAGGAACTTTACCCTTCCGACGCTTTCTTTGGTCCAATCTTTGCCAAGTGTTCCGTGGACCACGGATTTGATGATTTCTATTTGCATGATGGCTACTTGTTTAAAGCTAACAAGATTTGCATTCCCGAGTCTTCTCTTCGTAAGTTGCTTTTGCAAGAGTCACATGGAGGTGGTCTCATGGGTCACTTTGGACGAGAGAAGACATATGCCATGCTATCAACCCACTACTATTGGCCAAGAATGTACCGCGACGTGGAACGCCTTTGCCGCCGGTGTACAACATGCTTACAAGCTAAGTCTACTTCCAATCCCTATGGTCTTTACATGCCTTTGCCCATTCCATATGCACCTTGGTCGGACATAAGCATGGACTTTGTACTTGGCTTACCACGCACCAAACATGGTCATGACTCAATATTTGTGGTAGTGGATAGGTTCTCTAAAATGGCTCATTTCATACCATGTCATAAGAGCGATGATGCTTCACACATTGCTTCGTTGTTTTTCAGGGAAGTGGTTCGCCTACATGGGATACCGGCAAGCATTGTGTCGGATCGAGACGTCAAGTTCATGAGTTACCTATGGAAGTCGCTCATGGCGAAGTTTGGAGTGAAGCTCTTGTTCTCATCATCCTCGCACCCTCAAACCGATGGACAAACCGAAGTGGTCAATCGAAGCCTCTCCACACTCCTCCGCACACTTGTGAAGACAAATTTGAAGTCATGGGAAGATTGCCTACCCCACGCGGAGTTCGCCTACAATCGAGCCAAGCACTCCACAACCGCAAGGAGTCCCTTCATGGTCGTCTACGGATTCGAACCTCCAACGGCACTCGACATCCTCCCACTACCTCTTCATGAAAGAACGAACATGGACTTCGACGAGCGCACCACCGCCATCAAGAAGCTACATGAAGAGACAAGAGCAACCATACAAGAGCATGTAATTCGCCAAGCTACCCGCCTCAACGCCAAGAAGAAGGAACGCGTGTTTGAAGAAGGAGACCTCGTGTGGATCCACCTAAGGAAAGAAAGGTTCCCGCAAGAACGCAACTCCAAGCTCAAGCCAAGAGGAGATGGGCCTTTCAAGGTCCTCAAGCGCATCAACAACAACGCCTACGTCATCGACATACCAACATCAAAGTACTTGGTGAGCAACACCTTCAACGTCTCGGATCTTTCACCCTATCATGGAGATGAGGAGGAACAAGAGTCGAGGACGACTCTCTCCCAAGGGGGGGGAGATGATGCGGGGTGGCCTTCGGTCACCTCCTCACCAAGACCAACAAGTCCCCCAAGTGGACCCATGACTCGTGCTCGAGCCAAAGCAATACATGACAAGGTGAACTCGCTCCTCACTACCCTCGACCTAGATACCCCATTGGATGGAATGCTACCTCATGCCGAGACACTTTGTGTGATTAGGTACATGGAGCACCAAGGCCCCGGAAAGGATGAGACGTCATGGTCAAGGGAAGGAGAGGAGCAGAGAACACGGAGATGAACATGGAGCCGAAGCCGACGTCGCCGAAGAGCGCCAAGGAAGAAAAGGACGCTGGCCGGTCACGGGCCCGGTCAGACCGGCCCCACGACCGGACGCCCGGTCACGAGCCCGGTCAACCGGGCGCAAACCGGACCAGCTCCCTCATCTCGGACGGCAGGCCAGGACCCGGGGACCGGATTCTTCGCAGAAGCCCGGTTGGCGACCGGTCGACCGGACCCATGACCGGATGGCCCGGTCACAGGCCCGGTCAGACCGGACCCCTGACCGGACAGCCCGGTCCCAGGCCCGGTCTGACCGGACGGCCAACCGGATCCGACGGGATTTCCCCACCAAACTGCTTTGACTTATCCATTCGCGTACCTGTTCGCCCTTGCTGGCTGTGTGTGCCTATTTAAGTAGCTGGGACCCCTCCTTTATTTCTTAGACTTGTTTTAGAACTCAAACCTACCTTTGAGCTTAGTCTCCCTTGGGTATCATCTGTTAAGGTCTAAGACCCCGTGTGTGGCCCGATCTTGCGAATGACCCAAGAATCAAAGGGGGAAAGAGAGGGAGAGGCGGAAGAACACGAAGAACGCGAAGAACACAACGCACACCAACCCGATACAATCGATACTTACCCTCGTGGCTCGATGGACCACGCCAATAGAATCACCACGGGAGAGACTCGAGGTAGAATCCCGGAGTGAGAGATCGGTGTTGAGGATGGAGGTAGTTGAGGGAGAGAGAGTGGGCTACACTAGAATCTCACTCACATAGATCCAATCATCCAACATGGGGTGCCTTGATACAAAGGGGATGAAACCCTAGGGAGACAAAGCTCAAAGTCATGTTTAAGCCTAAATCTTGTCTAACCAGCTATGGGGGCGAGCTGGGGTCTTATATAGGCATACAAGGCGACCTGGGTCGAAAAGGTACATGGGGGTGGGTCAAAACCCGACGGATCCGGTTTGGGGCCGGTCTGACCGGGCTGTGGACCGGATGGTCCGGTCACGGGTCCGGTCGACCGGTCGCAAACCGGAAACCTCGCAGATTTCCGTCCGGTTGGCCTCCGGTACGATGCCTGGGTGCGTCCGGTCTGTGGCCCGTCGGCCGGCCTCTGCGCACCTGTCCGTCTGTGGCCCGGTCTGACCGGCCTCTGCCTCGCGCCAGCTGCCGGTCTGTGGCCCGGTCTGACCGGCCTCTGCGCCAGGCTGTCCGGTCTGTGGCCCGGTCTGACCGGCCTCTGGGCTGGCCGGCCTGTTCCTCCCTCCTCTTCTTCCTCTTCCTTCTCCTCTTCTTCCCTTCTTCTTCTTCCTTCTTCCATGCACCATTGGGGTTCCTTCTCTCTTGGTCCTTGTCGACGTCGGCACCTATAGACATCATGATGATAGGCATGAGGTAGCATGCCATTCAAGTTGGTGTTGAGATCGACCATAGAGAGGAAGGAGTTCACCTTAACGTATATGGCGGGGTTTTGTGTTGTTGGTCCACTTGGGGGACTCCTTGGCCATGGTGTAGCGTCGACGATAGGCGGGGATGCACTTGTCGGTCTTGAAGCGGAGGTGTCCAAAAGCCACCCCGCATCATCTCCCCCCCCCCTTGGGCAAGAGTCGTCCTCGACTCTTGCTCCTCCTCACCGATGAGGTAGACGGGAAGGACTTGTATAGGTGCCCTTGTGTCCTTAGGGAAGCTCGTCGTAGTGCAGGCGTCTTTGTTGTAGTCCATAACGGGTCTCTCATGTAGTGGTGGAGGGGCCAAGTCTTGGTCGAAGAAGAACAAGGGGAAAAGCAACTTGCAAAAGGAAAGCTTGTGGATGCCAATTTGGTGACCGGCGAACAAGAGGCTCTCAATCAAATACGAAGCATCAAGTCGTTTCTCCAAAAGGCATTGGGCAAAAATGGTGCTCACAAGAGTGTCGATGTATCCAAAATGCGGGAGGACAAAAATTTGTGCAAGTAAAAGTTTGCTTTGGAAAGTGTCAAAAATGTTGTTTGTAGCATTGTCCCACACAAATGGAACAATCAAAAGGCAAGTATCGGCGGCAAAATTTGGGGCAAAATTGGTATGTGCAATGGCAAAACCATGGAGACTTCTAGCTTGGGAAAGTATGGTTGGCGTGAGCCGAGTATGGGTATCCTCAAGTGTCAAAGAATCCATTGCAATTGCCAAAGATGAAATGAGAAATCCAAAGGAGAGCAACTTTTTGTGTGACATGTGGCACAAGGTGCATAATGTGTCTCTCACATGTATGACATGATCCTTGAGATTCTCGGAGTGTATGATGATATCATCAATACATACAACAACCATTGTGCCAACAAGATATGTCAAGATATGTTGCAAAAGAAGCAAAAGAGGTGACGAGGAAATGGACCAAACCGGAAACTCGTCAAGACATGGCAAAAGAGGGCGAAAGTTTTTGGGGACATACCCTTTGGTGTGATTCCCGCGGGTTAGGTCCTTGTTGGGGTAGCTCTCAATGGCGCGTTTTGTGAGCTCATGCTCCGTAGCGGTGGAAGTGGTCGTCCGTGCACCTACACATGGAAGAAACAAGACAAAAAGCGTGTGTGCATGGTAGATGAAGACATCATCAATCATGATGTTCCATGTCTTGTGCACATCACCATTAGTGTCAATAAATATAGTATGAAATGCATGGCGATGGTGCATATGGCAAGAAGGTGCATTCATGGCATGTGGTAACTCATGATCATCAAAAATAGAGAAGGCTATGGGGGCCATCTCATGGACAATGAAATAAGCATTCTTGCATACCAAGCATAAGAAAGAGCAATTGTTCATAATCTTGGATGCAAGGATCATGGAATGGTGTAAACATTGTGGGCAAAGCATTTGAAAACTAATGTCATCATGGTTGTCGACAACCCTATGGAAAGAGCAAGTGTTCATCAAGGGTGTCACAACACAAGCATGATCATAAGCATTATCATTGCAAGCAAGCGAAGCAAATATGAAAGTTTCATAGCATGGCATGTTCATGGTATCACAATCAATCAACTCCACATGATCAACAATGTTAGGAAGCAAAGCATCACATGGGAATATGAAAGAATCAAGTGACGTAGCAAATGTATCATCAAGATCATGCATGCGCTCATAAGTCATCATGTCCACTAGTGGGATCATGGCATCATCAACACCTATGTTGTTACCTTTGAAGGCCGACTCATGTGATGTAGGTGTTGTGGAAGTAGGAGGATCCATGTGGTCGACATGTCCATCGCGGAGCAAGCATGGTGAGATATCATCATCTTCATGCACCATGTACATCTTCTCCATGAGCGGGAACTCGTCCTCCGTGGAACCTAGTGCAACATAAGAAGACACAAACGAGGGAGAGGTTAATGTGTTAGCAAATGCGATGTCCTCCATGGACCTATCATCTACCTCTCTCAACTCACTTTGTGTATCACTCATGTCCTCCAAATGGAAGCACTCAAACTCACATGTGGGGTGGAAGTCACTCAACTCACTATCACTCTCGCTCAAGTGGGCTAAGTGGCTCTCATGCTCACATGGGATTGGTACCAACTCATCAATCAAGCATGTAGGAGTAGGTTCGACTTGCTCATCTCCATGCGCCTCCGTGGTTGAAGGGAAAATCCCATGCTCAACCATCTCAACTCCATGCGCCTCCGTGGGTGAAGGGAGAATCCCATGCTCACCATGCTCAACTCCATCGCCTCCTAAGTCGTCCTCAAGTGGTGGCATCTTGGAGACTTGTGCATTGAGCTCGTCGAAGTAGAGCTTCTTGGCGCTTGGCGTTGTGCATTGCCATGCCACGTGACCCTTGGCCTTGCACACCTCACATAGGAGATTGGGACATTCCCGTGGAAGGTGGCCTTGTTGCTTGCACTTGTAGCATCGGAGTCCATAGGCATATGACGAGGTAGGGGCCATTGTGGTGGTGGCGCAAGAGGTAGAAGTCGCCTTATGAGGAAGGTCTACATGTCGAGGCTCTCGTCTTCTTGCCTCATCACCATGTCTTGAGTGGTGTCGTTGAAGATCATGTGCGGAAGGATGTCGATGTAGACCATGAGGTGGTGGTGGTCGACGACGATCATGAGATGGTGTGAGTCGATGACGGTCCTTGCCTTGCCTAGGTGATGGCTCATGTTGGGGGCGCTCTTGATGCTCCATACGATGTCCATGATGTCGATGATCTTGTGCATAGGCACTCTCATGATGGCGCCTTGTGGAGCTCGGAGAAGTGTGTCGATGCCGAATATGTTGGGGACGCTCTTGATGATCCACATGATGATGCCATCGTGGAGGTCCTCTATCTTCATATGTAGCTCCATTCGCCAAGTAGGGGTATGTGGGAGCATCGGCGGTGGACATGGTGGGGTCGATGTCGTCCTCGTGATGGTGCTCCACCATGTCGTCCATACTTGTTGAGCAAGTGTCGATGTAGCGCTCGTCGATGTCGTCCATGTTGGCGATGCTCTCGGAGCCATAGTCGGTGTAGAGCTCCTCGATGTCGGTCATGTTGGCGATGCTCGCGGAGCCATAGTCGGTGTAGAGCTCCACATGTTCCTCCACATCCGCGGTGCTTGAAGAGGCATCCTCCTCGAAGTGCTCCGTGTACTCCTCCGTATCTTCTTCCTCGCTATACATGTTAGCAAGCCAATATCTATATGGTGTATGTTAGTGGAAGAACACTACCTCGCAATCTTACCGTGGTATGACAAGATTGGGGTGATCCAACAAACCGAGAGTTAGAACAATTGTATCGGGCACTCACACAAAGACACAAGCAAAAGCTAGCAAATATGGTGTTAGGTGAGTGTGGTGGAAAGCCAAAAGATGAAATCCGAAATCAAGTTTGTTGTTAAGGGTGGGTAAGATCCAAAAACTCAAATGTCAAAGCGATGATCACTATAAACACGGAAAAGATGTGGAACTCACACACGGGATAAACGGGGTTAGTGCAACCAAGGAACGAGCGGAAAAGTGTATGAAGCCCGAAAGCAAGGTTGCTCGGTGTCACACTAACACAAGGAGAGGCAAAGCTTTGGTTGCAAACGAGGAGACAACAAGATTCACACGCGGCCTCTCTTCTCTTTTCTCTCTTTTGCTTAAAAGCTTTTTCCTCTTTTTGTATTTGGTGGCACTTACACTCGTTGTGTATATGTATGCATGATGGCACTCGCACACTTTTGCTCTATGGTGCACTTGCACTCTTTTTGTGTTTTGGCGGCTTTTTCTCGCACTATGTTAGCGTTAGCTCGCTTTTTGCTATCTTGCCACACGAGTTTTGCTTAGAAGCTTGACTCCACACTACACACACACCTCACAATCGGGGCCACGTGCAATGTCTCGCAACACTCGATAAGCAATGCTCGATAGGATAGATCGCAAAAGAAGAGGGGTTACAAGGGTTACTGCAAGTTATACCTGCGATGGTGGAGATGATGATGGTGGTGGTGGTCGGCGGGGGTGTTAGTCGATGTCGAAGACGATGAGCCGGTCGGGGGTCCGGTTGGACCGGAGTTGGCGCCGGCGTGTCCGGTCTGGGGGCCGGTCGGACCGGTCTCTGGGCCGGCTGTCCGGTTTGCGGCCGGTCGGCCGGGTTCTACGCCGGATGGTCCGGTCTGGGGGCCGGTTGACCGGGTTCTCAACCGGGCTGCACGATTTGGAGCTTTCTCTCTCCTGTTCTTCCCCAAACCAAAACCAAATCGACCAAATCGAGGGAAAACGATGGAATTGGGGGCTAGAAAGTGGGGGAAATAGTAGATCAAGCACCTCAACACCAAATCCATGGACCAAAACCACTCAAAACGCAACCAAATCGCAGATCCATCCAAAGGCAAATTAGAGCTATTTTTTGGGGAATTTTTTTTTTTTTGGAAAATTTTTAGAGGGGAAATTGGGTGGGTGGGGGGTCGAATTCGCGGAAACCAAAGGCTGCTGATACCATATGTTAAGGTCTAAGACCCCGTGTGTGGCCCGATCTTGCGAATGACCCAAGAATCAAAGGGGGAAAGAGAGGGAGAGGCGGAAGAACACGAAGAACGCGAAGAACACAACGCACACCAACCCGATACAATCGATACTTACCCTCGTGGCTCGATGGACCACGCCAATAGAATCACCACGGGAGAGACTCGAGGTAGAATCCCGGAGTGAGAGATCGGTGTTGAGGATGGAGGTAGTTGAGGGAGAGAGAGTGGGCTACACTAGAATCTCACTCACATAGATCCAATCATCCAACATGGGGTGCCTTGATACAAAGGGGATGAAACCCTAGGGAGACAAAGCTCAAAGTCATGTTTAAGCCTAAATCTTGTCTAACCAGCTATGGGGGCGAGCTGGGGTCTTATATAGGCATACAAGGCGACCTGGGTCGAAAAGGTACATGGGGGTGGGTCAAAACCCGACGGATCCGGTTTGGGGCCGGTCTGACCGGGCTGTGGACCGGATGGTCCGGTCACGGGTCCGGTCGACCGGTCGCAAACCGGAAACCTCGCAGATTTCCGTCCGGTTGGCCTCCGTGCGATGCTGGGTGCGTCCGGTCGTGGCCCGGTCGACCGGCCTCGCACTGGCTGTCCGGTCTGTGGCCCGGTCGGCTCGACTGCCTCTGCGCCGCCTGCCGGTCTGTGGCCCGTCGGTCGACCGGCCTCTGCAGTTGTCCGGTCTGTGGCCCGGTCTGACCGGCCTCTGGGCTGGCCGGCCTGTTCCTCCCTCCTCTTCTTCCTCTTCCTTCTCCTCTTCTTCCCTTCTTCTTCTTCCTTCTTCCATGCACCATGGGGGTTCCTTCTCTCTTGGTCCTTGTCGACGTCGGCACCTATAGACATCATGATGATAGGCATGAGGTAGCATGCCATTCAAGTTGGTGTTGAGATCGACCATAGAGAGGAAGGAGTTCACCTTAACGTATATGGCGGGGTTTTGTGTTGTTGGTCCACTTGGGGGACTCCTTGGCCATGGTGTAGCGTCGACGATAGGCGGGGATGCACTTGTCGGTCTTGAAGCGGAGGTGTCCAAAAGCCACCCCGCATCATCATCCCTCTGTAATCAAGGCACCTTGGTTGTTGACTTTGAATTTGTGGAGTGAGATTCTAGTACTTGTTACTCTCTCTCCCTCCCCAAGTTCATCCTCTCCAATCCCAATCTCTCTCCGGGAATTCTGCCTCGTGCCTCTTCCACGGAGATTCTATTGGCGTGGTCCATCGAGCCACGGAGGTAAGCATCGGGTGTATCGGGTTGGTGTGCGTGCGTGAGTCTCGGAGTTCATCGTGTTCTTCATCCCCTCGCGTTTTCCCATCTCACCCGCTCGGTTTCGAAGTCAATCCGCAAGATCGGGCCACACACGGGGTCTTAGACCACATCATGCATACTTGTGGTTTATTCAAGATATCAAATAGACATGAATTTATGTATTCATTTTAAGTTCCTTAATCTTGTGAGATCAATTCTGTTTAAATTATTAGTAATTACTTTCTTGTTCATGTTAGAAATATGAGTAGGGTTTAATTATGTGTTTAACCATATTGGTTGTTCACTTGCATTTTAAATATGGCTAACTTTTCAAATAGTTTTTTTTTAATGATAACAATTCAATTGATCCCTCTCTTGGCTCCAAGAGTATTTTGTTAGGGTTGATAAGATGGATTATTAATATTTAAGGTCTTGTAAGTTCTATTGTAACTTCCTTCTAAGGTTTGGCACTAACACCTAGAGATACCTAAAGTGAATAATACTCTTATCATGGTTTGGTCTTGATCTATGGGAACATGTGGTTGATAACCACCCATGGTTTTAACTAAAGGGTTTAACACTAGGTTATTCTTAAGTTCCATAATTAAGTATAAGATTTAACTAGTGAACAATTCTAGGTTTCTCATCACATTCTCCTAGTGGCAATTGGTTTGAATCTCAATTAGTGCCTAGCTTTATATTATGATCACCATAGTGATACAAAAACTAAGGTTGAGATTTAATTCTAGGTTGTAGAGATGAGGTGACTTCATAGTGCCTTTGCTAGGGTTTAATCTCCCCTAACCAAGGTAATATGGTTACTTACTTAATATTTCATGTGCTTCTCTAATTACTAAGGATTTGGTAAGTGGTTTTATCTTCTACCAATTAGCTTCTATTATTAACCTCAATTTATCATTGAAGTAACTATATTGATTATAGTTCTTTTTATAGTTAACTTTGGTTATATTGATGAAGGTTTTCTCACCATATGAATTATAGGCTTTAACTCTAAGCTTTTCTTATGTGCTAATATCCTCTACTTCAAGTTCTTAGGGTTTATGATCACTACACAATTTATAATGATCAAGATTTGGCTTCCTAAGGATCTCTCATAAAATGGGGTTCTCACTTCCATGATCAAGTATTGTCTTGATCAGCTAAGGTATAGTACTTATACTTTACTTTCATGGATGGGACTACTATGGTTGCCTCTAAAGTTTGTATCCCAGGAGAATGCCTGAGATATTATGTTAGGGTTCTACTCAACAATGATGATATGATCATCTGGTCATAAGAATAGTTCTCTCTCTCAAATCCAGGTATTGCCTCATCTATTTTTAGTGTAACTCCATAGCTTGAGTTCTTCCATATAGGAATGGTTTATTCTAGGGTTTATGGTGTACCCCTATTATTTATTTAGGTTGCTGAGCTACAGATTCAATGGTCTAACTTAGTTGGATTAGTCCAACCCTTATTTCATTAATTCATGGATATAGTCTTATTCCACTTGGTATTTGGTTATCTCACCACTCCAAGATGAAATGGTTTACAACCCAATACTTTAGTTCAAAGATTGTTCTCTATTCATTAATAGGTAAAGCTAGAATTGGTATGAATGGGCTCTCTCACTTGGGAAGGACTTTGAATAATATCCTAGGGTTTCTCTTTAGGATGTTGATTTGAATACTTGGATGTATATCCAAGGTTTAGCTCAATGTTTGTTATTGCTTCTCTAATACTTATAATAGAACTCTCACCTCTCTAGGTTTGATGTATAATTATTTGGAATAGAGAAGAATATATACTTCTAAAGTTGATCTCCTTGTCTTGTTTCCAAGATTGAAATAGTATGAATACCATGAGGCTCATGGTAGGATCAAGGATTAGTTTAAGACATGGAAAAGATAAGTCAAGGATGGTTTCTTAATTGGTAGTTGAATAGATGTGCATATGTTATGGCAAGCATTACCATATTATGATCTTTTATAAGATCAAGCAATTGATCCTTGAGTAAGGTGTTGTTGTGTTGATTATTAGTTCCATTTGATCTAACCCCTTAGATCAAATTATCTCTACCCAAAAACAAAGTTTTAACAAAGTCACATTGAGGTTTATAGCGCTTGACTTGATGAGCTACTTCAATTCCACCAAGGTCAAGTGAAACTTCAGTTACTGTGACTGTTTTACTTTAAAGCGCGAAAATTCCCCAGATTTTCTATGCATGAATGCAATGCACACATCTGTTTCCTCTATTTTTGTAACCCCAATACCTGGGATATTACACGACAAGACTCTTTCGATGCTATCCACACACTATTATTGGCCACGCATGAAGCGAGACGTGGAGCGCCTTTGCAACCGTTGCACCACTTGTTTACAAGCTAAGTCAACATCCAATCCCCATGGTCTTTACATACCTCTACCCATTCCATATGCACCTTGGTCGGATATAAGCATGGACTTTGTGTTAGGCTTACCAAGAACAAAGCATGGGCATGATTCAATCTTTGTGGTAGTGGATAGGTTCTCAAAAATGGCTCATTTCATACCATGTCATAAGAGCGATGATGCTTCACACATTGCTTCATTGTTTTTCAGGGAAGTGGTTCGCCTACACGGAATACCGGCAAGCATTGTGTCGGATCGAGACGTCAAGTTCATGAGTTATCTATGGAAGTCGCTAATGGCAAAGTTTGGAGTCAAGCTCTTATTCTCATCGTCCTCGCACCCCCAAACCGATGGACAAACCAAAGTGGTCAATCGAAGCCTCTCCACACTTCTCCGCACACTTGTGAAGAAAAACTTGAAGTCATGGGAAGATTGCCTCCCCCACGCGGAGTTCGCCTACAATAGAGCCAAACACTCCACAACATTACGGAGTCCCTTCATGATAGTCTATGGATTCGAACCTCCAACGGCACTCGACATCCTCCCACTCCCTCTTCATCAAAGGACCAACATGGACTTCGACGAGCGCACCACCGCCATGAAGAAACAAGAGCAACCATACAAGACCATGTCCTTCGCCAAGCCACCCGCCTCAACGCCAAGAAGAAAGAACGAGTGTTTGAAGAAGGAGACCTCGTTTGGGTTCACCTAAGGAAAGAAAGGTTCCCTCAAGAACGCAACTCCAAGCTCAAGCCAAGAGGAGATGGGCCTTTCAAGGTACTCAAGCGCATCAACAACAACGCCTACGTCATCGACATACCAACATCCAAGTACTTGGTGAGCAACACTTTCAACATCTCGGACCTCTCCCCACATCATGGAGATGAGGAGGAACAAGAGTCGAGGACGACTCTCTCCCAAGGGGGGGGAGATGATGTAGCCCCGCTCACCAACGACACTACATCAAGGCCAACAAGTCCCCCAAGTGCACCAATGACAAGGGCTCGAGTTAAAGCTCTACACGACAAGGTGAACTCGCTCCTCACTTCCCTCGACCTAGATACCCCATTGGATGGAATGCTACCTCATGCCGAAACCCTTTGTGTCATTAGGTATGTGGAGCATCAAGACCATGGAGAGGATGATACGCCATGGTCAAGGGAAGGAGAAGAACAGCTGATCGAGAAGATGTACACGGAGCTGGACCCGAAGTCGCCCCAAGAACGCAAGGAAGAGACGATGAGCGGCCAGTCCAGAATCCGGTCTGACCGGCCTCCTGACCGGGCCACCCGGCCCAGAATCCGGTCGACCGGCCTCCTGACCGGGCCACCCGGTCCACAACCGGGCCACCAACCGGTGCCATCCGGACGCCTTCCCGGGGCTCCAGAACCTCGCCCGGTTACTGCCCGGTCCAGGATCCGGTCACCGACCGGACTGCCGGTCCCAGGTCCGGTCCAACCGGCCTCCTGACCGGCCTGCACGACTAAAGACGCCTTTTCGGTCTGAAACGTTTTCCTTTGTACCTTTTCGGCCCGTGTCGCCTTGTACCGCTATATAAGCCCCTTGGACACCTCTTGATGAGGCCTAAGGCCACGTGTGTTGCCCGATCTCACGAATTGACCGAGGGAAAGGCGGGGGAGAGGAAGAACACGAAGAACACGGCGAAGAACACGATGAACACACGCGAACGCACGCAACACAACCCGATACATTTCGGTTTACTCCCGATAGCCCGAACCACTATCCCGATAGAATCCCTCAAGGAGAGACACGAGGTAGAATCCCCGAGAGAAAGACCGATATACGATCTATGGAGTCACACGAGTGAGAGACCGCGGTAGAATCACAAGTGCGAAAGATAAATCATATAAGGAGTGCCTTGATACAACTCATAGATTTGTGTCTAAGAGAGGAGGGGGTTTCCCTAATCCCAAAGGGATGGTGGAGGCATAAGCCAAGTTCTCACTCAAGTTATGTCTTCCTAATGAAGGGGGAGGTGGGAGCCTATATATAGGGAGCCACTAAGGAGGGGTAGTTTAGGCATACAAAGAGCATAGTGGAATGGTTTAGATTATGAGCTTCGTAGTGGGGACGGCGGTGTCGGCGTAGGCATGGCGACAGTGCCGTCTTCCTCCGGCGTCGAGCAGGTGGCGATCTTGGCCATTCCGTGGCGGTAGTGCCGGCCTTCCTAGACGCATCTCCTTCTTCCGTCTTCTCTTCCATGCCTCCGTGATATCGGCCTTGCGTCCTCGGGTCTCCATGGCATCCTCCCTTCCCTCCGTACTTGTCGTCGAGTTCCTATCATCGAGATGTGACGGAGTATGAAGTAGTATATCGTCCCAAATAGGCGATTCGAGGCACGCGTAAAGGATAAGATTCACCTTTGCGTGCCGTCTTGGCGATGAAGCACATGATGCGGTGAAGACCGAAGGTCGCCCCGTATCATCTCCCCCCACTTGAAAAAGAGTCGTCCTCGACGATAAATCTTCATGAATGTGTAGAGGAGGTAGATGACACCAACGCTTGAATCTCCACTTGAAATTCATGTACCCTATCAATAGCACAAGAGAAGCAAGAGAACACTCAAAGCGTAGCCAATGTTTAATGTATTTAGGAAGAGGGCGCAAGTAGAAGGAGGTCACCTTATCAAAGTGTCGGTGTGCTCTCATTGAGAGATCTTGTGTAGTGGAAGTGTGCGGGCAAAACCACTCATTGGAACTCACTTGTATCATGCTCTCAAGAGCTCTTTTTGTCAACTCGTGCTCAATCGAGGTTGACATTGGAGTTTGGGTACCTACACACATGTTACACAACAAGAACAACGTGTGTGCATGGTATATGAACACATCATCCATCATGATGCGCCATTTCTTTTGCACATCACCATTAGCGGTAAGCAAGATATTATAGTACACATGGTGAATATGCGAGGAAAACTTCGGAACGTGATCAACATGGATATATGCAAAGTCTCCAAAATTTGAGAGAGCTATGGGGGCAATCTCATTCACAAGCATATTAACATCATTGCAAACCAAGCATTGGAAAGAGCAAGTATTCAACATTTTGGTTGCACTAATGGGAGAATATTGCAAGCATGTACCACAAAGCATGTTCAAAATTTCATCATTGTTGTCGACAAACCTAGGGAAAGAGCAATTGTTCGGCAAGGTTGTCACAACACAAGCATCATTATCAACATTGCAAGCAATACATGGGAAAGAGAAATTGTTCGACATATTGCAAGCAATAGGATAGAAATCGAAACACTCATAGCATGGCATGGTCAAAGTGTCACAAGCAACTACTTCCACATGATCAAGAATGGTGGCATCACAAGTATCACAAGGGAAAGTGAAAGAAGCATATGACATAGCAATAGGATCATCCAACTCATGCAAGCACTCACAAATCATCATGTCCACTAGTGGGATCATGGCATCATCAACACCCATGTATGTACCTTTGTAGTCCCACTCATATGAGGTAGGTGTTGTGGAAGTGGTAGGCTTCATGCGGCCTCCATGTTCATCTTCAAGAAAGCATGGTGTGATATCATCATCTTCATGCACCATGTACATCTTCTCCATGATCGGCGTCTCGTCATCCATGGAACCTAAGGAAACATAAGAGAACACACTAGAGGTAGAGGGTAAGTTGTGAGAAATCGAAATGGCCTCGCATGACCTATCAACTACCACTCTCATCTCACTCGGTGTATCACTCATGTCCTCAAGGTGGAGGCACTCAAGCTCATGTATAGTGGATTCACTCATCTCACATATAGTGGAGTCGCTCATCTCACATATAGTGGAGTCCCTCATCTCCATGTCAATGGCGTCGTCGATGTCCGAGCAACCTAGCAAAGAGGAAGACAACACAAGAGGAGTAGATGTTAAGTTGTTAGAAATCCAAGTGTCCTCACTCAACTCATGGGGTGTGTCACTCTTGCTCTCAATGTGTTTGAAGTATGTGTCGCACTCGGCTTTATCTTGGGAGGTCATCTTGGCTTCTCGAGCTTCTAGCTCGGCAAAGTATGCTCTCATTTCGGCTTGTTCTTGTGGGGTCATATTGTATATCACTCACTAGGTAAGGTGTATGTGTATGTGGTGGAAGGAAAGCTACACAAGTATCCCACCTTTCAAGAAAGTATCGGAAAATGGTTCAAGTCAAGAGCAAAGCCAAAATGTATCGGGGTTACTCACACACACACTCAAAGCACATGCAAAAGGCTAAGAACTCTATACGTGGTGGGTAAGGGGTGGATAGCAAACGAAAAAGATCAACAGAAAAGTCTATTGTCAAATGTGGGTAAGATCCAAAGTCAAATGTCAAAAGTGGTGATCTATATCAAGGAAACACGGAAACACACACAACGGAGAACAATGGGGTTAGCGCGACCAAGGAAGTGAGCAAGTAACAAAGATGGTTCTAACGAAGACTATATGCTCGGTGTCACGCCAACACAAGAGAGACCGTAGCTTGGTTGCACAAGATAGAAGCAACAAGATTTGCACAAGATGCCACTCTTCTCTTTTCTCTCTTAGTGCTCACAAACTTTGCACTTCTCGATATCGGTGGACACACACTCTTTTTCTATTTCTTTTTTTTTTCTCTTTTTTTTCACTCTTTTTTTCTATGCTTAGAAGCTTTATTTTTCTCTATGTATATGTCACACTTTTTCTTCTTTTGTGTATCTTTCTCACCGAGCTTGCTTCGGAGCTTCGCTCAACACAACACACACACACCCTCACGGTCGTGACACTTGTGCAATGCTTCGCAACGCTCGGAAAGCCACTCTCAATGGGATAGGTACACAAAGAAAGAAACGGGGCTACAAGGGGTGAGGGGTGCAAGTTATACCTATTGACGTTAGGCGGTGTCAAGCACACGAACTTGCGATGGCGAAGTGGTGGTGACGATGGTGTCGAAGATGCGCCGGAATCCGGGGTGCCGATACCGTTGTCACGGTGTTGATGTAGGCGCGGAAGCGGTTCTCACGGTCCAAGGGCACTCCAAAACGTAAACCGGGCAAATTAAGTCAATGCCCGAAAAGTAGGGTCAAAACGAGCGGTCAAAAGTTGGTGTCCAAAAATCGTCAAAAATTAGACGTAGACTATGTAGAGTCGTTGGAGGGTGTTGTTAAAGTTTGGAGTCAAACGGGCGCCGGAAAGTTGTCAAAATTTGGGGCAAAAAGATTTGTCAAATTGAGATGAACTGTATCACGGCCGGAGCCTCCAGGCAGAGGTACCGGAGAATTCAAGCGTGCATCCAGGGGCTTGGGATGCCCAGCGGTACCAAGGGCGGTAGTTAGGGTGGAGGTACCGGATGGGGATTTTTTTTTTCTGCGCGTGATGTGGAATTCGCAGGAGTAAGCAGTCAGGGGAATCAAGCGGGAGGCTCGTGCTGGGCGAATGCGTGTGGAGGCGCTGCTCGCGGCCTTGCGCGTGGAGGAGCTGCGTGCGCGCGGCTGTGGGAAGAACGGAGCAAGGTGGTAGCAGAGCGAGCAAGTGGCGGCTTTGGGCGCAGGCGGAAGCTGCTGGAACGGAGCTGTGGCAGGGCGTGGCGGCGCGTGCTGGGCAGGGAGCGGGCCAGGCGGCGGCTCGGTGGCGGATGGTGAGCTGGGCGGCGCGGCGAGAAGGTTGCTGGCGAGCGCGCACGCGGGAGCTGTGCGGCGGCAGGCCGGTCTGCCAGGCGTTGACCAGCTCGAATTTGGCTTGGGTGTCTCGCGAACCTGATGAACAGCACGCAACAACAACACGAAAACGGGCACAAAAATCGGGCGATTCACGGAGAAAATGAAAGAATTAGGCCACGAATTTTTGAGGAAGTGTAGATCAACATTAGGGACAACAGATCTGTGGACCAAAACCACAAAAAACGCAACAAATCGGGAGATCAATTTTCGAGCTATTTTTTGGGGCAAAATTTTTGGGAAATTTTTTGGGCGAAATTGGTGAAATTCGAGGGTCAAATTCGTGGCAACCTTTGCTCTGGTACCATATGATGAGGCCTAAGGCCACGTGTGTTGCCCGATCTCACGAATTGACCGAGGGAAAGGCGGGGGAGAGGAAGAACACGAAGAACACGGCGAAGAACACGATGAACACACGCGAACGCACGCAACACAACCCGATACAATTCGGTTTACTCCCGATAGCCCGAACCACTATCCCGATAGAATCCCTCAAGGAGAGACACGAGGTAGAATCCCCGAGAGAAAGACCGATATACGATCTATGGAGTCACACGAGTGAGAGACCGCGGTAGAATCACAACTGCGAAAGATAAATCATATAAGGAGTGCCTTGATACAACTCATAGATTTGTGTCTAAGAGAGGAGGGGGTTTCCCTAATCCCAAAGGGATGGTGGAGGCATAAGCCAAGTTCTCACTCAAGTTATGTCTTCCTAATGAAGGGGGAGGTGGGAGCCTATATATAGGGAGCCACTAAGGAGGGGTAGTTTAGGCATACAAAGAGCATAGTGGAATGGTTTAGATTATGAGCTTCGTAGTGGGGACGGCGGTGTCGGCGTAGGCATGGCGACAGTGCCGTCTTCCTCCGGCGTCGAGCAGGGTGGCAGTGCTGGCCATTCCGTGGCGGTAGTGCCGGCCTTCCTAGACGCATCTCCTTCTTCCGTCTTCTCTTCCATGCCTCCGTGATATCGGCCTTGCGTCCTCGGGTCTCCATGGCATCCTCCCTTCCCTCCGTACTTGTCGTCGAGTTCCTATCATCGAGATGTGACGGAGTATGAAGTAGTATATCGTCCCAAATAGGCGATTCGAGGCACGCGTAAAGGATAAGATTCACCTTTGCGTGCCGTCTTGGCGATGAAGCACATGATGCGGTGAAGACCGAAGGTCGCCCCGTATCACCTCTTTTTCCCCTTAGACTTGTTTAGAACTCAAACCTAACTTTGAGCTTAGTCTCCCTTGGGTATCATCCCTCTGTAATCAAGGCAACCCTTGTGGATGTATGAATTTGGTAGTGAGAGATTCTAGTGGATCCACTCTCTCTCCCACTCCTTGATTCGTCCTCCTCACCGGTCTCTCCTCTCGGAATTCTACCTCGAGTCTCTTCCGGGCGGATTCTATTGGCACGGTCCATCGAGCCGTGAGGGTAAGTGATGAGGTCTAAGACCCCGTGTGTGGCCCGATCTTGCGAATGACCCAAGAATCAAAGGGGGAAAGAGGGGGAGAGGCGGAAGAACACGAAGAACGCGAAGAACACAACACACACCAACCCGATACAATCGATACTTACCCTCGTGGCTCGATGGACCACGCCAATAGAATCACCACGGGAGAGACTCGAGGTAGAATCCCGGAGTGAGAGATCGGTGTTGAGGATGGAGGTAGGTGAGGGAGAGAGAGTGGGCTACACTAGAATCTCACTCACATAGATCCAATCATCCAACATGGGGTGCCTTGATACAAAGGGGATGAAACCCTAGGGAGACAAAGCTCAAAGTCATGTTTAAGCCTAAATCTTGTCTAACCAGCTATGGGGGCGAGCTGGGGTCTTTTATAGGCATACAAGACGACATGGGTCGAAAAGGTACAAGTTGGTGGGTCAAACCCGACGGATCCGGTTTGGGGCCGGTCAGACCGGGCTGTGGACCGGGTGGTCCGGTCACGGGTCCGGTCGACCGGTCGCAAACCGGAAACCTCGCAGATTTCCGTCCGGTTGGTCTCGATGCGATGCACAGGTGCGCCGATCAGGCCCCGATCGGCCGGACTGCGCGCCGGCTTTGTCGGTCTGTGGCCCGGTCTGACCGGCCTCTGGGCTGGCCGGCCTGTTCCTCCCTCCTCTTCTTTCTCTTCCTTCTCCTGATGCGGGGTGGCCTTCGGACACCTCCTCACCAAGACCAACAAGTCCCCCAAGCGGACCAATGACAAGGGCTCGAGCCAAAGCGATACATGACAAGGTGAACTCGCTCCTCACCACCCTTGACCTTGATACTCCTTTGGATGGATTGCTACCTCATGCCGACGTGCTATGTGTCATTAGGTACAAGGCGCACCAAGACCCCGGAGAGGACGAGACATCATGGTCAAGGGAAGGAGAGGAGCAGAGGAACCTGGAGATGAACATGGAGCCGAAGCCGACGTCGCCCGAGGAGCGCCAAGGAAGAGAAGGACGCTGGCCGGTCCAGAGCCCGGTCAGACCGGACCCACGACCGGACGCCCGGCCACGAGCCCGGTCAGCCGGCGCAAACCGGCCAACTCCTCGTGCGGACGACGATCGGACCCAGGACCGGACTCTTCGCGAGAATCCCGGTTGGCGGCCGGTCGACCGGACCCATGACCGGACAGCCCGGTCACGAGCCGGTCGAGCCGGACCCAGACGGACAGCCCGGTCCCAGGCCGGTCCGACCGGACCCCCAACCCGAACCGACGGCAAAACCCCACCAAACTGCCTAGACTAATCCATTCGCGTACTGTTCGCCCTTCTTGCCGCCGTGCTTGCCTATTTAAGTAGCTGGGACCCCTCCTTTACTTTTCAGACTTGTTTAGAACTCAAACCTAACTTTGAGCTTAGTCTCCCTTGGGTATCATCCCTCTGTAATCAAGGCAACCCTTGTGGATGTATGGATTTGGTAGTGTGAGATTCTAGTGTTTATCACTCTCTCTCCCACTCCTTGATTCGTCCTCCCCACCGGTCTCTCCTCTCGGAATTCTACCTCGAGTCTCTTCCGGGCGGATTCTATTGGCACGGTCCATCGAGCCGTGAGGGTAAGCATCGATTGTATCGGGTTGGTGTGCGTGGATCTTCGTGTGTTCTTCGTGTTCTTAGTGTTCTTCCGCCTCTCCCCCTCTTTCCCCCTTGTTTCCTTGGGTCATTCGCGAGATCGGGCCACAATCGGGGTCTCAGACCACATCATATGGTATCAGCAGCCTTTGGTTTCCGCGGATTTGACCCTCCACCCACCCAATTTCGTTTCTAGAAAATTTTCCAAAAAATAGCCCTAAATTGCCTTTGGACGGATCTGTGATTTGGTTGAGTTTTGAGTGGTTTTGCTCCGTGGATCTGGTGTTGTTGTGCTTGATCTACTATTTCCCCACCTTTTAGCCTCCAATTCCATCATTTCCCTTCGTTTTGGCCGATTTGGTTTTGGTTTGGGGAAGAACAGGAGAGAGAAAGCTCCAAATCGACGAACCCGGTTTCGCACCCGGTCAACCGGCCCCCAGACCGGACCGTCCGGCGCAGAACCCGGTCAACCGGCCGCACACCGGAGCAGCCGGTCCAGAAGCCGGTCAACCGGACCACCGACCGGAGCAGCCGGCGCCACACCCGGTCCGACCGGACCACCGACCGGGCTCCTCGTCTTCGACATCGTCTAACACCACCGCCGACCACCACCACCACCACCATCTCCACCATCGCAGGTATAACTTGCAGTAACCCTTGTAGCCCTCTTCTTTTTGCGATCTATCCCACGAGCGAAGCTTCCGAGTGTTGCGAAACATCGCACGAGGTCCCGACCGTGAGGGTGTGCGTTGTGTGAGTAAAGCTCGTGAGTAGAGCTCGTGAGTGGCCAGCAAAAGAGTAAGAGCATAGTGTGCTAGTGAAAAAAAAAAAAAAGAGAAAAGCAAAGTGCAAAGTGCCACCGATACAAAAAGAGTGAAAAGCTTTTAAGCAAGCAAGAGAGATAGAGAAGAGAGACCTCGTGCGAATCTTGGTGTTTCTAATCTATGCAACCTAGCTTCGATCTCTTCTTGCGTTAGTGTGACATTGAGCACCCTTGCTTAGGGGTTTTTCCTTTTTCCGCTCGTTCCTTGGTTGCACTAACCCCGCTCATCCCGTGTGTGAGTTCCACATTTTTCCGTGTTTATAGTGATCACCACTTTGACACTTGGATTTTTGGATCTTACCCACTCTTAACAACATACTCGATTTTGGATTTCGTCTTTTGGTTTTCTACCATCCACTCCTAACACCATATTTGCTAGCTTTTGCGTGTGCCTTTGTGTGTGTCCCAATACAATTGGTCTTACTTTCGCCTTGGTTGATTGCCTCAATACTATCTTGCCACGGTAAGAGTGAGAGGTAGTCTCCTTCCACTAACATCCACAACATAGTTCTTGTCTTGTGATCATGGATAGGCATGGAGACCAAGGAAAGGAGGATGAGGTCCTACACCCCTCCGAGAGGTTGGCCACCCAACACAACCTATGGGTGCAACGCCAAGAGTTCAAGGACCAACTCAATTTGTTCGAGACACGCATCGACCAACAATATGAAGAAGTGGCTCACAACTTCGGCCAAGTGAACCAAGATATGAATCTTCTTCGTGAAGCTACGGACAACTTGCATGACCAAGTGACGGCCAATGATGCAAACATGGAGCGGCGCATGGATAGCCTCGAGCGCGCCATCAACAACTTGGGACGCCGACATCGACATCGCTCTACTTCCTCATCGTCATCGACTACCTCACATGATGACTACTCCCATGATCACCATTCGTCCTCAAGCTCCGACTCAAGGCATGGAGATCATCATCGCTCTCGTCGACCGCACGCTCGTCATGATGATTCTCGCTCCAACTCAAGGCGCGGAGAGTTCCATCGCCATGCTCGTCCTCATGAACGTCCACAACAAGAACAAGCTCTTCACCAAGATCGTCATCAAGCGGCTCGCCATGCCCACCATGGGCATGACGACCAACCCCAAGACAACGTCCTCCACAACATGGACCCGACACCTCATCGTCAAGCACATGTGGATGATCAAGACCAAGGTCATCAAGATCCACCAAGGCGTGATCTACGGAATCATCCTCGCCATGACCAAAGGGGCCGAGGGCAACCACAACATGATCAAGATGAGAGGGCCATAATTGGGCAACGCCAACAACCTCGCCAAGACCCGCAACAACATCCTCAACATGAGCCAAGTGAAGCTAGTGTTCACCTCCAACGCCAACCCAATGCTATGGTTGGTCGTGGAAGACCTCCTCTACCACCTCAAGTCGCAAGAGATGAAGGCATCCGTCCTCGCCGCCACAACATGGAAGATGAAGAGAATATGTATGGAAAGCTCAAGTTCAACATGCCCAAGTTCAAGGGTGAAGACGATGCCGAGGCCTACCTCTCATGGGCACTCAAGGTTGACAAGATCTTCCGCATCCATAACTACTCCGGTGCCAAGAAAGTAGCCATGGCCTCCCTCGAGTTTGAAGATTATGCCAACACTTGGTGGGAACAAGTTGTCACTCTTAGGGAAGAAAAGGGTGATCCTCCAATTGATACATGGGAAGACATGAAGGAGGAGATGCAAGCCCGCTTTGTCCCTACACACTACAAGACCGATCTCTTCAACAAGCTACAAAAGTTGAAGCAAGGCACCAAGACCGTTGAGGAATTCTTCAAGGAGATGGAGTTAACCATGATGAGAGCAAACATCCAAGAGTCCGAGAACCAAACCATCGCTAGGTTCTTCAATGGCCTCAACTACCCCATCAAGAGGATTGTGGAGTTCCAACAATACTCCAACATGGTTGAGTTGGTTCACCAAGCTTCCAAGGCCGAGCGTCAAGTCAATGAGGACATCAAGTACTCGAAGTCCAAGCAATACTTCGCCTCCAAGCTTGCTACATCAACTCCTACAACAAGTGTCAAGCCAACCGCATCCTCTACATCTTCCAAGCAACCGTCTATCCAAAGTCGCATGAAGCAAACGGTGTCATCCACCGCCTCCTCCAAAGCCTCTACGGGACCCTCCAATGTCACTTGCTTCAAGTGTGGCACCCAAGGCCACAAGTCCTTGGAGTGCAAGAACACCAAGGTCATGATCACTATGGAGAATGGTGACATAGAGACTCTAAGTGAAGGTGAATATGAAGCCCTAGTGCAAGCCGCCGTTGCTAATGAGGAAGACTATGATGAAGAAAGTGGAGAAGACCCTCTCTTATGCACACATGATCCAAGCCCTTCTCTTGTGGTCACTCGAGTCCTCACCACTCAACCCCAAGCTATGGAAGACCAAAGATGCAACATCTTCCAAACGCGTGCCGGCATTGGTGGCAAGTCAATCAAGGTCATCATCGACGGTGGGAGTTGCCACAACTTGGCAAGCACCGAGCTATGTGAGAAGCTCAACCTCACGCTTCGCAAGCATCCTCATCCGTACCATGTCCAATGGTTGAGCGACAAGGGCAATGTCAAGATTCAACACACCGTCACCATCAACTTCAAGATAGGACCCTATGAAGACACCGTGGAGTGTGACGTGGTGCCTATGACCGTGTGCCACATGTTGCTTGGCCGCCCATGGCAATTTGACAAGAAGGCCATACATGATGGTTTCTCCAATGCATACACCTTCAAGGTCAAGGACAAGAAGTTCGAGCTTCGCCCAATGACTCCTAGCCAAATCATCGCCGACAATGCGAAGGCTTTAGCGAGGGCACAACACCACATCCACCATAGTGAGTTGAGAGGAGAGGAAGCTACCCACCAAAAAGAGAGTGAGCGCCACCAACCACATATGAGTGAGAGAAAGAGTGTCCTCCTAACCACCAAAAGCGAGTGGAGAGAAGTGAAGGACAACCCATCCACCACCATACACTACGTGCTCATTTGCAAGGGCCTCGCGGAGGAGACTAATGACTTAACCAACATTCCTTCGTCTTTGTTGTCTCTTTTGAAGGAGTTCCAAGACGTCTTCCCCGACGAGCTACCTCATGGACTACCACCGCTTCGGGGCATCGAGCACCGCATCGACCTCATACCCGGCGCTCCCCTACCAAACCGCGCCGCTTACCGCACCAACCCCGAAGATACCAAGGAGATCCAACGCCAAATACAAGACCTCCTCGCTAAAGGGTACGTCCGAGAAAGCCTTAGCCCTTGTGCCGTTCCCGTCATTCTTGTGCCTAAACCGGATGAGACGCAACGGATGTGTATGGATTGTCGACCCATCAATGCCATTACCGTCCGTTATCGCCATCCCATTCCGCGTTTAGACGATATGTTGGATGAATTGAGTGGTGCCACGATTTTCTCTAAAATTGATTTGCGTAGTGGCTACCACCAAATTCGCATGGCAATTGGTGATGAATGGAAGACGGCATTCAAGACCAAGCTTGGTCTCTATGAATGGCTCGTCATGCCTTTTGGTCTTTCCAATGCTCCTTCCACTTTCATGCGTCTTATGAATCACATTTTGCGACCTCTCATTGGCAAGAGCGTGGTTGTCTACTTTGATGATATTCTCATCTATAGCAAAAATCTCGAGGACCATGTTCAACATGTGAGAGAAGTCTTATGCATCTTGCGCCACGAGAAGCTCTTTGCCAACCTTCCAAAATGCCATTTCGCTCAAAACAAATTGGTTTTTCTTGGTTTTGTGGTTTCCGCCAACGGGATTGAAGTTGATTCTTCCAAGGTTGAGGCCATCCACAATTGGCCCACTCCGACAAATGTTGGTCAAGTTAGAAGCTTCCATGGACTTGCCGGATTTTACCGCCGCTTTGTGAAAGATTTCAGCACCATTGCTTGCCCTTTAAACGAGCTTACAAAAAAGAATGTTCCGTTCGTTTGGGGCAAAGCACAACAAAAAGCTTTTGATGAATTGAAAAAGAGACTCACCGAGGCACCATTACTTGCTCTTCCCGATTTTGCCAAGACATTTGAGATCGAATGCGAAGCGAGTGGCCTTGGAATCGGTGGTGTTCTCATGCAAAATGGAAAACCCGTGGCATACTATAGCGAGAAGTTGGATGGCGCACGCCTCAACTATCCTATATATGCCAAGGAGCTTTATGCTTTGGTTCGTGTTCTTGAAGTTTGGCAACATTACCTTTGGCCAAAAGAGTTTGTCATCCACTCGGATCATGAGTCCTTGAAATATTTGAAAAGTCAACACAATTTGAACAAGCGACATGCTAAGTGGGTTGAGTTCATAGAGTCCTTCCCTTATGTAATCAAATACAAAAAGGGCAAGGAAAATGTGGTTGCGGATGCACTTTCCCGCAAGATTACTCTTCTACTCACCGGCTTGGAGTTTCACATTTTGGGTCTTGAGGAGATCAAGGAACTTTACCCTTCCGACACTTTCTTTGGTCCAATCTTTGCCAAGTGTTCCGTTGACCACGGATTTGATGATTTCTATGTGCATGATGGCTACTTGTTTAAAGCTAACAAGATTTGCATTCCCGAGTCTTCTCTTCGTAAGTTGCTTTTGCAAGAGTCACATGGAGGTGGTCTCATGGGTCACTTTGGACGAGAGAAGACATATGCCATGCTCTCAACCCACTACTATTGGCCAAGAATGTACCGCGACGTGGAACGCCTTTGCCGCCGGTGTACAACATGCTTACAAGCTAAGTCTACTTCCAATCCCTATGGTCTTTACATGCCTTTGCCCATTCCATATGCACCTTGGTCGGACATAAGCATGGACTTTGTACTTGGCTTACCACGCACAAAACATGGTCATGACTCAATATTTGTGGTAGTGGATAGGTTCTCTAAAATGGCTCATTTCATACCATGTCATAAGAGCGATGATGCTTCACACATTGCTTCATTGTTTTTCAGGGAAGTGGTTCGCCTACATGGGATACCAGCAAGCATTGTGTCGGATCGAGACGTCAAGTTCATGAGTTACCTATGGAAGTCGCTCATGGCGAAGTTTGGAGTGAAGCTCTTGTTTTCATCGTCCTCGCACCCTCAAACCGATGGACAAACCGAAGTGGTCAATCGAAGCCTCTCCACCCTTCTCCGCACACTTGTGAAGACAAATTTGAAGTCATGGGAAGATTGCCTACCCCATGCGGAGTTCGCCTACAATCGAGCCAAGCACTCCACAACCTCAAGGAGTCCCTTCATGATCGTCTACGGATTCGAACCTCCAACGGCACTCGACATACTCCCACTACCTCTTCATGAAAGAACGAACATGGACTTCGACGAGCGCACCACCGCCATGAAGAAACTACATGAAGAGACAAGAGCAACCATACAAGAGCATGTACTTCGCCAAGCCAACCGCCTCAACGCCAAGAAAAAGGAACGCGTGTTTGAAGAAGGAGACCTCGTTTGGATCCACCTAAGGAAAGAAAGGTTCCCGCAAGAACGCAACTCCAAGCTCAAGCCAAGAGGAGATGGGCCTTTCAAGGTCCTCAAGCGCATCAACAACAACGCCTACGTCATCAACATACCAACATCAAAGTACTTGGTGAGCAACACCTTCAACGTCTCGGATCTTTCACCCTATCATGGAGATGAGGAGGAACAAGAGTCGAGGACGACTCTCTCCCAAGGGGGGGGGGAGATGATGCGGGGTGGCCTTCGGACACCTCCTCACCAAGACCAACAAGTCCCCCAAGCGGACCAATGACAAGGGCTCGAGCCAAAGCGATACATGACAAGGTGAACTCGCTCCTCACCACCCTTGACCTTGATACTCCTTTGGATGGATTGCTACCTCATGCCGACGTGCTATGTGTCATTAGGTACAAGGCGCACCAAGACCCCGGAGAGGACGAGACATCATGGTCAAGGGAAGGAGAGGAGCAGAGGAACCTGGAGATGAACATGGAGCCGAAGCCGACGTCGCCCGAGGAGCGCCAAGGAAGAGAAGGACGCTGGCCGGTCCAGAGCCCGGTCAGACCGGACCCACGACCGGACGCCCCGGCCACAGGCCCGGTCAACCGGGCGCAAACCGGGCCAACTCCCTCGTACCGGACGACGACCGGACCCAGGACCGGACTCTTCGCAGAATCCCGGTTGGCGGCCGGTCGACCGGACCCATGACCGGACAGCCCGGTCACGAGCCCAGTCGACCGGACCTGACCGGACAGCCGGTCCAGGCCCGGTCTGACCGGACGCCCAACCGGATCCGACGGGAATACCCCACCAAACTGCCTTGACTTATCCATTCGCGTACCTGTTCGCCCTTGCTGGCTGTGCTTGCCTATTTAAGTAGCTGGGACCCCTCCTTTACTTTTCAGACTTGTTTAGAACTCAAACCTAACTTTGAGCTTAGTCTCCCTTGGGTATCATCCCTCTGTAATCAAGGCAACCCTTGTGGATGTATGGATTTGGTAGTGTGAGATTCTAGTGTTTATCACTCTCTCTCCCACTCCTTGATTCGTCCTCCCCACCGGTCTCTCCTCTCGGAATTCTACCTCGAGTCTCTTCCGGGCGGATTCTATTGGCACGGTCCATCGAGCCGTGAGGGTAAGCATCGATTGTATCGGGTTGGTGTGCGTGGATCTTCGTGTGTTCTTCGTGTTCTTAGTGTTCTTCCGCCTCTCCCCCTCTTTCCCCCTTGTTTCCTTGGGTCATTCGCGAGATCGGGCCACAATCGGGGTCTCAGACCACATCATCTCCTCTTCTTCCCTTCTTCTTCTTCCTTCTTCCATGCACCATGGGGGTTCCTTCTCTCTTGGTCCTTGTCGACGTCGGCACCTATAGACATCAAGATGATAGGCATGAGGTAGCATACCATTCAAGTTGGTGTTGAGATCGACCATAGAGAGGAAGGAGTTCTCCTTGACATATATGGCGGGGGTTTGTGTTGTTGGTCCACTTGGGGAACTCCTTGGACATGGTGTAGCGTCGATGATAGTCGGGGCTTCACTTGTTGGTCTTGAGGCGTAGGTGTCCAAAGGCCACCCCGCATCATCTCCTCCCCCTTGGGGAAGAGTCGTCCTCGACTGTTGCTCCTCCTCACCGATGAGGTAGACGGAAAGGACTTGTATAGGTGCCCTTGTGTCCTTAGGGATGCTCGTCGTAGTGCAGGCGTCTTTGTTGTAGTCCAAAACGGGTCTCCCATGTAGTGGTGGAGGGGCCAAGTCTCGGTCGAAGAAGAACAACGGGAAAAACAACTTGCAAAAGGAAAGCTTGTGGATGCCAACTTGGTGACCGGTGAAGAAGAGGCTCTCAATCAAAAACGAAGCATCAAGTCGTTTCTCCAAGAGGCATGTGGCAAAAATGGTAATCGAAAGAGTGTCGATGTATCCAAAATTTGGTGGGGCAAAAGTTTGTGCATGTAAGAGTTTGGTTTGTAAAGTGTCAAAAATGTGATGTGTCGTATTGTCCCACACAAATGGAACAATCAAAAGGCAAGTATCGGCGGCAAAATTTGGGGCAAAATTGTTATGTGCAATGGCAAAGCTATGGAGACTTCTAGCTTGGGAAAGTATGGTTGGCGTGAGCCGAGTATGGGTATCCTCAAGTGTCAAAGAATCCATTGCAATTGCCAAAGATGAAATGAGAAATCCAAAGGAGAGCAACTTTTGGTGTGACATGTGGCACAAGGTGCATAATGTGTCTCTCACATGTATGACATGATCCTTGAGATTCTCGGAGTGTATGATGATATCATCAATACATACAACAACCATTGTGCCAACAAGATGTTTCAAGATATGTTGCATAAGAAGCAAAAGAGGTGACGAAGAATTGGACCAAACCGGAAGCTCGACAAACCAAGTCGGAAAGACATGAGGGCGAAGGCTTGTGGGAACATACCCTTTGGTGTGATTCCCGCGGGTTAGGTCCTTGATGGGGTAGCTCTCAATTGCGCGTTTCGTGAGCTCATGCTCCGTGGCGGTGGAAGTGGTCGTCCGTGTACCTACACATGGAATGAACAAGACAAAGAGCGTGTGATGCGGGGTGGCTTTCGGACACCTCCACCTCAAGACCGTCAAGGTGCAGCCCCGCCTAACGACGACGCTACACCATGGCCACGGAATCCCCCAAGTGGACCGACAACCCGAACCTACGCGATACATGACAAGGTGAACTCATTCCTTTCGACACTCGACGTCGACAACACATTGGATGGTATACTACCTCATGGATATATGTTGTGTGTCATTAGGTACAAGCTTCACCAAGGACATGAGGAAGAGGAGGACACACCATGGTTCAAGGATGAAGAATCTAAAGTCAATGGATTAGAAGAAGAAGCAAAGAAGAAGAAAGAACAAGGAAAAGAAGAGAAGAGAAGAGAGAGGGTGATGTAGCCCCGGTCACCGACGTCGCTACACCCAGACCATCAAGTGCAACCCCGCCTATCGTCGACGCTACACCATGGCCAAAGAGTCCCCCAAGTGGACCTTCAACCCTAAACCACGCTACACGCGACAAGGTGAACTCCTTCCTCTCGATACTCGACCTCGTCCATACCTTGAATGGAATGCTACCTCATATCGGTGTGCTACATATCATTAGGTACAACGATCATCGAGGAACCGGAGAGGAGGAACACCCATGGTGCAAGGAAGCGAGGGAAGGGAAGATGAGCCATTCATCATGGTGCAAGGAAGAAGGAAGAAGAAGGGAAGACCAAAGAGAAGGAGAAGAAGTGCTCCAGCCGCCGGCCACAGCACAGGCCGGCACTGCCGCCCCCAACAGGCCGGCACTGCCGCCATGGCCGGCACTGCCGCCCAAGCAAGCCCGGCACTGCCGGCCCAACCGGCACTGCCGCCCCAAGCACGCCGGCACTGCCGGCCCCATCGAAGTCAACTTCATCTCAGCCGTCTATTTATCATCTATGCCTAGAACTACTTTATTGTAATGCCCCTTTTACCCCTGGACGGATCTGGGCCTATATATAGCTCATCCCTCTCCCCAAATTAGGGTTAGACAAGATTTAGGCTTAAACATGACTTTGAGCTTTGTCTCCCTAGGGTTTCATCCCCTTTGTATCAAGGTTCTCTTGTGGATTTCTACTCTTCATGGATGATTCAAGGCTCATACCTCTCTCATCCAAGTTCTAGTTGGATCTCCTCACCAATCTCCCACTTGTTAGATTCTACCCAAGGGTCTCTCTAAGAAGTGGTTCTATTGGCTTGGTCTAATCTACCAAGGGAGTAAATTTATTTGTGTTGGGTTGTGTGTGTTTGTATCTGGATCTTGTGTGTGTTCTTCCTCTTTCCCATCTCCCCATCCACTCACTTGGTCAAATTCGTGGGATCTGGGCAAACCCTAGCCCTCAGGCCACATCAAATGGTATCAGAAGCTCTTGGTTAGCACGGATTTGACCCCCATCCACCCAAATTCGCCCCAAAAATTTTCTCCAAAAAAATCCCCAAAAAATAGCCCTAAATTGCCTTTGGTCAGATCTGGATTTTGTTGCGTTTTTAGTGGTTTTGGTCCAATGATTTCATGTCCCTAAGGTTGATCTATCTTTCCCCCATTATTTCCCCTTCAATTTCATCCGATTTCGTGCAAATCCGAGGATTTTTGGTCCGCCCGTGCTCAAAATCCAAGAACAGCTCGACCTGTTCTTGCTGGCCCGGCACTGCCGGCCAGGCCACGGCGGCACTGCCGCCCGCCTCCAATTCGCTCGCCCCTGGACTCGATCTCCGCCGACATCTGGCCCACGGCCGCCGCACAGCTTCCGCTGCCAGCCCACGCCCTATGCTCGCGCCGCCCCTCGCCTCGAGCAGCAGCAACGCCGCACCCGCTGGGCACCACACCCCGGCCACCGCGCACACGCAACGCGCGCGCTGCCCAAGCTCCACGCCGGCCGCCTCCAACCACTCCGCCCCCACGCGCCCAAGTCCCTCATCGTGCGCTGCCGCTGCCGATTCCTTGCCGCACGCGCAGATACAGTTCGCCTCCACCAGCGCGCGGCAGCTCCCGCCCCACTAGGCCAAGGCCACGCTCGCCAGCAACTCCTTCCAAACGCGCACGCAGAACCCCCACCGGCAGTGCCGGCCGCATCTCACCGGCAGTGCCGGCCAAGTCATCCCGGCAGTGCCGGCCAGCACAGCCCGGCAGTGCCGCTGTTTCAGTTTCGCTCCATTCTGACTCACATTTTTGCCCCAAATTTTGACAACTTTCCGGCGCCCGTTTGACTCCAAACTTTAACAACACCCTCCAACGACTCTACATAGTCTACGTCTAATTTTTGACGATTTTTGGAGCCCAACTTTTGACCGCTCGTTTTGACCCTACTTTTCGGGCATTGACTTATTTTGCCCGGTTTCCGTTTCGGAGTGCAAGGATTGTCTATCGAGCTTCCGCGTCTACATCGACACCGCGGCGACACCTTGGGCACCCCGGATGCCGGCGCAACTACGACACCATCGTCGTCATCACCGCAAGTTGTGTGTTCCAACACCGCCTAACATATTCATCTAGGTATAACTTGCCTCCCCTAACCTTGTAGCCCCTCTTCCTTTTGCGATCTATCCTATCGAGCATTGCTGAGCTTTGTCTCCCTAGGGTTTCATCCCCTTTGTATCAAGGTTCTCTTGTGGATTTCTACTCTTCATGGATGATTCAAGGCTCATACCTCTCTCATCCAAGTTCTAGTTGGATCTCCTCACCAATCTCCCACTTGTTAGATTCTACCCAAGGGTCTCTCTAAGAAGTGGTTCTATTGGCTTGGTCTAATCTACCAAGGGAGTAAATTGATTTGTGATTTGCACAAATGCCACTCTTCTCTTTTCTCTCTTAGTGCTCACAAGCTTTGCACTCCTTTGTATCGGTGGACACACACTCTTTTTGTATTTCCTTTTCCTTTTTCTCTTTTTTTTTTCTATGCTTAGAAGCTTTATTTTTCTCTATGTCACACTTTTTCTTCTTTTGTGTATCTTTCTCACCGAGCTTGCTTCGGAGCTTTGCTCAACACAACGCACACACACCCTCTCACGGTCGTGACACTTGTGCAATGCTTCGCAACACTCGAAAAGCCACTCTCAAAGGGATAGGTACACAAAGAAAAGAAACGGGGCTACAAGGGGAGGCAACAAGGCCACCCTCCACGGGAATGTCCCAATCTCCTATGTGAGGTGTGCAATGGCAAGGGTCACGTGGCATGGCAATGCACAACGCCAAGCGCCAAGAAGCTCTACTTCGACGAGCTCAATGCACAAGTCTCCAAGATGCCACCACTTGAGGACGACTTAGGAGGCGATGGAGTTGAGCATGGTGAGCATGGGATTCTCCCTTCACCTACGGAGGCGCATGGAGTTGAGATGGTTGAGCATGGGAAGTTCCCTTCAACCAAGGACGCGCATGGAGATGAGCAAGTCGAACCTACTCCTATAGGCTTGATCGATGAGTTGGTACCAATCCCATGTGAGCATGAGAGCCACTTAGCCCACTTGAGCGAGAGTGATAGTGAGTTGAGTGACTTCCACTGATGCGGGGTGGCCTTCGGACACCTCCTCACCAAGACCGACAAGTCCCCCAAGTGGACCAATGACAAGGGCTCGAGTTAAAGCTCTACATGATAAGGTGAATTCGCTCCTCTCTACCTCTACCTTTGACACCCCCTTGGATGGATTGCTACTTCATGCAAATACACTATGTTC
The DNA here is from genome assembly GCF_019359855.2 of Lolium perenne. Taxonomy (NCBI): domain Eukaryota; kingdom Viridiplantae; phylum Streptophyta; class Magnoliopsida; order Poales; family Poaceae; genus Lolium; species Lolium perenne. Next base: position 97,437,736 of record NC_067248.2, on the reverse strand, counting down.
AATCAGGTACATCGGTCAAGACACAAGCCATGGAGTCCAAGCCAATGGAGAGAGAGCTGGAAATGATGAAGATGGAGCTCCAGCGCGCAGGCCGGAACTTCCGCCCTCCAGGGCCGGAACTTGCGCCCCCCAGGACCGGAACTTCCGCCCTCCAGGACCGGAACTTCCGCCCAGATGCTGCCCAGATACCGTTCAGCGCCCAGAGAAGTGGAGCCAGCCGGAACTTCCGCCCCGAGGGACCGGAACTTCCGCCCACCCGGAACTTCCGCTCAAGTTCCGCCCAAGTTCCGAAAGTCCGTCAAAACGCCCCTGGATGTTACTGCAAGGAAATGGGCTAATTTCGGAACTTGACCGGAACTTGGCCGGAACTTCCGGCCGGGCCGGAACTTCCGCCTTCCAGGGCCGGAACTTCCGCCCCTGACCGGAACTTCCGCCCAAGTCGGCCGGAACTTCCGCCACCGCGATTTCAGCACAGCACTACTTTTCAGCGTGTAACTTACCTATTCGCCCACCCGACTATAAATAGCCTAGTTGGCTCAGATCTGAGATTAGACTTGTTTAGAACTCAAACCTAACTTTGAGCTTAGTCTCCCTTGGGTATCATCCCTCTGTAATCAAGGCACCTTGGTTGTTGACTTTGAATTTGTGGAGTGAGATTCTAGTACTTGTTACTCTCTCTCCCTCCCCAAGTTCATCCTCTCCAATCCCAATCTCTCTCCGGGAATTCTGCCTCGTGCCTCTTCCACGGAGATTCTATTGGCGTGGTCCATCGAGCCACGGAGGTAAGCATCGGGTGTATCGGGTTGGTGTGCGTGCGTGAGTCTCGGAGTTCATCGTGTTCTTCGTCCCCCTCGCGTTTTCCCATCTCTCCCACTTGGTTTCGAAGTCAATCCGCAAGATCGGGCCACACACGGGGTCTTAGACCACATCATATGGTATCAGAAGCCTTTGGTTTCCGCGGATTTGACCCTCCACCCACCCAATTTCGTCTCTAAAAAATTTTCCAAAAAATTCCCCAAAAATAGCCCTAATTTGCCTTTGGACGGATCTGTGATTTGGTTGAGTTTTGAGTGGTTTTGATCCAATAGAAACTTGTCTTTGGTGTTGATCTGCAATTCCCCCACTTTCCCACAGCTTCTAGTGCCAAATTTTCCACGAATTCGAAGATTTTCGGCCCGGATTTCCGCCCAAATCGAAGAACAGCTCGCAGATCTGATTGCGACCGGAAGTTCCGGCCGGCAGGACCGGAAGTTCCGCCCCGGACCGGAAGTTCCGCCCATCAGGACCGGAACTTCCGCCTGGCCGAATTTTTCACAGCTAACTTCGTTTTTCGTTTTGGCACTAACCCCTTGTGTTTGGACTTCGTAGTGTGTGCCATTTCAGATATCTTCCGCAACATCATCTACGACGACGGCACCCCGAGGATCCAAGCGGTTCATTTGACACCTCCACCATAGCAAGTTCAAGTTCGTCGGCCACCGTCATCAAGTGGTATAACTTGCACCTAACTTGTAGCCTTAGCTTCCTTTGCATACCTTTCCTATCGAGAGTGGCTTTCTAGTGTTGCGAAGCATTGCGCAAGCGTCCCGACCGTGAGGGTGTGCGTGTGTTGAGCAAAGCTACGAAGCAAGCTCGTTGTGAAAAGATAAGCAAAAGAAGTGTGACATACTTACATAGATAGTGAGAAAAGAAAGCTTCTAAGCATACAAAAAAAAAGGAGAAAAAGAAAAAGAAAAAGAGTGTGAGTGACATCTATACACAAAAGAGTCCAAAGCTTATAAGCAAAAGAGAGAAAAGAGAAGAGAGGCGTCTTGCGCAAATCTTGTTGCTTCTCATTTTGCAACCAAGCCACGGTCTCTCTTGCGTTAGCGTGACACCGAGCTAGTAGTCGTCGTTAGGTCCAATTTTGTTCGTGCTCATTTTCCGTCGCGCTAACCCCATTTTGTCCCACGTGTGTGTTCCACATTGTGTATGCCTTTTGTGATCATCGCTTTTGACTTGTGACTTTTGAATCTTACCCACTTTTAACAACATACTTGATCTTGGATTTGTCTTTTGGTTTTCCACAACACTCGCCTAACACCATATTTGCTAGCTTTTGCGTGTGGTTTTGCGTGTGTCCCCGATACACTTGATCTTACTTTCGGCTTGGTTGATTGCCTCAATACTATCTTACCTTGGTAAGAGTGCGAGGTAGTCTCCTTCCACTAACACATACAACATAGTTCTTGTTCTTCCATCATGGATAGGAGTGGAGATGAAACAAGGGATGGAGAAGTCCTTCGGAACACCGAGAGGTTGGCGACTCAACACAACCTATGGATTCAACGCCAAGAGTTCAAGGAGCAACTATCACTCTTCGAGACTCGCATCGATGAACAATATGAAGAAGTGGCTCACAACTTCTCCACGGTGAACCAAGACTTGGCTCTCCTCCGTGAAGCTACGGACAACTTGAATGGCCAAATGGCGGCCAATGATGCGAACATGGAGCGACGCATGGATAACCTCGAGCGCGCCATCACCAACTTGGGTCGTCATCGCCGACACCGCTCTACTTCATCATCATCAAGCTCGTCACAAGATTACTATTCTCATGGCCACCGTTCGTCATCAAGTTCCTCCTCAAGGCATGAAGACCATCCTCGTCCTCATCGACCACATGCTCGTCAAGAAGACTCACGCTCTAACTCAAGGAGAGGTGAATTCCATCGCCATGCTCGTCCTCATGAACGACCTCCACAAGAACAAGCTCCTCACCAAGATCGTCATCAAGCGGCTCGCCATGCCCACCATGGGTATGACGACCATCCCCAAGACAACGTCCACCACAACATGGCGCCACATGGTGATGCTCCCGCCCAAGGTCGTCAAGAGCAAGCAAGGCGTGATCTTCGGAATCATCCTCGCCATGACCAAAGGGGCCGAGGGCAACCACAACATGATCAAGATGAGAGAGCCATAATTGGGCAACGCCAACAACCTCGCCAAGACCCGCAACAACATCCTCACCATGAACCAAGTGAAGCTAGTGTTCACCTCCAACGCCAACCCAATGCTATGGTTGGTCGTGGAAGACCTCCTCCACCTCCTCAAGTCGCAAGAGATGAAGGCATCCGTCCTCGCCGCCGCAACATGGAAGATGAAGAGAATATGTATGGAAAGCTCAAGTTCAATATGCCCAAGTTCAAGGGTGAAGACGATGCCGAGGCATACCTCTCATGGGCACTCAAGGTTGACAAGATCTTCCGCATCCATAACTACTCCGGTGCCAAGAAAGTAGCCATGGCCTCCCTCGAGTTTGAAGATTATGCCAACACTTGGTGGGAACAAGTTGTCACTCTTAGGGAAGAAAAGGGTGATCCTCCAATTGATACTTGGGAAGACATGAAGGAGGAGATGCAAGCCCGCTTTGTCCCTACACACTACAAGACCGATCTCTTCAACAAGCTACAAAAGTTGAAGCAAGGCACCAAGACCGTTGAGGAATTCTTCAAGGAGATGGAGTTAACCATGATGAGAGCAAACATCCAAGAGTCCGAGAACCAAACCATCGCTAGGTTCTTCAATGGCCTCAACTACCCCATCAAGAAGATTGTGGAGTTCCAACCATACTCCAACATGGTTGAGTTGGTTCACCAAGCTTCCAAGGCCGAGCGTCAAGTGAATGAGGACATCAAGTACTCCAAGTCCAAGCAATACTTCGCCTCCAAGTTTGCTACATCAACTCCTACAACAAGTGTCAAGCCAACCACATCCTCTACACCTTCCAAGCAACCTTCCATACAAAGTCGCATGAAGCAAACGGTATCCTCCACCGCCTCCTCTAAGGCCTCTACGGGACCTTCCAATGTCACTTGCTTCAAGTGTGGCACCCAAGGCCACAAATCCTTTGAGTGCAAGAACACCAAGGTCATGATCACTATGGAGAATGGTGACATAGAGACTCTAAGTGAAGGTGAATATGAAGCCCTAGTGCAAGCCGCCGTTGCTAATGAGGAAGACTATGATGAAGAAAGTGGAGAAGACCCTCTTTTATGCACACATGATCCAAGCCCTTCTCTTGTGGTCACTCGAGTGCTCACCACTCAACCCCAAGCTATGGAAGACCAAAGATGCAACATCTTCCAAACGCGTGCCGGCATTGGTGGCAAGTCAATCAAGGTCATCATCGACGGTGGGAGTTGCCACAACTTGGCAAGCACCGAGCTATGTGAGAAGCTCAACCTCACGCTTCGCAAGCATCCTCATCCATACCATGTCCAATGGTTGAGTGACAAGGGCAATGTCAAGATTCAACACACCGTCACCGTCAACTTCAAGATAGGACCCTATGAAGACACCGTCGAGTGTGATGTGGTGCCTATGACCGTGTGCCACATGTTGCTTGGCCGCCCATGGCAATTTGACAAGAAGGCCATACATGATGGTTTCTCCAATGCATATACCTTCAAGGTCAAGGACAAGAAGTTCGAGCTTCGCCCAATGACTCCTAGCCAAATCATCGCCGACAATGCGAAGGCTTTAGCGAGGGCACAACACCACATCCACCATAGTGAGTTGAGAGGAGAGGGAGCGACCCACCAAAAAGAGAGTGAGCGCCACCACCCACATATGAGTGAGAGAAAGAGTGTCCTCCTAACCACCAAAAGCGAGTGGAGAGAAGTGAAAGACAACCCATCCACCACCATACACTACGTGCTCATTTGCAAGGGCCTCTCGGCGGAGACTAATGACTTAACCAACATTCCTTCGTCTTTGTTGTCTCTTTTGAAGGAGTTCCAAGACGTCTTCCCCGACGAGCTACCCCATGGACTACCACCGCTTCGGGGCATCGAGCATCGCATCGACCTCATACCCGGCGCTCCACTACCAAACCGCGCCGCCTACCGCACCAACCCCGAGGACACCAAGGAGATCCAACGCCAAATTCAAGACCTCCTCGCTAAAGGGTATGTCCGAGAAAGCCTTAGCCCTTGTGCCGTTCCCGTCATTCTTGTGCCTAAACCGGATGAGACGCAATGGATGTGTATGGATTGCCGCCCTATCAATGCCATTACCGTCCGTTATCGACATCCCATTCCGCGTTTAGATGATATGTTGGATGAATTGAGTGGTGCCACGATTTTCTCTAAGATTGATTTGCGTAGTGGCTACCACCAAATCCGCATGGCAATTGGTGATGAATGGAAGACGGCATTCAAGACCAAGCTTGGTCTCTATGAATGGCTTGTCATGCCGTTTAGTCTTTCCAATGCTCCTTCCACTTTTATGCGTCTTATGAATCACATCTTGCGACCTCTCATTGGCAAGAGTGTGGTTGTCTACTTTGATGATATTCTCATCTATAGCAAAAATCTCGAGGACCATGTTCAACATGTGAGAGAAGTCTTATGCATCTTGCGCCACGAGAAGCTCTTTGCCAACCTTCCAAAATGCCATTTCGCTCAAAACAAGTTGGTTTTTCTTGGTTTTGTGGTTTCCGCCAATGGGATAGAAGTTGATTCTTCCAAAGTTGAGGCCATCCACAATTGGCCCACTCCCACAAATGTTGGCCAAGTGAGAAGCTTCCATGGTCTTGCCGGATTTTACCGCCGTTTTGTGAAAGATTTCAGCACCATTGCTTGCCCTTTAAACGAACTTACAAAAAAGAATGTTCCGTTCGTTTGGGGCAAAGCACAACAAAAAGCTTTTGATGAATTGAAAAAGAGACTCACCGAGGCACCATTGCTTGCTCTTCCCGACTTTTCCAAAACATTTGAAATCGAATGCGATGCGAGTGGACTTGGAATCGGTGGTGTTCTCATGCAAAATGGAAAACCCGTGGCATACTATAGTGAGAAGTTGGATGGCGCACGCCTCAACTATCCTCTATATGACAAGGAGCTTTATGCTTTAGTTCGTGTTCTTGAAGTTTGGCAACATTACCTTTGGCCAAAAGAGTTTGTCATCCACTCGGATCATGAGTCCTTGAAGTATTTGAAAAGTCAACACAATTTGAACAAGCGACATGCTAAGTGGGTTGAGTTCATAGAGTCCTTCCCTTATGTAATCAAATACAAAAAGTGATGTAGCCCCGCTCACCAACGACACTACATCAAGGCCAACAAGTCCCCCAAGTGGACCAATGACAAGGGCTCGAGTTAAAGCTCTACATGAGAAGGTGAATTCGCTCCTCTCTACCTCTACCTTTGACACCCCCTTGGATGGCTTGCTACTTCATGCAACTACACTATGTTCAATCAGGTACATCGGTCAAGACACAAGCCATGGAGTCCAAGCCAATGGAGAGAGAGCTGGAAATGATGAAGATGGAGCCCCAGCGCACAGGCCGGAACTTCCGCCCCCCAGGGCCGGAACTTCCGCCCTCCAGGACCGGAACTTCCGCCCTCCAGGACCGGAACTTCCGCCTAGATGCTGCCAAGATGCCGTCCAGCGCCCAGAGGAGTGGAGCCAGCCGGAACTTCCGCCCCGAGGGACCGGAACTTCCGCCCACCCGGAACTTCCGCCCAAGTTCCGCCCAAGTTCCGAAAGTCCGTCAAAACGCCCCTGGATGTTACTGCAAGGAAATGGGCTAATTTCGGAACTTGACCGGAACTTGGCCGGAACTTCCGGTCGGGCCGGAACTTCCGCCTGCCAGGACCGGAACTTCCGCCCTTGACCAGAACTTCCGCCCAAGTCGGCCGGAACTTCCGCCACCGCGAACTTCAGCACAGCACTACTTTTCAGCGTGTAACTTAACTCTTCGCCCCTACCTATAAATAGGCTAGTTGGCTCAGATCTGAGATTTAGACTTGTTTAGAACTCAAACCTACCTTTGAGCTTAGTCTCCCTTGGGTATCATCCCTCTGTAATCAAGGCACCTTGGTTGTTGACTTTGAATTTGTGGAGTGAGATTCTAGTACTTGTTACTCTCTCTCCCTCCCCAAGTTCATCCTCTCCAATCCCAATCTCTCTCCGGGAATTCTGCCTCGTGCCTCTTCCACGGAGATTCTATTGGCGTGGCCCATCGAGCCACGGAGGTAAGCATCGGGTGTATCGGGTTGGTGTGCGTGCGTGAGTCTCGGAGTTCATCGTGTTCGTCATCCCCCTCGCGTTTTCCCATCTCTCCTACTTGGTTTCGAAGTCAATCCGCAAGATCGGGCCACACACGGGGTCTTAGACCACATCATATGGTATCAGCAGCCTTTGGTTCCCGCGGATTTGACCCTCCACCCACCCAATTTCGTTTCTAGAAAATTTTCCAAAAAATAGCCCAAATTGCCTTTGGACGGATCTGTGATTTGGTTGAGTTTTGAGTGGTTTTGGTCCAATAGAAACTTGTCTTTGGTGTTGATCTGCAATTCCCCCACTTTCCCACAGCTTCTAGTGCCAAATTTTCCACGAATTCGAAGATTTTCGGCCCGGATTTTCGGCCCAAATCGAAGAACAGCCGCAGATCTGATTGCGACCGGAAGTTCCGGCCGGCAGGACCGGAAGTTCCGCCCCCGGACCGGAAGTTCCGCCCATCAGGACCGGAACTTCCGCCTGGCCGAATTTTTCACAGCTAACTTCGTTTTTCGTTTTGGCACTAACCCCTTGTGTTTGGACTTCGTAGTGTGTGCCATTTCAGATAACTCCGCAACATCAACTACGACGACGGCACCCCGAGGATCCAAGCGGTTCATTTGACACCTTCCACCATAGCAAGTTCAAGTTCGTCGGCCACCGTCATCAAGTGGTATAACTTGCACCTAACTTGTAGCCTAAGCTTCCTTTGCGTACCTTTCCTATCGAGAGTGGCTTTCTAGTGTTGCGAAGCATTGCGCAAGCGTCCCGACCGTGAGGGTGTGCGTGTGTTGAGCAAAGCTACGAAGCAAGCTCGTTGTGAAAAGATAGGCAAAAGAAGTGTGACATACTTACATAGATAGTGGAAAAAGAAAGCTTCTAAGCATATATAAAAAAAAAGAGAAAAAGAAAAAGAGTGTGAGTGACACTATACACAAAAGAGTCCAAAGCTTATAAGCAAAAGAGAGAAAAGAGAAGAGAGGCGTCTTGCGCAAATCTTGTTGCTTCTCAATTTTGCAACCAAGCCACGGTCTCTCTTGCGTTAGCGTGACACCGAGCTAGTAGTCTTCGTTAGGACCATTTTTGTTCGTGCTCATTTTCCGTCGCGCTAACCCCATTTTGTCCCACGTGTGCGTTCCACATTGTGAATGCCTTTTGTGATCACCGCTTTTGACTTGTGACTTTTGCATCTTACCCACTTTTAACAACATACTCGATCTTAGATTTGTCTTTTGGTTTTCCACAACACTCGCCTAACACCATATTTGCTAGCTTTTGCGTGTGGTTTTGCGTGTGTCCCCGATACACTTGATCTTACTTTCGGCTTGGTTGATTGCCTCAATACTATCTTACCTTGGTAAGAGTGCGAGGTAGTCTCCTTCCACTAACACATACAACATAGTTCTTGTTCTTCCATCATGGATAGGAGTGGAGATGAAACAAGGGATGGAGAAGTCCTTCGGAACACCGAGAGGTTGGCGACTCAACACAACCTATGGATTCAACGCCAAGAGTTCAAGGAGCAACTATCACTCTTCGAGACTCGCATCGATGAACAATATGAAGAAGTGGCTCACAACTTCTCCACGGTGAACCAAGACTTGGCTCTCCTCCGTGAAGCTACGGACAACTTGAATGGTCAAATGGCGGCCAATGATGCGAACATGGAGCGACGCATGGATAACCTCGAGCGCGCCATCACCAACTTGGGTCGTCGTCGCCGACACCGCTCTACTTCATCATCGTCAAGCTCGTCACAAGATTACTATTCTCATGGCCACCGTTCGTCATCAAGCTCCTCCTCAAGGCATGAAGACCATCCTCGTCCTCATCGACCACATGCTCGTCAAGAAGACTCTCGCTCTAACTCAAGGAGAGGTGAATTCCATCGCCATGCTCGTCCTCATGAACGACCTCCACAAGAACAAGCTCCTCACCAAGATCGTCATCAAGCGGCTCGCCATGCCCACCGTGGGTATGACGACCATCCCCAAGACAACGTCCACCACAACATGGCACCACATGGTGATGCTCCCGCCCAAGGTCGTCAAGAGCAACCAAGGCGTGATCTCCGGAATCATCCTCGCCATGACCAAAGGGGCCGAGGGCAACCACAACATGATCAAGATGAGAGGGCCATAATTGGACAACGCCAACAACCTCGCCAAGACCCGCAACAACATCCTCAACATGAGCCAAGTGAAGCTAGTGTTCACCTCCAACGCCAACCCAATGCTATGGTTGGTCGTGGAAGACCTCCTCCACCACCTCAAGTCGCAAGAGATGAAGGCATCCGTCCTCGCCGCCGCAACATGGAAGATGAAGAGAATATGTATGGAAAGCTCAAGTTCAATATGCCCAAGTTCAAGGGTGAAGACGATGCCGAGGCCTACCTCTCATGGGCACTCAAGGTTGACAAGATCTTCCGCATACACAACTACTCCGGTGCCAAGAAAGTAGCCATGGCCTCCCTCGAGTTTGAAGATTATGCCAACACTTGGTGGGAACAAGTTGTCACTCTTAGGGAAGAAAAGGGTGATCCTCCAATTGATACTTGGGAAGACATGAAGGAGGAAATGCAAGCCCGCTTTGTCCCTACACACTACAAGACCGATCTCTTCAACAAGCTACAAAAGTTGAAGCAAGGCACCAAGACCGTTGAGGAATTCTTCAAGGAGATGGAGTTAACCATGATGAGAGCAAACATCCAAGAGTCCGAGAACCAAACCATCGCTAGGTTCTTCAATGGCCTCAACTACCCCGTCAAGAAGATTGTGGAGTTCCAACAATACTCCAACATGGTTGAGTTGGTTCACCAAGCGTCCAAGGCCGAGCGTCAAGTGAATGAGGACATCAAGTACTCCAAGTCCAAGCAATACTTCGCCTCCAAGCTTGCTACATCAACTCCTACAACAAGTGTCAAGCCATCCGCATCCTCTACACCTTCCAAGCAACCTTCCATACAAAGTCGCATGAAACAAACGGTATCCTCCACCGCCTCCTCTAAGGCCTCTACGGGACCCTCCAATGTCACTTGCTTCAAGTGTGGCACCCAAGGCCACAAATCCTTTGAGTGCAAGAACACCAAGGTCATGATCACTATGGAGAATGGTAACATAGAGACTCTAAGTGAAGGTGAATATGAAGCCCTAGTGCAAGCCGCGATTGCTAATGAGGAAGACTATGATGAAGAAAGTGGAGAAGACCCTCTCTTATGCACACATGATCCAAGCCCTTCTCTTGTGGTCACTCGAGTGCTCACCACTCAACCCCAAGCTATGGAAGACCAAAGATGCAACATCTTCCAAACACGTGCCGGCATTGGTGGCAAGTCTATCAAGGTCATCATCGATGGTGGGAGTTGCCACAACTTGGAAAGCACCGAGCTATGTGAGAAGCTCAACCTCACGCTTCGCAAGCATCCTCATCCCTACCACGTCCAATGGTTGAGTGACAAGGGCAATGTCAAGATTCAACACACCGTCACCGTCAACTTCAAGATAGGACCCTATGAAGACACCGTCGAGTGTGACGTGGTGCCTATGACCGTGTGCCACATGTTGCTTGGCCGCCCATGGCAATTTGACAAGAAGGCCATACATGATGGTTTCTCCAATGCATACACCTTCAAGGTCAAGGACAAGAAGTTCGAGCTTCGCCCAATGACTCCTAGCCAAATCATCGCCGACAATGCGAAGGCTTTAGCGAGGGCACAACACCACATCCACCATAGTGAGTTGAGCGGAGAGGGAGCGACCCACCAAAAAGAGAGTGAGCGCCACCACCCACATATGAGTGAGAGAAAGAGTGTCCTCCTAACCACCAAAAGCGAGTGGAGAGAAGTGAAAGACAACCCATCCACCACCATACACTACGTGCTCATTTGCAAGGGCCTCTCGGCGGAGACTAATGACTTAACCAACATTCCTTCGTCTTTGTTGTCTCTTTTGAAGGAGTTCCAAGACGTCTTCCCCGACGATCTACCACATGGACTACCACCGCTTCGGGGCATCGAGCATCGCATCGACCTCATACCCGGCGCTCCACTACCAAACCGCGCCGCCTACCGCACCAACCCCGAGGACACCAAGGAGATCCAACGCCAAATTCAAGACCTCCTCGCTAAAGGGTATGTCCGTGAAAGCCTTAGCCCTTGTGCCGTTCCCGTCATTCTTGTGCCTAAACCGGATGAGACGCAACGGATGTGTATGGATTGCCGCCCTATCAATGCCATTACCGTCCGTTATCGACATCCCATTCCGCGTTTAGATGATATGTTGGATGAATTGAGTGGTGCCACGATTTTCTCTAAGATTGATTTGCGTAGTGGCTACCACCAAATCCGCATGGCAATTGGTGATGAATGGAAGACGGCATTCAAGACCAAGCTTGGTCTCTATGAATGGCTTGTCATGCCGTTTGGTCTTTCCAATGCTCCTTCCACTTTTATGCGTCTTATGAATCACATCTTGCGACCTCTCATTGGCAAGAGTGTGGTTGTCTACTTTGATGATATTCTCATCTATAGCAAAAATCTCGAGGACCATGTTCAACATGTGAGAGAAGTCTTATGCATCTTGCGCCACGAGAAGCTCTTTGCCAACCTTCCAAAATGCCATTTCGCTCAAAACAAGTTGGTTTTTCTTGGTTTTGTGGTTTCCGCCAACGGGATAGAAGTTGATTCTTCCAAAGTTGAGGCCATCCACAATTGGCCCACTCCCACAAATGTTGGCCAAGTGAGAAGCTTCCATGGTCTTGCCGGATTTTACCGCCGTTTTGTGAAAGATTTCAGCACCATTGCTTGCCCTTTAAACGAACTTACCAAAAAGAATGTTCCGTTCGTTTGGGGCAAAGCACAACAAAAAGCTTTTGATGAATTGAAAAAGAGACTCACCGAGGCACCATTACTTGCTCTTCCCGACTTTTCCAAAACATTTGAAATCGAATGCGATGCGAGTGGACTTGGAATCGGTGGTGTCCTCATGCAAAATGGAAAACCCGTGGCATACTATAGCGAGAAGTTGGATGGCGCACGCCTCAACTATCCTATATATGACAAGGAGCTTTATGCTTTGGTTCGTGTTCTTGAAGTTTGGCAACATTACCTTTGGCCAAAAGAGTTTGTCATCCACTCGGATCATGAGTCCTTGAAATATTTGAAAAGTCAACACAATTTGAACAAGCGACATGCTAAGTGGGTTGAGTTCATAGAGTCCTTCCCTTATGTAATCAAATACAAAAAGGGCAAGGAAAATGTGGTTGCGGATGCACTTTCCATAAAATTACTCTCCTACTCACCCGCTTGGAGTTTCACATTTTGGGTCTTGAAGAGATCAAAGAGCTCTACCCATCCGATGTTTTCTTTGGACCAATCTTTGAAAAGTGTTCCATTGACCGAGGTTTTGATGATTTCTACTTGCATGATGGCTACTTGTTTAAAGCTAACAAAGTTTGCATACCCGAGTCTTCTCTTCGTAAGTTGCTTTTGCAAGAGTCACATGGAGGTGGCCTCATGGGTCATTTTGGACGCGACAAGACTCTTTCGATGCTATCCACACACTATTATTGGCCACGCATGAAGCGAGACGTGGAGCGCCTTTGCAACCGTTGCACCACTTGTTTACAAGCTAAGTCAACATCTAATCCCCATGGTCTTTACATACCTTTACCCATTCCATATGCACCTTGGTCGGATATAAGCATGGACTTTGTATTAGGCTTACCAAGAACAAAGCATGGGCATGATTCAATCTTTGTGGTAGTGGATAGGTTCTCAAAAATGGCTCATTTCATACCATGTCATAAGAGCGATGATGCTTCACACATTGCTTCATTGTTTTTCAGGAAGTGGTTCGCCTACATGGGATACCGGCAAGCATTGTGTCGGATCGAGACGTCAAGTTCATGAGTTATCTATGGAAGTCGCTTATGGCAAAGTTTGGAGTCAAGCTCTTGTTCTCATCATCCTCGCACCCTCAAACCGATGGACAAACCGAAGTGGTCAATCGAAGCCTCTCCACACTCCTCCGCACACTTGTGAAGAAAAACTTGAAGTCATGGGAAGATTGCATCCCCCACGCGGAGTTCGCCTACAATCGAGCAAAACACTCCACAACATTACGGAGTCCCTTCATGGTCGTCTATGGTTTCGAACCTCCAACGGCACTCGACATCCTTCCACTACCTCTTCACCAACGGACCAACATGGACTTCGACGAGCGCACCACCGCCATGAAGAAACTACATGAAGAAACAAGAGCAACCATACAAGACCATGTCCTTCGCCAAGCTAACCGCCTCAATGCCAAGAAGAAAGAACGAGTGTTTGAAGAAGGAGACCTAGTTTGGGTTCACCTAAGGAAAGAAAGGTTCCCTCAAGAACGCAACTCCAAGCTCAAGCCAAGAGGAGATGGGCCTTTCAAGGTACTCAAGCGCATCAACAACAACGCCTACGTCATCGACATACCAACATCCAAGTACTTGGTGAGCAACACTTTCAACATCTCGGACCTCTCCCCACATCATGGAGATGAGGAGGAACAAGAGTCGAGGACGACTCTCTCCCAAGGGGGGGGGAGATGATGTAGCCCCGCTCACCAACGACACTACATCAAGGCCAACAAGTCCCCCAAGTGGACCAATGACAAGGGCTCGAGTTAAAGCTCTACATGAGAAGGTGAATTCGCTCCTCTCTACCTCTACCTTTGACACCCCCTTGGATGGCTTGCTACTTCATGCAACTACACTATGTTCAATCAGGTACATCGGTCAAGACACAAGCCATGGAGTCCAAGCCAATGGAGAGAGAGCTGGAAATGATGAAGATGGAGCCCCAGCGCACAGGCCGGAACTTCCGCCCCCCAGGGCCGGAACTTCCGCCCTCCAGGACCGGAACTTCCGCCCTCCAGGACCGGAACTTCCGCCTAGATGCTGCCAAGATGCCGTCCAGCGCCCAGAGGAGTGGAGCCAGCCGGAACTTCCGCCCCGAGGGACCGGAACTTCCGCCCACCCGGAACTTCCGCCCAAGTTCCGCCCAAGTTCCGAAAGTCCGTCAAAACGCCCCTGGATGTTACTGCAAGGAAATGGGCTAATTTCGGAACTTGACCGGAACTTGGCCGGAACTTCCGGTCGGGCCGGAACTTCCGCCTGCCAGGACCGGAACTTCCGCCCTTGACCGGAACTTCCGCCCAAGTCGGCCGGAACTTCCGCCACCGCGAACTTCAGCACAGCACTACTTTTCAGCGTGTAACTTAACTCTTCGCCCCCTACCTATAAATAGGCTAGTTGGCTCAGATCTGAGATTTAGACTTGTTTAGAACTCAAACCTACCTTTGAGCTTAGTCTCCCTTGGGTATCATCCCTCTGTAATCAAGGCACCTTGGTTGTTGACTTTGAATTTGTGGAGTGAGATTCTAGTACTTGTTACTCTCTCTCCCTCCCCAAGTTCATCCTCTCCAATCCCAATCTCTCTCCGGGAATTCTGCCTCGTGCCTCTTCCACGGAGATTCTATTGGCGTGGTCCATCGAGCCACGGAGGTAAGCATCGGGTGTATCGGGTTGGTGTGCGTGCGTGAGTCTCGGAGTTCATCGTGTTCGTCATCCCCCTCGCGTTTTCCCATCTCTCCTACTTGGTTTCGAAGTCAATCCGCAAGATCGGGCCACACACGGGGTCTTAGACCACATCAAAAAGGGCAAGGAAAATGTGGTTGCGGATGCACTTTCCCGCAAGATTACTCTTCTACTCACCCGCTTGGAGTTTCACATTTTGGGTCTTGAGGAGATCAAGGAACTTTACCCTTCCGACGCTTTCTTTGGTCCAATCTTTGCCAAGTGTTCCGTTGACCATGGATTTGATGATTTCTATTTGCATGATGGCTACTTGTTTAAAGCTAACAAGATTTGCATTCCCGAGTCTTCTCTTCGTAAGTTGCTTTTGCAAGAGTCACATGGAGGTGGTCTCATGGGTCACTTTGGACGAGAGAAGACATATGCCATGCTATCAACCCACTACTATTGGCCAAGAATGTACCGCGACGTGGAACGCCTTTGCCGCCGGTGTACAACATGCTTACAAGCTAAGTCTACTTCCAATCCCTATGGTCTTTACATGCCTTTGCCCATTCCATATGCACCTTGGTCGGACATAAGCATGGACTTTGTACTTGGCTTACCACGCACCAAACATGGTCATGACTCAATATTTGTGGTAGTGGATAGGTTCTCTAAAATGGCACATTTCATACCATGTCATAAGAGCGATGATGCTTCACACATTGCTTCGTTGTTTTTCAGGGAAGTGGTTCGCCTACATGGGATACCGGCAAGCATTGTGTCGGTTCGAGACGTCAAGTTCATGAGTTACCTATGGAAGTCGCTCATGGCGAAGTTTGGAGTGAAGCTCTTGTTCTCATCATCCTCGCACCCTCAAACCGATGGACAAACCGAAGTAGTCAATCGAAGCCTCTCCACACTCCTCCGCACACTTGTGAAGACAAATTTGAAGTCATGGGAAGATTGCCTACCCCACGCGGAGTTCGCCTACAATCGAGCCAAGCACTCCACAACCGCAAGGAGTCCATTCATGGTCGTCTACGGATTCGAACCTCCAACGGCACTCGACATCCTCCCACTACCTCTTCATGAAAGAACGAACATGGACTTCGACGAGCGCACCACCGCCATCAAGAAACTACATGAAGAGACAAGAGCAACCATACAAGAGCATGTACTTCGCCAAGCTAACCGCCTCAACGCCAAGAAAAAGGAACGCGTGTTTGAAGAAGGAGACCTCGTGTGGATCCACCTAAGAAAAGAAAGGTTCCCGCAAGAACGCAATTCCAAGCTCAAGCCAAGAGGAGATGGACCCTTCAAGGTCCTCAAGCGCATCAACAACAACGCCTACGTCATCGACATACCAACATCAAAGTACTTGGTGAGCAACACTTTCAACATCTCGGATCTCTCACCCTATCATGGAGATGAGGAGGAACAAGAGTCGAGGACGACTCTCTCCCAAGGGGGGGGAGATGATGCGGGGTGGCCTTCGGACACCTCCTCACCAAGACCGACAAGTCCCCCAAGTGGACCAATGACAAGGGCTCGAGTTAAAGCTCTACATGATAAGGTGAATTCGCTCCTCTCTACCTCTACCTTTGACACCCCCTTGGATGGATTGCTACTTCATGCAAATACACTATGTTCAATCAGGTACATCGGTCAAGACACAAGCCATGGAGTCCAAGCCAATGGAGAGAGAGCTGGAAATGATGAAGATGGAGCTCCAGCGCGCAGGCCGGAACTTCCGCCCTCCAGGGCCGGAACTTCCGCCCCCCAGGACCGGAACTTCCGCCCTCCAGGACCGGAACTTCCGCCCAGATGCTGCCCAGATACCGTTCAGCGCCCAGAGAAGTGGAGCCAGCCGGAACTTCCGCCCCGAGGGACCGGAACTTCCGCCCACCCGGAACTTCCGCTCAAGTTCCGCCCAAGTTCCGAAAGTCCGTCAAAACGCCCCTGGATGTTACTGCAAGGAAATGGGCTAATTTCGGAACTTGACCGGAACTTCCGGCCGGGCCGGAACTTCCGGCCGGGCCGGAACTTCCGCCTTCCAGGGCCGGAACTTCCGCCCCTGACCGGAACTTCCGCCCAAGTCGGCCGGAACTTCCGCCACCGCGATTTCAGCACAGCACTACTTTTCAGCGTGTAACTTACCTATTCGCCCACCCGACTATAAATAGCCTAGTTGGCTCAGATCTGAGATTAGACTTGTTTAGAACTCAAACCTAACTTTGAGCTTAGTCTCCCTTGGGTATCATCCCTCTGTAATCAAGGCACCTTGGTTGTTGACTTTGAATTTGTGGAGTGAGATTCTAGTACTTGTTACTCTCTCTCCCTCCCCAAGTTCATCCTCTCCAATCCCAATCTCTCTCCGGGAATTCTGCCTCGTGCCTCTTCCACGGAGATTCTATTGGCGTGGTCCATCGAGCCACGGAGGTAAGCATCGGGTGTATCGGGTTGGTGTGCGTGCGTGAGTCTCGGAGTTCATCGTGTTCTTCGTCCCCCTCGCGTTTTCCCATCTCTCCCACTTGGTTTCGAAGTCAATCCGCAAGATCGGGCCACACACGGGGTCTTAGACCACATCATCCACCCCATATGTGAGTTTGAGTGCTTCCATTTGGAGGACATGAGTGATACACAAAGTGAGTTGAGAGAGGTAGATGATAGGTCCATGGAGGACATCGCATTTGCTAACACATTAACCTCTCCCTCGTTTGTGTCTTCTTATGTTGCACTAGGTTCCACGGAGGACGAGTTCCCACTCATGGAGAAGATGTATATGGTGCATGAAGATGACGATATCTCACCATGCTTGCTCCAAGATGGACATGTCGACCACATGGATCCTCCTACTTCCACAACACCTACTTTAAATGAGTCGGCCTCCAAAGGTAACAACATAGGTGTTGATGATGCCATGATCCCACTAGTGGACATGATGACTTATGAGTGCATGCATGATCTTGATGATACATTTGCTACGTCACTTGATTCTTTCATATTCCCATGTGATGCTTTGCTTGCTAACATTGTTGACCATGTGGAATTGATTGATTGTGATACCATGAACATGCCATGCTATGAGAGTTTCATATTTGCTCCGCTTGCTTGCAATGATAATGATTATGCTCATGCTTGTGTTGTGACACCCTTGATGAACACTTGCTCTTTCCATAGGGTTGTCAACAACAATGATAACATGTTGAACATGCTTTGCCCAAAATGTTTGCACTATTCCATGTTCCTTGCATCCAAAATTGTGAACAATTGCTCTTTCTTATGCTTGGGATGCAAGAATGCTTATTTTATTGTTCACGAGATGGCCCCCATAGGCTTCTCAATTTTTGATGATCATGAGTTGCCACATGCCATGAATGCACCTTCTTGCCATATGCACCATCGCCATGCATTTCACAACATCTTGCTTGACACTAATGGTGATGTGCACAAGACATGGAACATCATGATGGATGATGTATTCATCTACCATGCACACACGCTTTTTGTCTTGTTTCTTCCATGTGTAGGTACACGGACGACCACTTCCACCGCTACGGAGCATGATCTCACGAAACGCGCAATTGAGAGCTACCCCATCAGGGATCCAACCCATGGGAATCACACGAAAGAGTATGTTCCCACAAGCCTTCGCCCTCATGTGTTTCCGGTTTGCCTTGTCGAGTTTCCGGTTTGGTCCAATTCCTCGTCATCTCTTTTGACTCTTATGCAACATATCTTAACACATCTTGTTGGCACAATGGTTGTTGTATGTATTGATGTTATCATCATACACTCCGAGAATCTCAAGGACCATGTCATACATGTGAGAGACACCTTATGCATCTTGTGCCACATGTCACTCATAAAGTTGCTCTTCTTTGGATTTCTCATTTCATCTTTGGCATTTGCAATGGATTCTTTCACACTTGAGGACACTCATACTCGGCTCAAGCCAACCATACTCTCCCAAGTTCGAAGTCTCCATCGCTTTGCCATTGCACATAACAATTTTGCCCCAAATTTTGCCGCCGATACTTGCCTTTTGTTTGTTCCATTTGCTTGGGACAAGGCTACACCACACATTTTTGACACCATACAACTCTAACATGCACAAATTTTTGTCCCACCATATTTTGGATACATTGACACTCTTTTGATCACCATTTTTGCCCAATGCCTCTTGGAGAAACGACTTGATGCTTCGTATTTTATTGAGAGCCTCTTGTTCGCCGGTCACCAAATTGGCATACACAAGCTTTCCTTTCGCAAGTTGTTTTTCCCCATGTTCTTCTTCGACCAAGACTTTGTCCCTCCACCACTACATGGGAGACCCGTTATGGACTACAACAAAGACGCCTGCACTACGACGAGCATCCATAAGGACACAAGGGCACCTATACAAGTCCTTCCCGTCTACCTCATCGGTGAGGAGGAGCAAGAGTCGAGGACGACTCTTCCCCAAGGGGGGGGAGATGATGCGGGGTGGCTTTCGGACACCTCCGCACCAAGACCATCAAGTGCAACCCCGCCTATCGTCGACGCTACACCATGGCCAAAGAGTCCCCCAAGTGGACCTTCAACCCTAAACCACGCTACACACGACAAGGTGAACTCCTTCCTCTCGATACTCGACCTCGTCCATACCTTGAATGGAATGCTACCTCATATCGGTGTGCTACATATCATTAGGTACAAGAATCATCGAAGAACCGGAGAGGAGGAACACCCATGGTGCAAGGAAGCGAGGGAAGGGAAGAGGAGCCATTCATCATGGTTCAAGGAAGAAGAAGGGAAGACCAAAGAGAGGGAGAAGAAGTGCTCCAGCCGCCGGCCACAGCACAGGCCGGCACTGCCGCCATGGCCGGCACTGCCGCCCAAGCAAGCCCGGCACTGCCGCCCCGAGCACGCCGGCACTGCCGGCCCCATCGAAGTCAACTTCATCTCAGCCGTCTATTTATCATCTATGCCTAGAACTACTTTATTGTAATGCCCCTTTTATCATCAAATGTGTGTTTGATGTGGCCTGAGGGCTAGGGTTTGCCCAGATCCCACGAATTTGACCAAGTGAGTGGATGGGGAGATGGGAAAGAGGAAGAACACACACAAGATCCAGATACAAACACACACAACCCAACACAAATCAATTTACTCCCTTGGTAGATTAGACCAAGCCAATAGAACCACTTCTTAGAGAGACCCTTGGGTAGAATCTAACAAGTGGGAGATTGGTGAGGAGATCCAACTAGAACTTGGATGAGAGAGGTATGAGCCTTGAATCATCCATGAAGAGTAGAAATCCACAAGAGAACCTTGATACAAAGGGGATGAAACCCTAGGGAGACAAAGCTCAAAGTCATGTTTAAGCCTAAATCTTGTCTAACCCTAATTTGGGGAGAGGGATGAGCTATATATAGGCCCAGATCCGTCCAGGGGTAAAAGGGGCATTACAATAAAGTAGTTCTAGGCATAGATGATAAATAGACGGCTGAGATGAAGTTGACTTCGATGGGGCGGCCGGTCGGCGTGCTTGGGGCGGCAAGCAGCCGGCTTGGGCCGGCAGAGCCGGCTTGCTTGGGCGGCGATGCCGGCCATGGCGGCAAAGTGCCGGCTTTGTTGGGGCGATGCCGGCTTTGTCCGTGGCCGGCGGCTGGAGCACTTCTTCTCCTTCTCTTTGGTCTTCCCTTCTTCTTCCTTCTTCCTTGCACCATGATGAATGGCTCATCTTCCCTTCCCTCGCTTCCTTGCACCATGGGTGTTCCTCCTCTCCGGTTCCTCGATGATCGTTATACCTAATGATATGTAGCACACCGATATGAGGTAGCATTCCATTCAAGGTATGGACGAGGTCGAGTATCGAGAGGAAGGAGTTCACCTTGTCGCGTGTAGCGTGGTTTAGGGTTGAAGGTCCACTTGGGGGACTCTTTGGCCATGGTGTAGCGTCGACGATAGGCGGGGTTGCACTTGATGGTCTTGGTGTAGCGACGTCGGTGACCGGGGCTACATCATCTCCCGCCCCTTGGGGAAGAGTCGTCCTCGACTCTTGTTCCTTCTCATCGAAGAGGTAGTCCATGGCGGTTGTCCCATGGAGAGTTGGGTAGTCGCGGTCGAAGAAGAACTTGGAGAAAAACCACTTGCGAAGGGAAAGCTCCAAGAGGCATTTGGCAAAAATGGGAACCAAAATAGTGTGGGTGTATCCAACATGTGGAAGGGCAAAAATTTGTGCATGTAAGAGTTGTATGGTGTCAAAAATGTGTGGTGTAGCCTTGTCCCAAGCAAATGGAACAAACAAAAGGCAAGTATCGGCGGCAAAATTTGGGGCAAAATTGTTATGTGCAATGGCAAAACTATGGAGACTTCTAGCTTGGGAAAGTATGGTTGGCGTGAGCCTAGTATGAGTATCCACAAGTGTCAAAGAATCCATTGCAATTGCCATAGATGAAATGAGAAATCCAAATAAGAGCAACGTTTGGTGTAACTTGTGGCACAAGATGCATATGGTGTCTCTCACATGTATGACATGGTCCTTGAGATTCTCGGAGTGTATGATGATATCATCAATACATACAACAACCATTGTGCCAACAAGATGTTTCAAGATATGTTGCAAAAGAGGCCAAAGAGGTGACGAGAAGTTGGACCAAACCGGAGGCTCGACAAGGCAAACCGGAAACACATGAGGGCGAAGGCTTGTGGGAACATACTCTTTGGTGTGATTCCCATGGGTTGGATCATGTATCTCGTCCTTGTTGGGGTAGCTCTCAATTGCGCGTTTCGTGAGCTCATGCTCCGTAGCGGTTGAAGTGGTCGTCCGTGTACCTACACATGGAAGAAACAAGACAAAAAGCGTGTGTGCATGGTAGATGAATACATCATCCATCATGATGTTCCATGTCTTGTGCACATCACCATTAGTGTCAAGCAAGATAGTATGAAATGCATGGCGATGGTGCATATGGCAAGAAGGTGCATTCATGGCATGTGGTAACTCATGATCATCAAAAATAGAGAAGGCTATGGGGGCCATCTCATGGACAATGAAATAAGCATTCTTGCATACCAAGCATAAGAAAGAGCAATTGTTCGCAATCTTGGATGCAAGGATCATGGAATAGTGCAAACATGTGGGGCAAAGCATGCGGAAGCTAATGTCATCCTTGTCATTATCATTGCAAGCAATACATGGCAGAGAGCAAGTGGTCGACATATTGCAAGCAATGGTGGAAAAATTGAAGCTCTCATAGCATGGCATGTTCATGTTATCACAATCAATCAATTCCACATGGTCAACAATGTTAGCAAGCAAAGCATCACATGGGAACATGAAAGAATCAAGTGACGTAGCAAATGTATCATCAAGATCATGCATGCACTCATAAGTCATCATGTCCACTAGTGGGAGCATGGCATCATCAACACCTATATTGTTACCTTTGTAGGCCGACTCATGTGAAGTAGGTGTTGTGGAAGTAGGAGGATCCATGTGGTCGACATGTCCATCTTGGAGCAAGCATGGTGAGATATCGTCATCTTCATGCACCATGTACATCGTCTCCATGAGCGGGAACTCGTCCTCCGTGGAACCTAGTGCAACATAAGAAGACACAAACGAGGGAGAGGTTAATGTGTTAGCAAATGCGATGTCCTCCATGGACCTATCATCTACCTCTCTCAACTCACTTTGTGTATCACTCATGTCCTCCAAATGGAAGCACTCAAACTCACATATGGGGTGGAAGTCACTCAACTCACTATCACTCTCGCTCAAGTGGGCTAAGTGGCTCTCATGCTCACATGGGATTGGTACCAACTCATCAATCAAGCATATAGGAGTAGGCTCGACTTGCTCATCTCCATGCGCTTCCTTGGTTGAAGGGAACTTCCCATGCTCAACCATCTCAACTCCATGCGCCTCCGTAGGTGAAGGGAGAATCCCATGCTCACCATGCTCAACTCCATCGCCTCCTAAGTCGTCCTCAAGTGGTGGCATCTTGGAGACTTGTGCATTGAGCTCGTCGAAGTAGAGCTTCTTGGCGCTTGGCGTTGTGCATTGCCATGTCATGTGACCCTTGGTCTTGCACACCTCACATAGGAGATTGGGACATTCCCGTGGAGGGTGGCCTTGTTGCTTGCACTTGTAGCATCGGAGTCCATAGGCATAAGACGAGGTAGGGGCCATTGTGGTGGTGGCGCAAGAGGTAGAAGTCGCCTTATGAGGAAGGTCTTCATGTCGAGGCTCTCGTCTTCTTGCCTCATCACCATGTCTTGAGTGGTGTCGTCGAAGATCATGTGTGGAAGGACGTCGATGTAGACCATGAGGTGGTGGTGGTCGACGACGATCCTTGCCTTGCCTAGATGATGGCTCATGCGACTTGGCATGTTGCTTGCGGCGCCTAGAGGAGCTTGGAGAAGCGTGTCGATGGCGATCATGTTGGGGACGCTCTTGATGCTCCATATGATGTCCGTGATGTCGAGGATCTTGTGCATAGGCACTCTCATGATGGCGCCTTGAGGAGCTCGGAGAAGTGTGTCGATGCCGAATATGTTGGGGACGCTCTTGATGATCCATATGATGGTGCCATCGTGGAGGTCCTCGATCTTCATATGTAGCTCCATTGGCCAAGTAGGGGTATGTGGGAGCATCGGCGGTGTACATGGTTGGGTCGACGTCGTCCTCGTGGTGGTGCTCCACCATGTCGTCCATGCTTGTTGAGCAAGTGTCGATGTAGAGCTCGTCGATGTCGTCCATGTTGGCGATGCTCGTGGAGCCATAGTCGGTGTAGAGCTCCTCGATGTCGGTCATGTTGGCGATGCTTGCGGAGCCATAGTCGGTGTAGAGCTCCACATGTTCCTCCACATCCGCGGTGCTTGCGGAGGTATCCTCCTCGAAGTAGTCCATGTAGTCCTCCGTGTCCTCTTCTTCACTATCCATGTTAGCACGACAAAAGCTATATGGTGGATGTTAGTGGAAGAAACTACCGTCAAGTCTCACCTTGAAGTGATAGAATTGGGTCAACTAACTAAACCAAGAGAATAAATCAATTTGTGTTGGGTACACACACAAAAACACACGCAAAAGCTAGCAAATATGGTGGTAGGTGAGGATGGTGGAAAGCCAAAAGTCAAAATCCGAAATCAAGTTTGTTGTTAAGAGTGGGTAAGCTCCAAAAATCAAATGTCCAAATGGTGATCACGGAAACACGAATGATGTGGAACTCACACACGAGATAAATGGGGTTAGTGCGACCAAGGAATGAGCGGAAAAGTGTATGAAGCCCGAAAGCAAGGTTGCTCGGTGTCACACTAACACAAGGAGAGGCAAAGCTTTGGTTGCAACATGAGAGACAACAAGATTCACACGCGGCCTCTCTTCTCTTTTCTCTCTTTTGCTTAAAAGCTTTTTCCTCTTTTTGTATTTGGTGGCACTTACACTCTTTGTGTCTTTGTATGTATGATGGCACTCGCACACTTTTGCTCTATGGTGCACTTGCACTCTTTTTGTGTTTTTCTTGCTTTTTCTCGCACTATGTTAGCGTTAGCCTCGCTTTTGCTATTTGCCACACGAGTCCTTGCTTATAAGCTTGACTCCACACTACACACACACCTCACAATCGGGGCCACGTGCAATGTCTCGCAACACTTGATAAGCAATGCTCGATAGGATAGGTCGCAAAAGGAAGAGGGGTTACAAGGTAAGGGGGGCAAGTTATACCTAGATGAATATGTTAGGCGGTGTCGGAACACACAACTTGCGGTGATGATGACGATGGTGTCGTAGTTGCGCCGGCATCCGGGGTGCCCAAGGTGTCGCCGCGGTGTCGATGTAGACGCGGAAGCTCGATAGACAATCCTTGCACTCCGAAACGGAAACCGGGCAAATTAAGTCAATGCCCGAAAAGTAGGGTCAAAACGAGCGGTCAAAAGTTGGGCTCCAAAAATCATCAAAAATTAGACGTAGACTATGTAGAGTCGTTGGAGGGTGTTGTTAAAGTTTGGAGTCAAACGGGCGCCGGAAAGTTGTCAAAATTTGGGGCAAAAATGTGAGTCAGAATGGAGCGAAACTGAAACAGAAGGCACGTGGCCCGGGCTGTGCTGTGCTGGCCGGCACTGCCGGGATGACTTAGCCGGCACTGCCGGTGAGATGCGGCCGGCACTGCCGGTGGGGGTTCTGCGTGCGCGTTTGGAAGGAGTTGCTGGCGAGCGTGGCCTTGGCCTAGTGGGGCGGGAGCTGCCGCGCGCTGGTGGAGGCGAACTGTATCTGCGCGTGCGGCAAGGAATCGGCAGCGGCAGCGCACGATGAGGGACTTGGGCGCGTGGGGGCGGAGTGGTTGGAGGCGGCCGGCGTGGAGCTTGGGCAGCGCGCGCGTTGCGTGTGCGCGGTGGCCGGGGTGTGGTGCCCAGCGGGTGCGGCGTTGCTGCTGCTCGAGGCGAGGGGCGGCGCGAGCATAGGGCGTGGGCTGGCAGCGGAAGCTGTGCGGCGGCCGTGGGCCAGATGTCGGCG
Source organism: Lolium perenne (assembly GCF_019359855.2). Lineage (NCBI taxonomy): Eukaryota > Viridiplantae > Streptophyta > Magnoliopsida > Poales > Poaceae > Lolium > Lolium perenne. Next base: position 97,412,637 of record NC_067248.2, on the reverse strand, counting down.
GAGATCGAGTCCAGGGGCGAGCGAATTGGAGGCGGGCGGCAGTGCCGCCGTGGCCTGGCCGGCAGTGCCGGGCCAGCAAGAACAGGTCGAGCTGTTCTTGGATTTTGAGCACGGGCGGACCAAAAATCCTCGGATTTGCACGAAATCGGATGAAATTGAAGGGGAAATAATGGGGGAAAGATAGATCAACCTTAGGGACATGAAATCATTGGACCAAAACCACTAAAAACGCAACAAAATCCAGATCTGACCAAAGGCAATTTAGGGCTATTTTTTGGGGATTTTTTTGGAGAAAATTTTTGGGGCGAATTTGGGTGGATGGGGGTCAAATCCGTGCTAACCAAGAGCTTCTGATACCATTTGATGTGGCCTGAGGGCTAGGGTTTGCCCAGATCCCACGAATTTGACCAAGTGAGTGGATGGGGAGATGGGAAAGAGGAAGAACACACACAAGATCCAGATACAAACACACACAACCCAACACAAATCAATTTACTCCCTTGGTAGATTAGACCAAGCCAATAGAACCACTTCTTAGAGAGACCCTTGGGTAGAATCTAACAAGTGGGAGATTGGTGAGGAGATCCAACTAGAACTTGGATGAGAGAGGTATGAGCCTTGAATCATCCATGAAGAGTAGAAATCCACAAGAGAACCTTGATACAAAGGGGATGAAACCCTAGGGAGACAAAGCTCAAAGTCATGTTTAAGCCTAAATCTTGTCTAACCTGATGTGGTCTAAGACCCCGTGTGTGGCCCGATCTTGCGGATTGACTTCGAAACCAAGCGGGTGAGATGGGAAAACGCGAGGGGATGAAGAACACGATGAACTCCGAGACTCACGCACGCACACCAACCCGATACACCCGATGCTTACCTCCGTGGCTCGATGGACCACGCCAATAGAATCTCCGTGGAAGAGGCACGAGGCAGAATTCCCGGAGAGAGATTGGGATTGGAGAGGATGAACTTGGGGAGGGAGAGAGAGTAGCAAGTACTAGAATCTCACTCCACAAATTCAAAGTCAACAACCAAGGTGCCTTGATTACAGAGGGATGATACCCAAGGGAGACTAAGCTCAAAGGTAGGTTTGAGTTCTAAACAAGTCTAAAGAGTAAAGGAGGGGTCCCAGCTACTTAAATAGGCACACACAGCCAGCAAGGGCGAACAGGTACGCGAACAGATAAGTCAAAGCAGTTTGGTGGGGAAATCCCGTCGGATCCGGTTGCGCGTCCGGTCAGACCGGGCCTGGGACCGGGCTGTCCGGTCATGGGTCCCGATCGGCCGGGCCTGGGACCGGGCTGTCCGGTCAGGGGTCCGGTCGACCGTCGCCAACCGGGCTTCTGCGAGGAATCCGGTCCACAGGTCCGGTCGTCGTCCGGTACGAGGGAGTTGGTCCGGTTTGCGCCCGGTTGACCGGGCCTGTGACCGGGTCGTCCGGTCGTGGGGCCGGTCTGACCGGGTCTGTGACCGGCCAGCGTCCTTTTCTTCCTTGGCGCTCTTCGGGCGACGTCGGCTTCGGCTCCATGTACATCTCCAGGTTCTGCTGCTCTTCTCCTTCCCTTGACCATGGCATCTCCTCCTCTCCGGGGTCTTGGTGCGCCTTGTACCTAATGACACATAGCACGTCGGCATGAGGTAGCATTCCATCCAAAGGTGTACCAAGGTCAAGGGTGGTGAGGAGCGAGTTCACCTTGTCATGTATCGCTTTAGCTCGAGCCCGTGTCATGGGTCCACTTGGGGGACTTGTTGGTCTTGATGTAGTGTCGTTGGTGAGCGGGGCTACATCATCTCCCCCCCCCTTGGGAGAGAGTCGTCCTCGACTCTTGTCCTTCCTCATCTCCATGATGTGGGGATAGATCCGAGATGTTGAAAGTGTTGCTCACCAAGTACTTGGATGTCGGTATGTCGATGACGTAGACGTTGTTGTTGATGCGCTTGAGCACCTTGAAAGGCCCATCTCCTCTTGGCTTGAGCTTGGAGTTGCGTTCTTGAGGGAACCTTTCTTTCCTTAGGTGAACCCACACGAGGTCTCCTTCTTCAAACACTCGTTCTTTCTTCTTGGCGTTGATGCGGGTAGCTTGGCGAAGGACATGGTCTTGTATGGTTGCTCTTGTCTCTTCATGTAGTTTCTTCATGGCGGTGGTGCGCTCGTCGAAGTCCATGTTGATCCTTTGATGAAGAGGTAGTGGGAGGATGTCGAGTGCCGTTGGAGGTTCGAATCCATAGACGATCATGAAGGGACTCCGTAATGTTGTGGAGTGCTTGGCTCTATTGTAGGCGAACTCCGCGTGGGGGAGGCAATCTTCCCATGACTTCAAGTTTTTCTTCACAAGTGTGCGGAGGAGGGTGGAGAGGCTTCGATTCACCACTTCGGTTTGTCCATCGGTTTGAGGGTGCGAGGACGATGAGAATAAGAGCTTCACTCCAAACTTTGCCATAAGCGACTTCCATAGATAACTCATGAACTTGACGTCTCGATCGGACACAATGCTTGCCGGTATCCCATGTAGGCGAACCACTTCCCTGAAAAACAACGAAGCAATGTGTGAAGCATCATCGCTCTTATGACATGGTATGAAATGAGCCATTTTTGAGAACCTATCCACTACCACAAAGATTGAATCATGCCCATGCTTTGTTCTTGGTAATCCTAACACAAAGTCCATGCTTATATCCGACCAAGGTGCATATGGAATGGGTAAAGGTATGTAAAGACCATGGGGGTTGGATGTTGACTTAGCTTGTAAGCACGTTGTGCAACGGTTGCAAAGGCGCTCCACGTCTCGCTTCATGCGTGGCCAATAATAGTGTGTGGATAGCATCGAAAGAGTCTTGTCGCGTCCAAAATGACCCATGAGGCCACCTCCATGTGACTCTTGCAAAAGCAACTTACGAAGAGAAGACTCGGGAATGCAAATCTTGTTAGCTTTAAACAAGTAGCCATCATGCAAGTAGAAATCATCAAAACCTCGGTCAACGGAACATTTGGCAAAGATTGGTCCAAAGAAAGCATCGGAAGGGTAAAGTTCCTTGATCTCCTCAAGACCCAAAACGTGAAACTCCAAGCGGGTGAGTAGAAGAGTAATCTTGCGGGAAAGTGCATCCGCAACTACATTTTCCTTGCCCTTTTTGTATTTGATTACATAAGGGAAGGACTCTATGAACTCAACCCACTTAGCATGTCGCTTGTTCAAATTGTGTTGACTTTTCAAATACTTCAAGGACTCATGATCCGAGTGGATAACAAACTCTTTTGGCCAAAGGTAGTGTTGCCAAACTTCAAGAACACGAACTAAAGCATAAAGCTCCTTGTCATATATAGGATAGTTGAGGCGTGCGCCATCCAACTTCTCGCTATAGTATGCCACGGGTTTTCCATTTTGCATGAGGACACCACCGATTCCAAGGCCACTCGCATCGCATTCGATTTCAAATGTTTTGGAAAAGTCGGGAAGAGCAAGTAATGGTGCCTCGGTGAGTCTCTTTTTCAATTCATCAAAAGCGTTTTGTTGTGCTTTGCCCCAAACGAACGGAACATTCTTTTTTGTAAGTTCGTTTAGAGGGCAAGCAATGGTGCTGAAATCTTTCACAAAACGGCGGTAAAATCCGGCAAGACCATGGAAGCTTCTCACTTGGCCAACATTTGTGGGAGTGGGCCAATTGTGGATGGCCTCAACTTTGGAAGAATCAACTTCAATCCCGTTGGCGGAAACCACAAAACCAAGAAAAACCAATTTGTTTTGAGCGAAATGGCATTTTGGAAGGTTGGCAAAGAGCTTCTCGTGGCGCAAGATGCATAAGACTTCTCTCACATGTTGAACATGGTCCTCGAGATTTTTGCTATAAATGAGAATATCATCAAAGTAGACAACCACACTCTTGCCAATGAGAGGTCGCAAGATGTGATTCATAAGACGCATAAAAGTGGACGGAGCATTGGAAAGACCAAACGGCATGACAAGCCATTCATAGAGACCAAGCTTGGTCTTGAATGCCGTCTTCCATTCATCACCAATTGCCATGCGGATTTGGTGGTAGCCACTACGCAAATCAATCTTAGAGAAAATCGTGGCACCACTCAATTCATCCAACATATCATCTAAACGCGGAATGGGATGTCGATAACGGACGGTAATGGCATTGATAGGGCGGCAATCCATACACATCCGTTGCGTCTCATCCGGTTTAGGCACAAGAATGACGGGAACGGCACAAGGGCTAAGGCTTTCACGGACATACCCTTTAGCGAGGAGGTCTTGAATTTGGCGTTGGATCTCCTTGGTGTCCTCGGGGTTGGTGCGGTAGGCGGCGCGGTTTGGTAGTGGAGCGCCGGGTATGAGGTCGATGCGATGCTCGATGCCCCGAAGCGGTGGTAGTCCATGTGGTAGCTCGTCGGGGAAGACGTCTTGGAACTCCTTCAAAAGAGACAACAAAGACGAAGGAATGTTGGTTAAGTCATTAGTCTCCGCGGAGAGGCCCTTGCAAATGAGCACGTAGTGTATGGTGGTGGATGGGTTGTCTTTCACTTCTCTCCACTCGCTTTTGGTGGTTAGGAGGACACTCTTTCTCTCACTCATATGTGGGTGGTGGCGCTCACTCTCTTTTTGGTGGGTCGCTCCCTCTCCTCTCAACTCACTATGGTGGATGTGGTGTTGTGCCCTCGCTAAAGCCTTCGCATTGTCGGCGATGATTTGGCTAGGAGTCATTGGGCGAAGCTCGAACTTCTTGTCCTTGACCTTGAAGGTATATGCATTGGAGAAACCATCATGTATGGCCTTCTTGTCAAATTGCCATGGGCGGCCAAGCAACATGTGGCACACGGTCATAGGCACCACATCACACTCGACGGTGTCTTCATAGGGTCCTATCTTGAAGTTGACGGTGACGGTGTGTTGAATCTTGACATTGCCCTTGTCACTCAACCATTGGACATGGTATGGATGAGGATGCTTGCGAAGCGTGAGGTTGAGCTTCTCACATAGCTCGGTGCTTGCCAAGTTGTGGCAACTCCCACCGTCGATGATGACCTTGATTGACTTGCCACCAATGCCGGCACGCGTTTGGAAGATGTTGCATCTTTGGTCTTCCATAGCTTGGGGTTGAGTGGTGAGCACTCGAGTGACCACAAGAGAAGGGCTTGGATCATGTGTGCATAAGAGGGGGTCTTCTCCACTTTCTTCATCATAGTCTTCCTCATTAGCAACCGCGGCTTGCACTAGGGCTTCATATTCACCTTCACTTAGAGTCTCTATGTCACCATTCTCCATAGTGATCATGACCTTGGTGTTCTTGCACTCGAAGGATTTGTGGCCTTGGGTGCCACACTTGAAGCAAGTGACATTGGAGGGTCCCGTAGAGGCCTTAGAGGAGGCGGTGGAGGATACCGTTTGCTTCATGCGACTTTGTATGGAAGGTTGCTTGGAAGGTGTAGAGGATGCGGATGGCTTGACACTTGTTGTAGGAGTTGATGTGGCAAGCTTGGAGGCGAAGTATTGCTTGGACTTGGAGTACTTGATGTCCTCATTCACTTGACGCTCGGCCTTGGAAGCTTGGTGAACCAACTCAACCATGTTGGAGTATGGTTGGAACTCCACAATCTTCTTGATGGGGTAGTTGAGGCCATTGAAGAACCTAGCGATGGTTTGGTTCTCGGACTCTTGGATGTTTGCTCTCATCATGGTTAACTCCATCTCCTTGAAGAATTCCTCAACGGTCTTGGTGCCTTGCTTCAACTTTTGTAGCTTGTTGAAGAGATCGGTCTTGTAGTGTGTAGGGACAAAGCGGGCTTGCATCTCCTCCTTCATGTCTTCCCAAGTATCAATTGGAGGATCACCCTTTTCTTCCCTAAGAGTGACAACTTGTTCCCACCAAGTGTTGGCATAATCTTCAAACTCGAGGGAGGCCATGGCTACTTTCTTGGCACCGGAGTAGTTATGGATGCGGAAGATCTTGTCAACCTTGAGTGCCCATGAGAGGTAGGCCTCGGCATCGTCTTCACCCTTGAACTTGGGCATATTGAACTTGAGCTTTCCATACATATTCTCTTCATCTTCCATGTTGCGGCGGCGAGGACGGATGCCTTCATCTCTTGCGACTTGAGGTGGTGGAGGAGGTCTTCCACGACCAACCATAGCATTGGGTTGGCGTTGGAGGTGAACACTAGCTTCACTTGGCTCATGGTGAGGATGTTGTTGCGGGTCTTGGTGAGGTTGTTGGCGTTGCCCAATTATGGCTCTCTCATCTTGATCATGTTGTGGTTGCCCTCGGCCCCTTTGGTCATGGCGAGGATGATTCCGGAGATCACGCCTTGGTTGCTCTTGACGACCTTGGGCGGGAGCATCACCATGTGGCGCCATGTTGTGATGGATGTTGTCTTGGGGATGGTCGTCATACCCATGGTGGGCATGGCGAGCCGCTTGATGACGATCTTGGTGAGGAGCTTGTTCTTGTGGAGGTCGTTCATGAGGACGAGCATGGCGATGGAATTCACCTCTCCTTGAGTTAGAGCGAGAGTCTTCTTGGCGAGCATGTGGTCGATGAGGACGATGATGGTCTTCATGCCTTGAGGAGGAGCTTGATGACGAACGGTGGCCATGAGAATAGTAATCTTGTGACGAGCTTGATGATGATGAAGTAGAGCGGTGTCGGCGATGACGACCCAAGTTGGTGATGGCGCGCTCGAGGTTGTCCATGCGTCGCTCCATGTTCGCATCATTGGCCGCCATTTGGCCATTCAAGTTGTCCGTAGCTTCACGGAGGAGAGCCAAATCTTGGTTCACCGTGGAGAAGTTGTGAGCCACTTCTTCATATTGTTCATCGATGCGAGTCTCGAAGAGTGATAGTTGCTCCTTGAACTCTTGGCGTTGAATCCATAGGTTGTGTTGAGTCGCCAACCTCTCGGTGCTCCGAAGGACTTCTCCATCCCTTGTTTCATCTCCACTCCTATCCATGATGGAAGAACAAGAACTATGTTGTATGTGTTAGTGGAAGGAGACTACCTCGCACTCTTACCAAGGTAAGATAGTATTGAGGCAATCAACCAAGCCGAAAGTAAGATCAAGTGTATCGGGGACACACGCGAAACCACACGCAAAAGCTAGCAAATATGGTGTTAGGCGAGTGTTGTGGAAAGCCAAAAGACAAATCCAAGATCAAGTATGTTGTTAAAAGTGGATGAGGTCCAAAAATCCAAATGTCAAAGTGCGATCACTATAAACACGGAAAAATGTGGAACTCACACACGAGATAAGCGGGGTTAGTGCAACCAAGGAACGAGCGGAAAAGTGTATGTATAGTTGCTCGGTGTCACACTAACACAAGGAGAGGCAAAGCTTTGGTTGCAAAGGAAGAGACAACAAGATTCACACGCGGCCTCTCTTCTCCTATCTCTCTTTGCTTAAAAGCTTTTTCTCTCTTGTATATGGTGGCACTTGCACTCGTTTTTATCTTTGGTGGCACTTGGACACTTTGTATGTATGGGCGTATGGATGTATGGATGTATGGTGCTACTCGCACTCTTTTTGTGTTTTTGGGGTTTTTTTTTGACGCACTATGTTAGCGTTAGCCTCGCTTTTGCTATCTTGCCACACGAGTGTTTGCTTGGGTGCCTTACTCAACGCGACACACACACCTCACAATGCGGGGCCACGTGCAATGTCTCGCAACACTAGACAAGCAATGCTCGATAGGGTAGATCGCAAAAGGAAGAGGGGTTACAAGGGTAAACCTGCAAGTTATACCTGCGATGGTGGTGGTGGTGGTGGTGGTGGTGGTGGTGGAGATCGCCGGATGTCGAGGTCGAAGGAGGCGCTGCGTCACCCGGTCGGAGGCCCGGTTGGACCGGATCCTGGACCGGCTCGGCCGGTTGTGCGGCCGGTTGACCGGCGTCTGGACCGGATCGGCCGGTCGTGCGGCCGGTTGACCGTGCTGACCGGACTGCTCGGGATTGCACTTTCTCTCTCCTGTTCTTCACGAAAACCAAGCCAAATCGACCAAATCGAAGGGAAACGATGGAATTGGAGGCTAAAAGTTGGGGAAATAGTAGATCAAGCACAACAACACCAGATCCACGGACCAAAACCACTCAAAACTCAACCAAATCACAGATCGGTCAAAAGGCACTTTAGGGCTATTTTTTGGAAAATTTTCTAGAAACGAAATCGGGTGGGTGGAGGGTCAAATCCGCGGGAACCAAAGGCTGCTGATACCATATGATGTGGTCTAAGACCCCGTGTGTGGCCCGATCTTGCGGATTGACTTCGAAACCAAGCGGGTGAGATGGGAAAACGCGAGGGGATGAAGAACACGATGAACTCCGAGACTCACGCACGCACACCAACCCGATACACCCGATGCTTACCTCCGTGGCTCGATGGACCACGCCAATAGAATCTCCGTGGAAGAGGCACGAGGCAGAATTCCCGGAGAGAGATTGGGATTCGAGAGGATGAACTTGGGGAGGGAGAGAGAGTAGCAAGTACTAGAATCTCACTCCACAAATTCAAAGTCAACAACCAAGGTGCCTTGATTACAGAGGGATGATACCCAAGGGAGACTAAGCTCAAAGGTAGGTTTGAGTTCTAAACAAGTCTAAAGAGTAAAGGAGGGGTCCCAGCTACTTAAATAGGCACACACAGCCAGCAAGGGCGAACAGGTACGCGAACAGATAAGTCAAAGCAGTTTGGTGGGGAAATCCCGTCGGATCCGGTTGCGCGTCCGGTCAGACCGGGCCTGGGACCGGGCTGTCCGGTCATGGGTCCGGTCTGACCGGGCCCTGGGACCGGCTGTCCGGTCAGGGTCCGGTCAACCGGTCGCCAACCGGGCTTCTGCGAGGAATCCGGTCCTGGGTCCGGTCGTCGTCCGTACGAGGGAGTTGGTCCGGTTTGCGCCCGGTTGACCGGGCCTGTGGACTGGTCGTCCGGTCGTGGGCCGGTCCCGACCGGGTCTGTGACCGGCCAGCGTCCTTTTCTTCCTTGGCGCTCTTCGGGCGACGTCGGCTTCGGCTCCATGTACATCTCCAGGTTCTGCTGCTCTTCTCCTTCCCTTGACCATGGCATCTCCTCCTCTCCGGGGTCTTGGTGCGCCTTGTACCTAATGACACATAGCACGTCGGCATGAGGTAGCATTCCATCCAAAGGTGTACCAAGGTCAAGGGTGGTGAGGAGCGAGTTCACCTTGTCATGTATCGCTTTAGCTCGAGCCCGTGTCATGGGTCCACTTGGGGGACTTGTTGGTCTTGATGTAGTGTCGTTGGTGAGCGGGGCTACATCATAACCCTAATTTGGGGAGAGGGATGAGCTATATATAGGCCCAGATCCGTCCAGGGGTAAAAGGGGCATTACAATAAAGTAGTTCTAGGCATAGATGATAAATAGACGGCTGAGATGAAGTTGACTTCGATGGGGCGCGGTCTTGGCGTGCTTGGGGCGGCCGATGCAGGTTGGGCAGCGATGCCGAACTTGACGGCGGCGATGCCGGCCATGGCGCGATCAGCCGGCCTACCAGGCGCGATGCCGGCTTTGTCTTGTGTGGCCCGTGGTGGAGCACTTCTTCTCCTTCTCTTTGGTCTTCCCTTCTTCTTCCTTCTTCCTTGCACCATGATGAATGGCTCATCTTCCCTTCCCTCGCTTCCTTGCACCATGGGTGTTCCTCCTCTCCGGTTCCTCGATGATCGTTATACCTACTGATATGTAGCACACCGATATGAGGTAGCATTCCATTCAAGGTATGGACGAGGTCGAGTATCGAGAGGAAGGAGTTCACCTTGTCGCGTGTAGCGTGGTTTAGGGTTGAAGGTCCACTTGGGGGACTCTTTGGCCATGGTGTAGCGTCGACGATAGGCGGGGTTGCACTTGATGGTCTTGGTGTAGCGACGTCGGTGACCGGGGCTACATCATCTCCCCCCCCTTGGGGAAGAGTCGTCCTCGACTCTTGTTCCTTCTCATCGAAGAGGTAGTCCATGACGGTTGTCCCATGGAGAGTTGGGTAGTCGCGGTCGAAGAAGAACTTGGAGAAAAACCACTTGCGAAGGGAAAGCTCCAAGAGGCATTTGGCAAAAATGGGAAAGAGGAAGAACATGCACAAATTTTTGCCCTTCCACATGTTGGATACACCCACACTATTTTGGTTCCCATTTTTGCCAAATGCCTCTTGGAGCTTTCCCTTCGCAAGTGGTTTTTCTCCAAGTTCTTCTTCGACCGCGACTACCCAACTCTCCATGGGACAACCGTCATGGACTACCTCTTCGATGAGAAGGAACAAGAGTCGAGGACGACTCTTCCCCAAGGGGGGGGAGATGATGTAGCCCCGGTCACCGACGTCGCTACACCAAGACCATCAAGTGCAACCCCGCCTATCGTCGACGCTACACCATGGCCAAAGAGTCCCCCAAGTGGACCTTCAACCCTAAACCACGCTACACGCGACAAGGTGAACTCCTTCCTCTCGATACTCGAACTCGTCCATACCTTGAATGGAATGCTACCTCATATCGGTGTGCTATATATCATTAGGTACAACGATCATCGAGGAACCGGAGAGGAGGAACACCCATGGTGCAAGGAAGCGAGGGAAGGGAAGATGAGCCATTCATCATGGTGCAAGGAAGAAGGAAGAAGAAGGGAAGACCAAAGAGAAGGAGAAGAAGTGCTCTAGCCACCGGCCACAGCACAGGCCGGCACTGCCGCCCCCAACAGGCCGGCACTGCCGCCATGGCCGGCATCGCCCACTTAAGCAAGCTCCGGCATCTGGCCCAACCGGCACTCGCGCCCCAAGCACGCCGGCACCGCCGGCCCCATCGAAGTCAACTTCATCTCAGCCGTCTATTTATCATCTATGCCTAGAACTACTTTATTGTAATGCCCCTTTTACCCCTGGACGGATCTGGGCCTATATATAGCTCATCCCTCTCCCCAAATTAGGGTTAGACAAGATTTAGGCTTAAACATGACTTTGAGCTTTGTCTCCCTAGGGTTTCATCCCCTTTGTATCAAGGTTCTCTTGTGGATTTCTACTCTTCATGGATGATTCAAGGCTCATACCTCTCTCATCCAAGTTCTAGTTGGATCTCCTCACCAATCTCCCACTTGTTAGATTCTACCCAAGGGTCTCTCTAAGAAGTGGTTCTATTGGCTTGGTCTAATCTACCAAGGGAGTAAATTGATTTGTGTTGGGTTGTGTGTGTTTGTATCTGGATCTTGTGTGTGTTCTTCCTCTTTCCCATCTCCCCATCCACTCACTTGGTCAAATTCGTGGGATCTGGGCAAACCCTAGCCCTCAGGCCACATCAGAGGGAGGCCGGAGCCTCCACCCAAGGCTGGCAGGTGGCCAGCGCCCAACCTGGCCGCGCGCAAGAAGGAGAGACCGGTAGTACCGGCCCCTCCTGGCCGGTACTACCGGCGAGTGCTGCTGGCCGGTACCTCCTTGGGCGCGGGAGAAGGGGGGACCGGTACCTCTGGCCGGAGGCTCCGGCCGTGGTACCGCTGGGGGTACCCGTCCCCCAGTACATGAAGAAAACGCTCCCCGGTACCTCGGGTGGAGCCTCCGGCCAAGGTACCGCTCGCATGCCCAACCATACTGGATGCCTCGACCATGTTTTGGTGTATTTCCGGTACCATGGCCGGTACCTCCGGTCGAGGTACCGCTCGCCCCAATTTCAGTCCAATCTGAACCGTTGAATGCTATCGTGCGGCTGTAACTTATTTACCTCTTTCCCCAAACTACCCTTGACTTGAATCTGGCTATATGTATCTCCCGTACTGCTCATTTGTAAGGTTAGACAAGATTTAGCTTAGAATAGATTTGAGCTTTGTCTCCCTAGGGTATCATCCCTCTGTAATCAAGGCCACCCTTGTTGTTGATTGGATTTGTGAGTGAGATTCTAGTGTGTGCACTCTCTCTCCCTCACCGATCTCCGTCTCCAACACCGGTCTCTCACCTCGGAATTCTACCGCGGTCTCTTCCGTGGGTGATTCTATTGGCGTGGTCCATCGAGCCACGGGGGTAAGTATCGATTGTATCGGGTTGGTGTGCGTGCGTGTGTCCTCGTGTTCTTCGCGTTCGTCGTGTTCTTCGTTTCCCCTCTTTTCCCCTTTTGATTTTGGGTCGAATTCGCAAGATTGGGCCACAATCTAGGTCTTAGACCACATCATATGGTATCAGCAGCCTTTTGTTTCCGCGAATTTGACCCCCCACCCAGCCAATTTCATCTCTGAAAAATTTCCCAAAAAAAATCCCCAAAAAAAAAATAGCCCTAATTTGCCTTTTGATGGATCTGCGAATTTGTTGCGTTTTGAGTGGTTTTGGTCCATTGATTCGGTGTTCCTAGTGTTGATCTACTATTTCCCCCACTTTCTAGCCACAAATTTCTTCAACTTTCGAGTTTTGGGTCAATTTGGTTGGCTTTTGGGAAGAACAAGAGAGAGAAAGGGAAGAACAGCTCGTGCGTGCTCCCAGGAAGAAAAAGCCACGAGCGGTACCACGGGTGGAGCCTCCAGCCACGCACGGGTGGAGCCTCCACCCAAGGTACCGCCCGTGGTACCGCTCGCACGACGAGCCTTGCAGTATGTTTTGAGCAATTTGGAGAGCATGAGCGGTACCTCACGAGTGGAGCCTCCACCCAGCACTACCGCCCACCCCACCACCGGCACCTCCACCCTCCACCTCCGGCCACCACAACTGCTTGTACCGCCCAGCTTCCGCTGCCGGTACCGCCCCCAAACCGCCGGTACCTCCACCCGCAGCTAGCACCCCACCACCGCCGACCACCACCACACTTCTCCACAGCCGGCAAGCACCGCCACCCCCCTTAATCATCGGCAAACACCGCCACCCCCCTAAATCACCGGCAAGCACCGCCACCCTCCCAAACCATCGGGAAACAACGCCGCGGCACCACCACCACCACCGCCGCCACCGCAAGCTCCCCGATAACGCCATCGGCATACCACCGGCAAACATCACCGCTGCCCCACCACCACCACCGCCACCGCTAGCTCACCGATATCACCACCGGCATACCACCGCCATCGACGCCAAGCTACTTTGACCCGACTTTTCTCTTAACTTGTCTTTGCTTGTTCCGGTTTGAGTGCCTTGTTTGTGAAACTAACCCGCAGCTCCGAAGCAAGCGGCGACATCCTCGGCACCCCGAACTTGCAAACGTACTCTTGACACCACCGCCATCATCGCAAGTTGTGTGTTCCGACACCGCCTAACATTTTCATCTAGGTATAACTTGCTCCCCACCTTGTGACCCCTCTTCTTTTGCGATCTATCCTATCGAGCATTGCTTATCTAGTGTTGCGAGACATTGCACGTGGCCCCGATTGTGAGGTGTGTGTGTAGTGTGGAGTCAAGCTTCTAAGCAAAACTCGAGTGGCAAAAGAGCAAAAGCGAGCTAACGCTAACATAGTGCGAGAAAAGACCGCCAAAAAAAAAAAAAGAGTGCAAGTGCCACCATAGAGCAAAAGTGTGCGAGTGCCATCATACATACAAAAACACAAAGGAGTGTACGTGCCACCAAATACAAAAAGAGGAAAAAGCTTTTAAGCAAAAGAGAGAAAAGAGAAGAGAGGCCGCGTGTGAATCTTGTTGTCTCTCATGTTGCAACCAAAGCTTTGCCTCTCCTTGTGTTAGTGTGACACCGAGCAACCTTGCTTTCGGGCTTCATACACTTTTCCGCTCATTCCTTGGTCGCACTAACCCCGCTTATCCCGTGTGTGAGTTCCACATCTTTTCCGTGTTTATAGTGATCATCGCTTTGACATTTGAGTTTTTGGATCTTACCCACCCTTAACAACAAACTTGATTTCGGATTTCATCTTTTGGCTTTCCACCATACTCACCTAACACCATATTTGCTAGCTTTTGCGTGTGTCTTTGTGTGAGTGCCCGATACAATTGTTCTAACTCTCGGTTTGTGGATCACCCCAATCTTGTCATACCACGGTAAGATTGCGAGGTAGTGTTCTTCCACTAACATACACCATATAGATCTTGTCGTGCTAACATGGATAGCGAAGACGAAGATACGGAGGAGTACACGGAGCACTTCGAGGAGGATGCCTCTTCAAGCACCGCGGATGTGGAGGAACATGTGGAGCTCTACACCGACTATGGCTCCGCGAGCATCGCCAACATGACCGACATCGAGGAGCTCTACACCGACTATGGCTCCGAGAGCATCGCCAACATGGACGACATCGACGAGCTCTACATCGACACTTGCTCAACAAGCATGGACGACATGGTGGAGCACCACCACGAGGACGACATCGACCCCACCATGGACACCGCCGATGCTCCCACATACCCCTACTTGGCCAATGGAGCTACATATGAAGATCGAGGACCTCCCCGATGGCACCATCATATGGATCATCAAGAGCGTCCCCAACATTTTCGGCATCGACACACTTCTCCGAGCTCCACAAGGCGCCATCATGAGAGTGCCTATGCACAAGATCATCGACATCACGGACATCATATGGAGCATCAAGAGCGCCCCCAACATGAGCCATCACCTAGGCAAGGCAAGGACCGTCATCGACTCACACCATCTCATGATCGTCGTCGACCACCACCACCTCATGGTCTACATCGACATCCTTCCACACATGATCTTCGACGACACCACTCAAGACATGGTGATGAGGCAAGAACACGAGAGCCTCGACATGAAGACCTTCCTCATAAGGCGACTTCTACCTCTTGCGCCACCACCACAATGGCCCCTACCTCGTCATATGCCTATGGACTCCGATGCTACAAGTGCAAGCAACAAGGCCACCTTCCACGGGAATGTCCCAATCTCCTATGTGAGGTGTGCAAGGCCAAGGGTCATGTGGCATGGCAATGCACAACGCCAAGCGCCAAGAAGCTCTACTTCGACGAGCTCAATGCACAAGTCTCCAAGATGCCACCACTTGAGGACGACTTAGGAGGCGATGGAGTTGGGCATGGTGAGCATGGGATTCTCCCTTCACCTACGGAGGCGCATGGAGTTGAGATGGTTGAGCATGGGAAGTTCCCTTCAACCAAGGAGGCGCATGGAGATGAGCAAGTCGAGCCTACTCCTATATGCTTGATTGATGAGTTGGTACCAATCCCATGTGAGCATGAGAGCCACTTAGCCCACTTGAGCGAGAGTGATAGTGAGTTGAGTGACTTCCACCCCATATGTGAGTTTGAGTGCTTCCATTTCGAGGACATGAGTGATACACAAAGTTCCACGGAGGACGAGTTCCCGCTCATGGAGAAGATGTACATGGTGCATGAAGACGATGATATCTCACCATGCTTGCTCCAAGATGGACATGTCGACCACATGGATCCTCCTACTTCCACAACACCTACTTCACATGAGTCGGCCTTCAAAGGTAACAACATAGGTGTTGATGATGCCATGATCCCACTAGTGGACATGATGACTTATGAGCGCATGCATGATCTTGATGATACATTCGCTACGTCACTTGATTCTTTCATATTCCCATGTGATGCTTTGTTTCCTAACATTGTTGATCATGTGGAGCTGATTGATTGTGATACCATGAACATGCCATGCTATGAAAGTTTCATATTTGCTCCGCTTGCTTGCAATGATAATGATTATGCTCATGCTTGTGATGTGACACCCTTGATGAACACTTGCTCTTTCCATAGGGTTGTCGACAACAATGATGACATTAGCTTTCACATGTTTTGCCCCAAATGTTTACACCACTCCACGATCCTTGCATCCAAGATTGTGAACAATTGCTCTTTCTTATGCTTGGAATGCAAGAATGCTTATTTCATTGTTCACGAGATGGCCCCCATAGCCTTCTCAATTTTTGATGATCCTAAGTTACCACATGCCATGAATGCACCTTCTTGCCATATGCACCATCGCCATGCATTTCATACTATCTTGCTTGACACTAATGGTGATGTGCACAAGACATGGAACATCATGATGGATGATGTATTCATCTACCATGCACACACGTTTTTTGTCTTGTTTCTTCCATGTGTAGGTACACGGACGACCACTTCCACCGCTAAGGAGCATGAGCTCACGAAACGCGCAATTGAGAGCTACCCCAACACGGACGAGATACATGATCCAACCCATGGGATTCAAACAAAAGGGTATGTTTCCCAATGCCTTCGCCATCGTGTGTTTCCGACATTTCTTGTCGAGCTTCCGGTTTGGACAAACTCCTCGTCACCTCTTTTGCTTCTTATGCAACATATCTTGAAACATCTTGTTGGCACAATGGTTGTTGTATGTCTTGATGATATCATCATACACTACGAGAATCTCAAGGACCATGTCATACATGTGAGAGATACCTTATGCACCTTGTGCCACATGTTACACCAAAAGTTGCTCTTCTTTGGATTTCTCATTAAATCTTTGGCAATTGCAATGGATTCTTTGACACTTGGGGATACCCATACTCGGCTCACGCCACCCATACTTTCCCAAGCTAGAAGTCTCCATAGCTTTGTCATTGCACATAACAATTTTGCCCCAAATTTTGCCGCCGATACTTGCCTTTTGATTGTTCCATTTGTGTGGGACAATGCTACACATCACATTTTTGACACTTTACAAAGGACACTTTTACATACACAAATTTTTGCCCCACCAAATTTTGGATACACCGACACTCTTTCGGTAACCATTTTTGCCACATGCCTCTTGGAGAAACGACTTGATGCTTCGTATTTGATTGAGAGCCTCTTGTTCGCCGGTCACCAAATTGGCATCCACAAGCTTTCCTTTCGCAAGTTGTTTTTCCCCACGTTCTTCTTCGACCGAGACTTTGTCCCTCCACCACTACATGGGCGACCCATTATGGACTTCAACAAAGACGCCCGCACTACGACGAGCATCCATAAGGATACAAGGGCACCTATACAAGTCCTTAACCAAGCTACAAGGATCAACGTCTACTTCATCGGTGAGGAGGAACAAGAGTCGAGGACGACTCTTCCCCAAGGGGGGGGAGATGATGCGGGGTGGCTTTCGGACACCTCCACCTCAAGACCGTCAAGTGCAGCCCCGCCTAACGACGACGCTACACCATGGCCACGGAATCCCCCAAGTGGACCGACAACCCGAACCTACGCGATACATGACAAGGTGAACTCATTCCTTTCGACACTCGACGTCGACAACACATTGGATGGTATACTACCTCATGGATATATGTTGTGTGTCATTAGGTACAAGCTTCACCAAGGACATGAGGAAGAGGAGGACACACCATGGTTCAAGGATGAAGAATCTAAAGTCAATGGATTAGAAGAAGAAGCAAAGAAGAAGAAAGAACAAGGAAAAGAAGAGAAGAGAAGAGAGAGGGAGGCCGGAGCCTCCACCCAAGGCTGGCAGGTGGCCAACGCCCAACCTGGCCACGCGCAAGAAGGAGAGACCGGTAGTACCGGCCCCTACCGGCGAGTGCTGCTGGCCGGTACCTCCTTGGGCGCGGGAGAAGGGGGGACCGGTACCTCTGGCCGGAGGCTCCGGCCGTGGTACCGCTGGGGGTACCCATCCCCCAGTACATGAAGAAAACGCTCCCCGGTACCTCGGGTGGAGCCTCCGGCCAAGGTACCGCTCGCATGCCCAACCATACTGGATGCCTCGACCATGTTTTGGTGTATTTCCGGTACCATGGCCGGTACCTCCGGTCGAGGTACCGCTCGCCCCAATTTCAGTCCAATCTGAACCGTTGAATGCTATCGTGCGGCTGTAACTTATTTACCTCTTTCCCCAAACTACCCTTGACTTGAATCTGGCTATATGTATCTCCCGTACTGCTCATTTGTAAGGTTAGACAAGATTTAGCTTAGAATAGATTTGAGCTTTGTCTCCCTAGGGTATCATCCCTCTGTAATCAAGGCCACCCTTGTTGTTGATTGGATTTGTGAGTGAGATTCTAGTGTGTGCACTCTCTCTCCCTCACCGATCTCCGTCTCCAACACCGGTCTCTCACCTCGGAATTCTACCGCGGTCTCTTCCGTGGGTGATTCTATTGGCGTGGTCCATCGAGCCACGGGGGTAAGTATCGATTGTATCGGGTTGGTGTGCGTGCGTGTGTCCTCGTGTTCTTCGCGTTCGTCGTGTTCTTCGTTTCCCCTCTTTTCCCCTTTTGATTTTGGGTCGAATTCGCAAGATTGGGCCACAATCTAGGTCTTAGACCTCATCAGCGTGTGTGCATGGTAGATGAACACATCATCCATCATGATGGTCCAAGTCTTGTGCACATCACCATTAGTGTCAAGCAAGATAGTATGAAATGCATGCCGATAGTGCATATGGCATGAATGTGCATATGTGGCATGTGGTAACTCATGATCATCAAAAAGTGAGAAGGCTATGGGGGCCATCTCGTGGACAATGAAATAAGCATTCTTGCATACCAAGCATAAGAAAGAGCAATTGTTCGCAATCTTGGATGCAAGGATCATGGAAGAGTGTAAACATTTGGGGCAAAGCATGCGGAAGCTAATGTAATCCTTGTCATTATCATTGCAAGCAATACATGGTAAAGAGCAAGTGGTCGACATATTGCAAGCAATGGTGGAAAAATTGAAGCTCTCATAGCATGGCATGGTCTAGGTATCACAAGCATTCACTTCCACATGATCAACAATGTTATCAAGCAAAGCATCGCATGGGAATATGAAAGAAGCATGTGACGTAGCAAATGTATCATCAAGATCATGCATGCACTCATAAGTCATCATGTCCACTAGTGGGATCATGGCATCATCAACACCTATGTTATTACCTTTGTAGGCCGACTCATGTGAAGTAGGTGTTGTGGAAGTAGGAGGATCCATGTGGTCAAAATGTCCATCGCGGAGCAAGCATGGTGAGATATCATCATCTTCATGCACCATGTACATCGTCTCCATGAGCGGGAACTCGTCCTCCGAGGAACCTAGTGCAACATAAGAAGACACAAACGAGGGAGAGGTTAATGTGTTAGCAAATGCGATGTCCTGCATGGACCTATCATCTACCTCTCTCAACTCACTTTGTGTATCACTCATGTCCTCCAAATGGAAGCACTCAAACTCACATATGGGGTGGAAGTCACTCAACTCACTATCACTCTCACTCAAGTGGGTTAAGTGGCTCTCATGCTCACATGGGGTTGGTACCAACTCATCAATCAAGCATGTAGGAGTAGGTTCGACTTGCTCATCTCCATGCGCCTCCTTGGTTGAAGGGAACTTCCCATGCTCAACCATCTCAACTCCATGCGCCTCCGTAGGTGAAGGGAGAATCCCATGCTCACCATGCTCAACTCCATCGCCTCCTAAGTCGTCCTCAAGTGGTGGCATCTTGGAGACTTGTGCATAGAGCTCGTCGAAGTAGAGCTTCTTGGCGCTTGGCGTTGTGCATTGCCATGCCACGTGACCCTTGGCCTTGCACACCTCACATAGGAGATTGGGACATTCCCGTGGAAGGTGGCCTTGTTGCTTGCACTTGTAGCATCGGAGTCCATAGGCATATGATGAGGTAGGGGCCATTGTGGTGGTGGCGCAAGAGGTAGAAGTCGCCTTATGAGGAGGGTCTTCATGTCGAGGCTCTCGTCTTCTTGCCTCATCACCATGTCTTGAGTGGTGTCGTCCAAGATCATGTGTGGAAGGATGTCGATGTAGACCATGAGGTGGTGGTGGTCGACGACGATCATGAGATGGTGTGAGTCGATGACGGTCCTTGCCTTGCCTAGGTGATGGCTCATGTTGGGGGCGCTCTTGATGCTCCATATGATGTCCGTGATGTCGATGATCTTGTGCATAGGCACTCTCATGATGGCGCCTTGTGGAGCTTGGAGAAGTGTGTCGATGCCGAATATGTTGGGGACGCTCTTGATGATCCACATGATGATGCCATCGTGGAGGTCCTCGATCTTCATATGTAGCTCCATTGGCCAAGTAGGGGTATGTGGGAGCATCGGCGGTATGCATGGTGGGGTCGATGTCGTCCTCGTCGTGGTGCTCCACCATGTCGTCCATGCTTGTTGAGCAAGTGTCGACGTAGAGCTCGTCGATGTCGTCCATGTTGGCGATGCTCGCGGAGCCATAGTCGGTGTAGAGCTCCTCGATGTCGGTCATGTTGGCGATGCTTGCGGAGCCATAGTCGGTGTAGAGCTCCACATGTTCCTCCACATCCGCGGTGCTTGAAGAGGTATCCTCCTCGAAGTGCTCCGTGTACTCCTCCGTATCTTCTTCGTCGCTATACATGTTAGCAATACGGTATCTATATGGTGTATGTTAGTGGAAGAACACTACCTCGCAATCTTACCGTGGTATGACAAGATTGGGGTGATCCAACAAACCAAGAGTTAGAACAATTGTATCGGGCACTCACACAAAGACACACGCAAAAGCTAGCAAATATGGTGTTAGGTGAGTATGGTGGAAAGCCAAAAGATGAAATCCGAAATCAAGTTTGTTGTTAAGGGTGGGTGAAATCCAAAAACTCAAATGTCAAAGCGATGATCACTATAAACACGGAAAAGGTATGGAACTCACACACGGGATAAGCGGGGTTAGTGCGACCAAGGAATGAGTGGAAAAGTGTATGAAGCCCGAAAGCAAGGTTGCTCGGTGTCACACTAACACAAGGAGAGGCAAAGCTTTGGTTGCAAACGAAGAGACAACAAGATTCACACGCGGCCTCTCTTCTCTTTTCTCTCTTTGGCTTAAAAGATTTTTCCTCTTTTTGTATTTGGTGGCACTTACACTCTTTTGTGTACTTGTATGTATGATGGCACTCGCACACTTTTGCTCTATGGTGCACTTGCACTCTTTTTGTGTTTTGGCGGCTTTTTCTCGCACTATGTTAGCGTTAGCCTTGCTTTTGCTATCTTGCCACACGAGTTTTGCTTAGAAGCTTGACTCCACACTACACACACACCTCACAATCGGGGCCACGTGCAATGTCTCGCAACACTAGATAAGCAATGCTCGATAGGATAGATCGCAAAAGAAGAGGGGATACAAGGTGTAATGCAAGTTATACCTAAGATGTTAGGCGGTGATGAACACACAACTTGCGATGATGGCGGTGATGTCAAGAGTACGGTTGCAAGTCCGGGGTGCCGAGGATGTCGTCGCTTGCTTCGGAGCTGCGGGTTAGTTTCACAAACAAGGCACTCAAACCGGAACAAGCAAACACAAGTTAGCGGATAAGATGGGTCAAAGTAGCTCGGCGGTGGTGGTGGTGGTGGGTGTCGATGCCCTTGCGGTTGCGGCGGAGGTTATGGGGCCGCGGTGATGTTTCCCGGTGGTCTTGGGAGGGTGGCGGTGGTTGCCGGCGGCGGAGAGGGTGGCGGTGGTTGGCGGAGGTGGTGGTGGAGGTGGCGCCCGGTTGGCGCCCGGTTGACCAGGCCCCGGACCGGCCTGCCCGGTCTACAGCCCGGTTGACCGGGTTCTGGCCCGGTTGGCGCCCGGTTGGCGCCCGGTCTGGCGCCCGGTTGACCGGCCCTGGCACCAGGCTGTCCGGTCACTGGCCCGGTTGGCGCCCGGTCGACCGGATTTCGCGGGGCACAGTTTTTCTCTCTCCTGTTCTTGAGCGAAATCAAGCCAAATCGACCAAAACGAAGGGAAATGATGGAATTGGGGGCTAGAAAGTGGGGGAAATAGTAGATCAAGCACCTCAACACCAAATCCATGGACCAAAACCACTCAAAACGCAACCAAATCGCAGATCCATCCAAAGGCAAATTAGGGCTATTTTTTGGGGAATTTTTTGGAAAAAATTTAGAGGGGAAATTGGGTGGGTGGGGGGTCGAATTCGCGGAAACCAAAGGCTGCTGATACCATATGATGAGGTCTAAGACCCCGTGTGTGGCCCGATCTTGCGAATGACCCAAGAATCAAAGGGGGAAAGAGGGGGAGAGGCGGAAGAACATGAAGAACGCGAAGAACACAACGCACACCAACCCGATACAATCGATACTTACCCTCGTGGCTCGATGGACCACGCCAATAGAATCACCACGGGAGAGACTCGAGGTAGAATCCCGGAGTGAGAGATCGGTGTTGAGGATGGAGGTAGGTGAGGGAGAGAGAGTGGGCTACACTAGAATCTCACTCACATAGATCCAATCATCCAACATGGGGTGCCTTGATACAAAGGGGATGAAACCCTAGGGAGACAAAGCTCAAAGTCATGTTTAAGCCTAAATCTTGTCTAACCAGCTATGGGGGCGAGGTGGGGTCTTTTATAGGCATACAAGACGACATGGGTCGAAAAGGTACAAGTTGGTGGGTCAAACCCGACGGATCCGGTTTGGGGCCGGTCAGACCGGGCTGTGGACCGGGTGGTCCGGTCACGGGTCCGGTCGACCGGTCGCAAACCGGAAACCTCGCAGATTTCCGTCCGGTTGGTCTCCGGTACGATGCCTGGGTGCGCCCGGTCTGTGGCCCGGTCTGACCGGACTCTGCGCCGGCCTGTCCGTCGTGGCCGGTCGGCTCCGACCGGCCTGGGCTGGCCGGCCTGTTCCTCCCTCCTCTTCTTCCTCTTCCTTCTCCTCTTCTTCCCTTCTTCTTCTTCCTTCTTCCATGCACCATGGGGGTTCCTTCTCTCTTGGTCCTTGTCGACGTCGGCACCTATAGACATCAAGATGATAGGCATGAGGTAGCATACCATTCAAGTTGGTGTTGAGATCGACCATAGAGAGGAAGGAGTTCACCTTGACATATATGGCGGGGGTTTGTGTTGTTGGTCCACTTGGGGGACTCCTTGGCCATGGTGTAGCATCGATGATAGTCGGGGCTTCACTTGTTGGTCTTGAGGCGTAGGTGTCCAAAGGCCACCCCGCATCAGTAAGCATCGATTGTATCGGGTTGGTGTGCGTGGATCTTCGTGTTCTTCGTGTTCTTCCGCCTCTCCCCCTCTTTCCCCCTTTGATTCTTGGGTCATTCGCGAGATCGGGCCACAATCGGGGTCTTAGACCACATCAACCGCGCACTCTTACCTTGGTAAGATAGTATTGAGGTAATCAACCAAGCCAAAAGTAAGACCAAGTGTATCGGGACGCACACAAAGGCACACGCAAAAGCTAGCAAATATGGTGTTAGTTGTGGATGGTGGAAAGCCAAAAGACGAAATCCAAAATCGAGTATGTTGTTAAAAGTGGGTAAGATTCAAAAGTCACAAGTCAAAAGCGGTGATCACAAAAGGCATACACAATGTGGAACACACACGTGGGACAAAATGGGGTTAGCGCGACGGAAAATGAGCACGAACAAAATTGGTCCTAACGAAGACTACTAGCTCGGTGTCACGCTAACGCAAGAGAGACCGTGGCTTGGTTGCAAAATTGAGAAGCAACAAGATTTGCGCAAGACGCCTCTCTTCTCTTTTCTCTCTTTTGCTTATAAGCTTTGGACTCTTTTGTGTATAGGTGTCACTCACACTCTTTTTCTTTTTGTTTTTCTCTTTTTTTTGTATGCTTAGAAGCTTTCTTTTTCTCACTATCTATGTAAGTATGTCACACTTCTCTTGCTTATCTTTTCACAACGAGCTTGCTTCATAGCTTTGCTCAACACACGCACACCCTCACGGTCGGGACGCTTGCGCAATGCTTCGCAACACTAGAAAGCCACTCTCGATAGGAAAGGTACGCAAAGGAAGCTTAGGTTACAAGTTAGGGGCAAGTTATACCACTTGATGACGGTGGCCGACGATCTTGAACTTGCTATGGTGGAAGGTGTCAAATGAACCGCTTGGATCCTCAGGGTGCCGTCGTCGTCGTTGATGTTGCGGAAGCTTTGTGGTAGCTGAAATGGCACACTCGACGAAGTCCAAACACAAGGGGTTAGTGCCAAAACGAAAAACGAAGTTAGCTGTGAAAATTTCGGCCAGGCGGAAGTTCCGGTCCTGAGGGGCGGAACTTCCGGTCCGGGGGCGGAACTTCCGGTCCTGCCGGGCGGAACTTCCGGTCGCAATCAGATCTGCGGGCTGTTCTTCGATTTGGGCGGAAATCCGGGCCGAAAATCTTTGAATTCGCGGCAAATTTGGCACTAGAAGCTGTGGGAAGGTGGGGGAATTGCAGATCAACACCAAAGACAAGTTTCTATTGGACCAAAACCACTCAAAACTCAACAAAATCACAGATCGGTCCAAAGGCAATTTGGGGCTATTTTTTGGAAAATTTTCTAGAAACGAAATCGGGTGGGTGGAGGGTCAAAATCGTGGTAACCAAAGGCTGCTGATACCATATGATGAGATCTGAGATCTAGGATGTGGCCCGATCTCACGATTCGACCCAAGAACCAAGGGGAAGAGGTGGGAGAGCGCGAGGAACACGAGGAACACGAGGAACACGAAGAACACCGGTACTCACGCACGCACACCAACCCGACACACCCGATACTTACCCCCGTGACTCGGTAGATCACGCCAATAGAATCTCCAAGGAAGAGGCACGCGGCAGAATTCCCGGAGAGAGATTGGTGTTGGAGAAAAGGGGATTGGTAAGGGAGAGCGAGTGCCTTGCACTAGAATCTCACTTAGCAATTCACAAATCAACAACAAGAGTGCCTTGATTACAGAGGGATGCTTATCCAAGATGGATGCTAACCCTAGGGAGACTAAGCTCAAAGTTGGTTTAAGCTCAAAATTATGTCTAATCTCAGATCTGAGCCAACTAGGCTATTTATAGTCGGGAGGGCGAAGGGGTAAGTTACACGCTGAAAAGTAGTGTTGTGCTGAAGTTCGCGGTGGCGGAAGTTCCGGCCGTCCGGAAGTTCCGGCCCGGCCGGAACTTCCGGCCAAGTTCCGGTCAAGTTCCGAAATTGGCCCGTTTCCTTGCAGTAACATCCAGGGGCGTTTTGACGGACTTTCGGAACTTGGGCGGAACTTGGGCGGAAGTTCCGAGCGGGCGGAAGTTCCGGTCCCTCGGGGCGGAAGTTCCGGCTGGCTCCACTTCTCTGGGCGCTGGACGACATCTTGACAGCATCTTGGAGGAATCTGGCCGGAAGTTCCGGTCCTGGAGGGCGGAAGTTCCGGCCTGTGCGCTGGAGCTCCATCTTCATCATTTCCAGCTCTCTCTCCATTGGCTTGGACTCCATGGCTTGTGTCTTGACCGATGTACCTGATTGAACATAGGGTATTTGCATGAAGTAGCAAGCCATCCAAGGGGGTGTCAAAGGCATAGGTAGAGAGGAGCGAATTCACCTTATCATGTAGAGCTTTAACTCGAGCCCTTGTCATTGGTCCACTTGGGGGACTTGTCGGTCTTGGTGAGGAGGTGTCCGAAGGCCACCCCGCATCACCAAACCCGCGGGATTCAAACCAAAGGGTATGTTTCCCAACGCCTTCGCCATCGTGTGTTTCCGACAATTCTTGTCGAGCTTCCGGTTTGGTCCAATTCCTCGTCACCTCTTTTGCTTCTTATGCAACATATCTTGAAACATCTTGTTGGCACAATGGTTGTTGTATGTATTGATGATATCATCATACACTCCGAGAATCTCAAGGATCATGTCATACATGTGAGAGACACATTATGCACCTTGTACCACATGTCACACCAAAAGTTGCTCTCCTTTGGATTTCTCATTTCATCTTTGGCAATTGCAATGGATCCTTTGACACTTGAGGATACCCATACTCGGCTCACGCCAACCATACTTTCCCAAGCTAGAAGTCTCCATAGCTTTGCCATTGCACATAACAATTTTGCCCCAAATTTTGCCGCCGATACTTGCCTTTTGATTGTTCCATTTGTGTGGGACAATGCTACACACAACATTTTTGACACCTTCCAAAGCAAACTTTTACTTACACAAATTTTTGCCCTACCACATTTTGGACACATCGAAACTATTTTGATCACCATTTTTGCAAAATGCCTCTTGGAGAAACGACTTGATGCTTCGTATTTGATTGAGAGCATAATAAAAGTAAGTTCAAGATCGAACCCGGCTCTAATACCTTTACCATGCTTTGCATTGAACATGCCGAACAATTTCTCTTTCTCATGGTTCTTTGGCAAGCATGACGATGTGATTCTTTCCGTTGGTGTTGCCTCAAACAAGTTGAACAATTTCTCTTGCATTTGGTTTGTTGGCACACACGGTTGTACAAATGTTTTCTTGATGAACTTTTTGGATGATATGTTGTGTGTTGCACCAAATATGAGGACCAATTTCTCTTTCCAATGGTTTGTGTGCACACATATTGATGATATTTTGGACACTTTTCCGTATGTGTTTTTGCCAAATTCTCCACTTGTTGCCTCAAGGATGTTGAACAATTTCTCTTTCCGATGCCTTGAGAGCAACAATGAAAATGACTTTCTACATGAGATGGACACCACGGTTGTCTCACAATTGGGAGTTTTTGTGTTTCCACATTTGGAAGATGTTCATAAGGAGTTTTTACACATTGACCTTGCACATGCATTATTCTTGATATATTTGTGTTGTGCTAACGGTGTTGTGAACATGAAAGGACATGTCATCGATGATGTGCTCCAATATCACACACAAACATATTTTGCTTGGTCTTTCTTGTGTGAAGGTACAAGTGACTTGTGGATGAGCGTCAACGAATGGGTTCAACCCCACACTTCGACTACACAAGATCTCTCCATGAGAGCACACCGACATTATACTAAGGTGACCTCCTTATACTTGGGACATATTGCTAAATCCGTTGAA
This sequence comes from Lolium perenne, assembly GCF_019359855.2. Classification (NCBI taxonomy): domain Eukaryota; kingdom Viridiplantae; phylum Streptophyta; class Magnoliopsida; order Poales; family Poaceae; genus Lolium; species Lolium perenne. The sequence goes on along the minus strand of NC_067248.2, from coordinate 97,385,958 downwards.
CATTGGCTACGCTTTGAGTGTTTCTTGGCATTTCTTGTGCTATTCATAGGACTCTTGACAAGTGAAGGGACATTCAAGCGTTGGTGTCATCTACCTCCTTTACACATTCATGAAGAGTTATCGTCGAGGACGACTCTTTTTCAAGTGGGGGGAGATGATGCAGCCCGACCTTCGGTCTACACCGCATCATATACTTCATCGCCAAGAGAGGATGCCATGGAGACCCGAGGACGCAAGGCCAATGTCACGGAAGCATGGAAGAGAAGGAGAAAGAGGAGCTGGACGCTCCAGGCCGGAACTTCCGCCCCTGATGGCCGGATGATGCAGCCCCGCCTATCGTCGACGCTACACCATGGCCAAGGAGTCCCCCAAGTGGACCAACAACACAAAACCCCGCCATATACGTCAAGGTGAACTCCTTCCTCTCTATGGTCAATCTCAACACCAACTTGAATGGCATGCTACCTCATGCCTATCATCATTGTGTCTATAGGTACCGACATCGACAAGGACCAAGAGAGAAGGAACTCCCATGGTGCAAGGAAGAAGGAAGAAGAAGAAGAATGAAGGAAGAAGGAAGGAAGAGGAAGAAGAGGCGAGAGGAGGAAGGCCGGCCGGTCCCAGGGCCGGTCAACCGGGCCACAGGCCGGCCCACCCGGCCCCAGGGCCGGTCTGACCGGGCCCCTGACCGGCCTGGCCGGTTTCGACCGGAATTTCCGCTTGTGCCATCCGGACGCGTTCCCGGGGCTTCGGGAGCCTCGCCCGGTCACGGCCCGGCCCAGAATCCGGTTTGGACCGGATGGCCCGGTCCCAGACCCGGTCGGACCGGCCCCTGGACCGGATCTCACGGGTTTGACCCACCAACTTGTATCCGTTCGACCCGAGCTGCCTTGTATGCCTATATAAGACCCCAGCTCGCCCCCATAGCTGGTTAGACAAGATTTAGGCTTAAACATGACTTTGAGCTTTGTCTCCCTAGGGTTTCATCCCCTTTGTATCAAGGCACCCCATGTTGGATGATTGGATCTATGTGAGTGAGATTCTAGTGTAGCCCACTCTCTCTCCCTCACCTACCTCCATCCTCAACACCGATCTCTCACTCCGGGATTCTACCTCGAGTCTCTCCCGTGGTGATTCTATTGGCGTGGTCCATCGAGCCACGAGGGTAAGTATCGATTGTATCGGGTTGGTGTGCGTTGTGTTCTTCGCGTTCTTCGTGTTCTTCCACCTCTCTCTCTCTTTCCCCCCTTTGATTCTTGGGTCATTCGCAAGATCGGGCCACACACGGGGTCTTAGACCTTAACATATGGTATCAAGAGCCTTTGGTTTCCGCGAATTTGACCCCCCACCCATCCAATTTCGTCTCTAAAAATTTTCCCCAAAAATCCCCAAAAAATAGCCCTAATTTGCCTTTGGATGGATCTGCGATTTGGTTGCGTTTTGAGTGGTTTTGGTCCATGGATTTGGTGTTGGAGTGCTTGATCTACTATCTCCCCAACTTTTAGCCCCCAATTCCATCGTTTCCCCTCCGATTTGGTCAATTTGGTCGATTTTCGTGAAGAACAGGAGAGAGAAACTGCGTCCCGGTTGAGAAATCCGGTCAACCGGGCTGCGGACCCGGGGCCAGCCCAGACCCCGGTCAACCGGCCGTGTGACCGGCCAGGCCGGCCCCAGGTCCGGTCAAACCGGCCCCTGGACCGGGCTACACCCCTCCACCTCCACCGCCGACCACCGCCAATCCTCTCCTCCGCCGGCAAGCACCGCCATCATCCCCAACCACTGGCAAACACCACCGCGGCCCCAACAAACACCGCCGCATCCGCAAGAGCATCGACACCACCACCACCGGCTTACCACCGCCACCACCGCCAAGCTACTTTGACCGTTTTCTTCCGCTAACTTGTGTTTGCTTGTTCCGGTTTGAGTGCCTTGTTTGTGAAACTAACCCGCAGCTCCGACGCAAGCGACGACATCCTCGGCACCCCGGACTTGCAAACGTACTCTTGACACCACCGCCATCATCGCATGTTGTGTGTTCATCACCGCCTAACATCTTAGGTATAACTTGCATCCCCTTGTAACCCCTCTTCTTTTGCGATCTATCCTAGCGAGCATTGCTTATCTAGTGTTGCGAGACATTGCACGTGGCCCCGATTGTGAGGTGTGTGTGTAGTGTGGAGTCAAGCTTCTAAGCAAAACTCGTGTGGCAAGATAGCAAAAGCGAGCTAACGCTAACATAGTGCGAGAAAAAGCAGCCAAAACACAAAAAGAGTGCAAGTGCACCATAGAGCAAAAGTGTGCAAGTGCCATCATACATACATATACACAAAAGAGTGTAAGTGCCACCAAATACAAAAAGAGGAAAAAGCTTTTAAGCAAAAGAGAGAAAAGAGAAGAGAGGCCGCGTGTGAATCTTGTTGTCTCTCATGTTGCAACCAAAGCTTTGCCTCTCCTTGTGTTAGTGTGACACCGAGCAACTATACATACACTTTTCCGCTCGTTCCTTGGTTGCACTAACCCCGTTTATCTCGTGTGTGAGTTCCACATTTTTCCGTGTTTATAGTGATCGCACTTTGACATTTGGATTTTTGGACCTCATCCACTTTTAACAACATACTTGATCTTGGATTTGTCTTTTGGCTTTCCACAACACTCTCCTAACACCATATTTGCTAGCTTTTGCGTGTGGTTTTGCGTGTGTCCCCGATACAATTGTTCTAACTCTCGGTTTGTTGGATCACCCCAATCTTGTCATACACGGTAAGATTGCGAGGTAGTGTTCTTCCACTAACATACACCATATAGATATTGTCTTGCTAACATGTATAGCGACGAGGAAGATATGGAGGAGTACACGGAGCACTCCGAGGAGGATACCTCTTCAAGCACCGCGGATGTGGAGGAACATGTGGAGCTCTACACCGACTATGGCTCCGCAAGCATAGCCAACATGACCGACATCGAGGAGCTCTACACCGACTATGGCTCCGCGAGCATCGCCAACATGGACGACATCGACGAGCTCTACATCGACACTTGCTCAACAAGCATGAACGACATGGTGGAGCACCGCCACGAGGACGACATCGACCCCACCATGTCCACCGCCGATGCTCCCACATACCCCTACTTGGCGAATGGAGCTACATATGAAGATAGAGGACCTCCACGATGGCATCATCATGTGGATCATCAAGAGCGTCCCCAACATATTCGGCATAGACACACTTCTCCGAGCTCCACAAGGCGCCACCATGAGAGTGCTTATGCACAAGATCAAGGACATCATATGGAGCATCAAGAGCGTCCCCAACATGATCGCCATCGACACGCTTCTCCAAGCTCCTCTAGGCGCCGCAAGCAACATGCCAAGTCGCATGAGCCATCATCTAGGCATGGCAAGGACCGTCGTCGACTCACACCATCTCATGATCGTCGTCGACCACCACCACCTCATGGTCTACATCGACATCCTTCCACACATGATCTTCGACGACACCACTCAAGACATGGTGATGAGGCAAGAAGACGAGAGCCTCGACGTGAAGACCTTCCTCATAAAGCGACTTCTACCTCTTGCACCACCACCACAATGGCCCCTACCTCGTCATATGCCTATGGACTCCGATGCTACAAGTGCAAGCAACAAGGCCACCTTCCACGGGAATGTCCCAATCTCCTATGTGAGGTGTGCAAGGCCAAGGGTCACGTGGCATGGCAATGCACAACGCCAAGCGCCAAGAAGCTCTACTTCGACGAGCTCAATGCACAAGTCTCCAAGATGCCACCACTTGAGGACGACTTAGGAGGCGATGGAGTTGAGCATGGTGAGCATGGGATTCTCCCTTCACCCACGGAGGCGCATGGAGTTGAGATGGTTGAGCATGGGAAGTTCCCTTCAACCACGGAGGCGCATGGAGATGAGCAAGTCGAACCTACTCCTATATGCTTGATCGATGAGTTGGTACCAATCCCATGTGAGCATGAGAGCCACTTAGCCCACTTGAGCGAGAGTGATAGTGAGTTGAGTGACTTCCACCCCATATGTGAGTTTGAGTGCTTCCGTTTGGAGGACATGAGTGATACACAAAGTGAGTTGAGAGAGGTAGATGATAGGCCCATGGAGGACATCGCATTTGCTAACACATTAACCTCTCCCTCGTTTGTGTCTTCTTATGTTGCACTAGGTTCCACGGAGGACGAGTTCCCGCTCATGGAGACGATGTACATGGTGCATGAAGATAACGATATCTCACCATGCTTGCTCCAAGATGGACATGTCGACCACATGGATCCTCCCACTTCCACAACACCTACCTCAAATGAGTCGACCTTCAAAGGTAACAACATAGGTGTTGATGATGCCATGATCCCACTAGTGGACATGATGACTTATGAGCGCATGCATGATCTTGATGATACATTTGCTACATCACTTGATTCATTCATATTCCCATGTGATGCTTTGCTTCCTAACATTGTTGATCATGTGGAGTTGATTGATTGTGATAACATGAACATGCTATGCTATGAAAGTTTTATATTTGCTCCGCTTGCTTGCAATGATAATGATAATGCTCATGCTTGTGTTGTGACACCCTTGATGAACACTTGCTCTTTCCATAGGGTTGTCAACAACAATGATGACATTAGCTTTCACATGCTTTGCCCCACATGTTTGCACTACTCCATGATCCTTGCATCCAAGATTGCGAACAATTGCTCTTTCCTATGCTTGGTATGCAAGAATGCTTATTTCATTGTCCATGAGATGGCCCCCATAGCCTTCTCTATTTTTGATGATCATGAGTTACCACATGCCATGAATGCACCTTCTTGCCATATGCACCATCACCATGCTTTTCATACTATCTTGCTTGACACTAATGGTGATGTGCACAAGACATGGAACATCATGATGGATGATGTTTTCATCTACCACGCACACACGCTTTTTGTCTTGTTTCTTCCATGTGTAGGTACACGGACGACCACTTCCACCGCTACGGAGCATGATCTCACGAAACGCGCCATTGAGAGCTACCCCATCAAGGACCTAACCCGCGGGACTCACACCAAAGGGTATGTCCCCAAAAACTTTCGCCCTCTTTTGTCATGTCTTGACGAGTTTCCGGTTTGGTCAAATTCCTCGTCATCTCTTTTGCCTCTTATGCAACATATCTTGACACATCTTGTTGGCACAATGGTTGTTGTATGTATTGATGTTATCATCATACACTCCGAGAATCTCAAGGACCATGTCATACATGTGAGAGACACCTTATGCATCTTGTGCCACATGTCACTCATAAAGTTGCTCTTCTTTGGATTTCTCATTTCATCTTTGGCATTTCCAATGGATTCTTTCACACTTGAGGACACTCATACTCGGCTCAAGCCAACCATACTTTCCCAAGCTAGAAGTCTCCATGGCTTTGCCATTGCACATAACAATTTTGCCCCAAATTTTGCCCCCAATTTTGCCGCCGATACTCGCCTTTTGATTGTTCCATTTGAGTGGGACAATACGACATATCACATTTTTGCCACTTTACATGCACAAACTTTTGCCCCACCAAATTTTGGATATATCGACACTCTTTTGATCACCATTTTTGCCCAATGCCTTTTGGAGAAACGACTTGATGCTTCGTATTTGATTGAGAGCCTCTTGTTCGCCGGTCACCAAATTGGCATCCACAAGCTTTCCTTTTGCAAGTTGTTTTTCCCCTTGTTCTTCTTCGACCGAGACTTGGCCCCTCAACCACTACATGGGAGACCCGTTATGGACTACAACAAAGACGCCCGCACTACGATGAGCATCCCTAAGGACACAAGGGCACCTATACAAGTCCTTCCCGTCTACCTTGTTGGTGAGGAGGAGCAAGAGTCGAGGATGACTCTTCCCCAAGGGGGGGGAGATGATGCAGCCCCGCCTATCGTCGACGCTACACCATGGCCAAGGAGTCCCCCAAGTGGACCAACAACACAAAACCCCGCCATATACGTCAAGGTGAACTCCTTCCTCTCTATGGTCAATCTCAACACCAACTTGAATGGCATGCTACCTCATGCCTATCATCATTGTGTCTATAGGTACCGACATCGACAAGGACCAAGAGAGAAGGAACTCCCATGGTGCAAGGAAGAAGGAAGAAGAAGAAGAATGAAGGAAGAAGGAAGGAAGAGGAAGAAGAGGCGAGAGGAGGAAGGCCGGCCGGTCCCAGGGCCGGTCAACCGGGCCACAGGCCGGCCCACCCGGCCCCAGGGCCGGTCTGACCGGGCCCCTGACCGGCCTGGCCGGTTTCGACCGGAATTTCCGCTTGTGCCATCCGGACGCGTTCCCGGGGCTTCGGGAGCCTCGCCCGGTCACGGCCCGGCCCAGAATCCGGTTTGGACCGGATGGCCCGGTCCCAGACCCGGTCGGACCGGCCCCTGGACCGGATCTCACGGGTTTGACCCACCAACTTGTATCCGTTCGACCCGAGCTGCCTTGTATGCCTATATAAGACCCCAGCTCGCCCCCATAGCTGGTTAGACAAGATTTAGGCTTAAACATGACTTTGAGCTTTGTCTCCCTAGGGTTTCATCCCCTTTGTATCAAGGCACCCCATGTTGGATGATTGGATCTATGTGAGTGAGATTCTAGTGTAGCCCACTCTCTCTCCCTCACCTACCTCCATCCTCAACACCGATCTCTCACTCCGGGATTCTACCTCGAGTCTCTCCCGTGGTGATTCTATTGGCGTGGTCCATCGAGCCACGAGGGTAAGTATCGATTGTATCGGGTTGGTGTGCGTTGTGTTCTTCGCGTTCTTCGTGTTCTTCCACCTCTCTCTCTCTTTCCCCCCTTTGATTCTTGGGTCATTCGCAAGATCGGGCCACACACGGGGTCTTAGACCTTAACACCGGAACTTCCGCCCCACCGGAACTTCCGCCCCCAAGGACCAGAACTTCCGCCCAGATGCTGCCAAGATGCCTTCCAGCGCCCAGAGAAATGGATCAGGCCGGAACTTCCGCCCCGAGGGACCGGAACTTCCGCCCACTCGGAACTTCCGCCCAAGTTCCGAAATAACGCCGAAACGCCCCTGGATGTTACTGCAAGGAAATTGGCTATTTTCGGAACTTGGCCGGAACTTGACCGGAACTTCCGGCCGGACCGGAACTTCCGGCCCCCAGGACCGGAACTTCCGCCCCTGACCGGAACTTCCGCCCAAGACGGCCGGAACTTCCGCCACCGCGAACTTCAGCACAACAATACTTTTCAGCGTGTAACTTACCCCTTCTCCCCCTACTATAAATAGCCTAGTTGGCTCAGATTTGAGATTAGACAAGATTTAGGCTTAAACATGACTTTGAGCTCTGTCTCCCTAGGGTTTCATCCCCTTTGTATCAAGGTACCCCATGTTGGATGATTGGATCTATGTGAGTGAGATTCTAGTGTGCTCCACTCTCTCTCCCTCACCGGTCTCCGTCCCCAACACCGATCTCTCACTCCGGGATTCCACCTCGAGTCTCTCCCGTGGTGATTCTATTGGCGTGGTCCATCGAGCCACGAGGGTAAGTATCGATTGTATCGGGTTGGTGTGCGTTGTGTTCTTCACGTTCTTCGTGTTCTTCCGCCCCTCCCTCTCTTTTCCCCTTTGATTCTTGGGTCATTCGCGAGATCGGGCCACAATCGGGGTCTTAGACCTCATCAAGTTGAGTCATCAATCATCGTCATGAAGTATTTCTTTCCACCTTTTGTTAACACACCATTCATCTCGCAAATATCTGAATGTATGAGTTCTAGAGGTGCCAAATTCTCCGCAGTCGTATGAGACTTGCGAGGTTACTTAGCTTGAACACACACTTGACACTTAGAACCCTTTACATTACTGAATCTTGGGATTATATTCAGTTTAGCTAGCCGCGTCATACAACCAAAATTAACATGACAAAGACGTGAATGCCAAACATTTGTCTCAATGTTGGTGCAAATATGATTAACAACTTTATTACAAACGTCTGACAGGGATAGGCGGAACAAACCTCCGCACTCATAGCCTTTGCCAACAAAGGTTCCAAATTTTGACACAACAAATTTAGTGGACTCAAACACAATCTTGTAGCCATCACGACACAGAAGCGATCCGCTAACGAGATTTTTATTGATAGAAGGGACATGATGCACGTTCTTCAGGCGCACGATCTTCCCCGAAGTCAACTTCAGATCGACCGTACCAACACCACGAACAGTAGCATGCGAGCCGTTGCCCATCAGCACGGAGGAAGTCCCTGCGACCTGATAAGAAGAAAACATGGAGATATCAGCACAAACGTGTACATTGGCACCTGTGTCAATCCACCATTCAGGAGAATGACATATTGAAAGGACAGTAGGGGATATACCATACCCAGCATCCTTCATCTCAGTGTCTCCAATGACAACATTGGCAGTCTTGCCACCCTTTCCTTGCTGACGCTTGTCAAAGCGGTTTGGGCAATTGGGAGCCCAATGATCAGGATCACCACAGACGTGGCATACTCCTTTCTTCTTATCGGTCTTCCTTTTGAAATTGGTAGACTGTGAGGCCTTGTTCTTCCAATCAAATTTTCATTTGCCATCATACTTGTTCTTGTTCTTGGACTTGTAGGATTGGAAGTTCTTCTTTTGTACCAAGTTGGCACTAGAACCTCCCTCAACACCTCGAGCACGTGTGTCTTTTGCCCTTGCCTTTTCTTCCACGTCAAGAGACCCAATGAGATCCGTAGTGGAGAACTCTTGCCTCTTGTGCTTCAGAGAAGTAGCAAAATTCCTCCATCAAGGAGGAAGCTTGGCAATGATACCTCCGGCAATAAACTTGTCCGGCAACACACAAGTGAACTGCTCAAGTTCCTTAGCAATGGACTGTATCTCATGAGCCTGCTCAACGATGGAGCGCTCATTAGTCATCTTGAAGTCATAAAACTGTTCCATGACATACAGTTCACTGCCCGCATCCGAGACCCCAAACTTGGCCTCGATTGCGTCCCACATATCCTTGCCCGTAGAGATGGACAAATACGAGTCAACAATGTTCTCGCCAAGAACGCTGATGATAGCACCCCTCAGAAGGGTGTCGGCATCCTCAAAAGCTTTCTCCTCGAGGGGAGTAAGCTCTCCTTCAGGCTTGCCCTTAGTGGTGTCAAAGCATCTCATGGTTGTAAGCCAGAGAATAGCTCTCGCACGCCATCTCTTGTAATTCACGCCCTCGAAAGGAGGAGGCTTAAGAGATGAAGCAAAGCTAACCGGGTAATAATGCCTATAAGGTTTTTGGATTGTTGAATATATTAGCAATTTTCCCCATGATTTAATCAAAGAAAACTGATAAGGGGTTGCCCGATCTTCTCAGTAAGCGACAGGTGGTGATGAACACGTGATGGTAGCAGCGGATGAAATCGATGATGATGAGGAGGATAACTTGTATGACGCCGACGAAGTCTCTCGATTGATTCCTGATGCCAATGCAACAGCTCTCAACCCTGCAAGATATTCGCAACACCACACACTTGCGCACGTAGCCGCCGACCACGAAGTGGTAGATTGCAATCTTCTAATCCCCAATGGAACAGCAGATCACACAAACTTTCAGTAGCATAAAACTCCAGATCGCAACGAATTGGAGAGTTGGGGAACAATAGTTTTGCTTAGCAAACAACTATGAACTAGGGTTTATCTTAAACGTGGTCTAAAACAGCTAAGGGGTCGTCCAAGGCACTTATATAGGCGTCCGGGACGAGTTCTGGTCGAAAAGATACAAGAATAACCGACCCAGAATAGATCTGGTCGAGACAGACTCGGACTGGTCCGGTCTGGGATCCGGTCGACCGGGCTGTGGACCGGCCGGTCCGGTTGGTGGTCCGGTCAACCGGGCTGTGAACCGGGCTGTCCGGTCAGTGGTCCGGTCAACCGGGCTGTGGACCGGAAAACTGCGAGGTTTCCGGTTTCCGTCCGGTACGAGGGGCTTCCTCCGGTTGGCGTCCGGTTGGCGGTCGGTTGACCGGGCCAGGGACCGGGCTGGCCGGTCCGGGGGCCGGTCTGACCGGGCTCTGGACCGGCCTGGACTTCTTCTTCTCCTCTCGCGCATGCCTCCCGCTCCTCCCTCGCGCGTCCATGAGATATCTTCATGTCCAGCTCCATGTCCAGCTTCACGTCCATCTTGACGCCCGTCTTCATGTCCAGCTGCTCCTCTCCTCGTGCGATGCTCGTCTCTTCTTGATACCTGATGATACATAAGTAATAGGACTTAGGCAGTATAAAGTTCTCATCAATCAAAGTATCGTTTAGAAACAAGTTCACCTGTTGTTTAAGTAGCTTCGCACGAGCTCTTGTAATTGGTCCAATCCGAACTTCATTGGACTTGAGCTTCACAGCAGGTTCATTTTCATTTGTTAATGACGGAGGTAGTTGATGTAGCCCCGCTCACCAACGACACTACATCAAGCCCAACAAGTCCCCCAAGTGGACCAATGACACGGGCTCGAGCTAAAGCTCTACATGACAAGGTGAACTCGCTCCTCACTACCCTCGACCTTGATACCCCATTGGATGGAATGCTACCTCATGCCGAAACCCTTTGTGTTATTAGGTACGTGGAGCATCAAGACCCCGGAGAAGAGGATACGCCATGGTCGAGGGAAGGAGAGAAGCAGCTGGCCGAGAAGGACGTCGCAGCAGACCTGAAGATGGACCAGCAAGAAGGAGGAGAAGAGTGGCCGCCGAAGGACGCCTTCCGCCCACAGATCGGCTGCGCCGGCACCGGGATCGCCGCGGCTCGTGCACCCCGGCACCGGCACTGCCGGACACCTCCCGGCACTGCTGCCGGCCCCCACGCGGAGAAGACTACGACCGCACCGCCGGCCCTTGGCGCGGCAGCTGCCGGCCACACCGGTACTGCCGGCCAATCTTCACCGGCACTGCCGGCCCCACCCCTGTTGACTTAATCTCAACCGTTGATTTCGTATCTATGGACCTGATGCGGGGTGGCCTTCGGACACCTCCTCACCAAGACCAACAAGTCCCCCAAGTGGACCCATGACTCGGGCTCGAGCCAAAGCAATACATGACAAGGTGAACTCGCTCCTCACTACCCTCGACCTAGATACCCCATTGGATGGAATGCTACCTCATGCCGAGACACTTTGTGTGATTAGGTACTTGGAGCACCAAGGCCCCGGAGAGGATGAGACGTCATGGTCAAGGGAAGGAGAGGAGCAGCAGAACCTGGAGATGAACGTGGAGCCGAAGCCGACGTCGCCCGAAGAGCGCCAAGGAAGAAGAGGACGCCGGCCGGTCCAGGACCCGGTCAGACCGGCCCCAAGACCGGACGCCCCGGTCAGAGACCCGGTCAACCGGACGCAAACCGGGCCAGCTCCCTCGTACCGGACGACGACCGGACCCAGGACCGGATTCTTCGCAGAATCCCGGTTGGCGACAGTCGACGGACCCAGGACCGGAACAGCCAGGTCCACGGGCCCCAGTCGGACCGGACCACTGACCGGACAGCCCGGTCCCAGGCCCGGTCTGACCGGACGCTAACCGGATCCGAGGGAATACCCCACCAAACTGCTTTGACTTATCCATTCGCGTGCACTGTTCGCCCTTCTTCCATTGTGCTTGCCTATTTAAGTAGCTGGGACCCCTCCTTTACTCTATAGACTTGATTTGACCTCAAACCTACCTAGTAGCTTAGTCTCCCTTGGGTATCATCCCTCTGTAATCAAGGCACCTTGGTTGTTGACTTTGATCTTGTTGAGTGAGATTCTAGTACTTGTTACTCTCTCTCCCTCACCAAGCTCATCCTCTCCAATCCCAATCTCTCTCCGGGAATTCTGCCTCGTGCCTCTTCCACGGAGATTCTATTGGCGTGGTCCATCGAGCCACGGAGGTAAGCATCGGGTGTATCGGGTTGGTGTGCGTGCGTGAGTCTCGGAGTTCATCGTGTTCTTCGTCCCCCTCGCGTTTTCCCATCTCTCCCGCTTGGTTTCGACGTCAATCCGCAAGATCGGGCCACACACGGGGTCTTAGACCACATCATATGGTATCAGCAGCCTTTGGTTCCCGCGGATTTGACCCTCCACCCACCCGATTTCGTTTCTAGAAAATTTTCCAAAAAATAGCCCTAAAGTGCCTTTTGACCGATCTGTGATTTGGTTGAGTTTTGAGTGGTTTTGGTCCGTGGATCTGGTGTTGTTGTGCTTGATCTACTATTTCCCCAACTTTTAGCCTCCAATTCCATCGTTTCCCTTCGATTTGGTCGATTTGGTTTGGTTTTCGTGAAGAACAGGAGAGAGAAAGCTCAATCCCGAGCAATCCGGTTGAGCAGCCGGTCAACCGGGCTACAGACCGGCCGGGCCGGTCCAGACACCGGTCAACCGGCCACACAACCGGCCGAGCTGGTCCAGGAGCCGGTCCAACCGGGCCCCCGACCGGGTGACGCGACGCCTTCTTCGACCTCGACATCCGGCGATCTCCACCACCACCACCACCACCACCACCACCACCACCACCACCATCGCAGGTATAACTTGCAGGTTTACCCTTGTAACCCCTCTTCCTTTTGCGATCTACCCTATCGAGCATTGCTTGTCTAGTGTTGCGAGACATTGCACGTGGCCCCGCATTGTGAGGTGTGTGTGTCGCGTTGAGTAAGGCACCCAAGCAAACACTCGTGTGGCAAGATAGCAAAAGCGAGGCTAACGCTAACATAGTGCGTGAAAAAGCCCCAAAAACACAAAAAGAGTGCAAGTAGCACCATACATCCATACACCCATACATACAAAAGTGTCCACAAAAGCCACCAAAGATCAAAACGAGTGCAAGTGCCACCATATACAAGAGAGAAAAAGCTTTTAAGCAAAGAGAGATAGGAGAAGAGAGGCCGCGTGTGAATCTTGTTGTCTCTCATGTTGCAACCAAAGCCTTGCCTCTCCTTGTGTTAGTGTGACACCGAGCAACCTTGCTTTCGGGCTTCATACACTTTTCCGCTCGTTCCTTGGTTGCACTAACCCCGCTTATCTCGTGTGTGAGTTCCACATTTTTCCGTGTTTATAGTGATCGCACTTTGACATTTGGATTTTTGGACCTCATCCACTTTTAACAACATACTTGATCTTGGATTTGTCTTTTGGCTTTCCACAACACTCGCCTAACACCATATTTGCTAGCTTTTGCGTGTGTCCCCGATACACTTGATCTTACTTTCGGCTTGGTTGATTGCCTCAATACTATCTTACCTTGGTAAGAGTGCGAGGTAGTCTCCTTCCACTAACATACACAACATAGTTCTTGTTCTTTCATCATGGATAGGAACGGAGATGAAACAAGGGATGGAGAAGTCCTTCGGAACACCGAGAGGTTGGCGACTCAACACAACCTATGGATTCAACGCCAAGAGTTCAAGGAGCAACTATCACTCTTCGAGACTCGCATCGATGAACAATATGAAGAAGTGGCTCACAACTTCTCCACGGTGAACCAAGACTTGGCTCTCCTCCGTGAAGCTACGGACAACTTGAATGGCCAAATGGCGGCCAATGATGCGAACATGGAGCGACGCATGGATAACCTCGAGCGCGCCATCACCAACTTGGGTCGTCATCGCCGACACCGCTCTACTTCATCATCATCAAGCTCGTCACAAGATTACTATTCTCATGGCCACCGTTCGTCATCAAGCTCCTCCTCAAGGCATGAAGACCATCCTCGTCCTCATCGACCACATGCTCGTCAAGAAGACTCTCGCTCTAACTCAAGGAGAGGTGAATTCCATCGCCATGCTCGTCCTCATGAACGACCTCCACAAGAACAAGCTCCTCACCAAGATCGTCATCAAGCGGCTCGCCATGCCCACCATGGGCATGACGACCATCCCCAAGACAACGGCTACCACAACATGGCGCCACATGGTGATGCTCCCGCCCAAGGTCGTCAAGAGCAACCAAGGCGTGATCTCCGGAATCATCCTCGCCATGACCAAAGGGGCCGAGGGCAACCACAACATGATCAAGATGAGAGGGCCATAATTGGACAACGCCAACAACCTCGCCAAGACCCGCAACAACATCCTCAACATGAGCCAAGTGAAGCTAGTGTTCACCAACAACGCCAACCCAATGCTATGGTTGGTCGGGGAAGACCTCCTCCTCCACCTCAAGTCGCAAGAGATGAAGGCATCCGCCCTCGCCGCCGCAACATGGAAGATGAAGAGAATATGTATGGAAAGCTCAAGTTTAACATGCCCAAATTCAAGGGTGAAGACGACGCCGAGGCCTACCTCTCATGGGCACTCAAGGTTGACAAGATCTTCCGCATCCATAACTACTCCGGTGCCAAGAAAGTAGCCATGGCCTCCCTCGAGTTTGAAGATTATGCCAACACTTGGTGGGAACAAGTTGTCACTCTTAGGGAAGAAAAGGGTGATCCTCCAATTGATACTTGGGAAGACATGAAGGAGGAGATGCAAGCCCGCTTTGTCCCTACACACTACAAGACCGATCTCTTCAACAAGCTACAAAAGTTGAAGCAAGGCACCAAGACCGTTGAGGAATTCTTCAAGGAGATGGAGTTAACCATGATGAGAGCAAACATCCAAGAGTCCGAGAACCAAACCATCGCTAGGTTCTTCAATGGCCTCAACTACCCCATCAAGAAAATTGTGGAGTTCCAACAATACTCCAACATGGTTGAGTTGGTTCACCAAGCTTCCAAGGCCGAGCGTCAAGTGAATGAGGACATCAAGTACTCCAAGTCCAAGCAATACTTCGCCTCCAAGCTTGCTACATCAACTCCTACAACAAGTGCCAAGCCATCCGCATCCTCTACACCTTCCAAGCAACCTTCCATACAAAGTCGCATGAAGCAAACGGTATCCTCCACCGCCTCCTCTAAGGCCTCTACGGGACCCTCCAATGTCACTTGCTTCAAGTGTGGTACTCAAGGCCACAAATCCTTTGAGTGCAAGAACACCAAGGTCATGATCACTATGGAGAATGGTGATATAGAGACGCTAAGTGAAGGTGAATATGAAGCCCTAGTGCAAGCCGCGGTTGCTAATGAGGAAGACTATGATGAAGAAAGTGGAGAAGACCCTCTCTTATGCACACATGATCCAAGCCCTTCTCTTGTGGTCACTCGAGTGCTCACCACTCAACCCCAAGCTATGGAAGATCAAAGATGCAACATCTTCCAAACGCGTGCGGCATTGGTGGCAAGTCTATCAAGGTCATCATCGATGGTGGGAGTTGCCACAACTTGGCAAGCACCGAGCTATGTGAGAAGCTCAACCTCACGCTTCGCAAGCATCATCATCCCTACCATGTCCAATGGTTGAGTGACAAGGGCAATGTCAAGATTCAACACACCGTCACCGTCAACTTCAAGATAGGACCCTATGAAGACACCGTCGAGTGTGACGTGGTGCCTATGACCGTGTGCCACATGTTGCTTGGCCGCCCATGGCAATTTGACAAGAAGGCCATACATGATGGTTTCTCCAATGCATACACCTTCAAGGTCAAGGACAAGAAGTTCGAGCTTCGCCCAATGACTCCTAGCCAAATCATCGCCGACAATGCGAAGGCTTTAGCGAGGGCACAACACCACATCCACCATAGTGAGTTGAGAGGAGAGGGAAGCGACCCACCAAAAAGAGAGTGAGCGCCACCACCCACATATGAGTGAGAGAAAGAGTGTCCTCCTAACCACCAAGCGAGTGGAGAGAAGTGAAAGACAACCCATCCACCACCATACACTACGTGCTCATTTGCAAGGGCCTCTCGGCGGAGACTAATGACTTAACCAACATTCCTTCGTCTTTGTTGTCTCTTTTGAAGGAGTTCCAAGACGTCTTCCCGACGAGCTACCACATGGACTACCACCGCCGGGGCATCGAGCATCGCATCGACCTCATACACAGCGCTCCACTACCAAACCGCGCCGCCTACCGCACCAACCCCGAGGACACCAAGGAGATCCAACGCCAAATTCAAGACCTCCTCGCTAAAGGGTATGTCCGTGAAAGCCTTAGCCCTTGTGCCGTTCCGTCATTCTTGTGCCTAAACCGGATGAGACGCAACGGATGTGTATGGATTGCCGCCCTATCAATGCCATTACCGTCCGTTATCGACATCCCATTCCGCGTTTAGATGATATGTTGGATGAATTGAGTGGTGCCACGATTTTCTCTAAGATTGATTTGCGTAGTGGCTACCACCAAATTCGCATGGCAATTGGTGATGAATGGAAGACGGCATTCAAGACCAAGCTTGGTCTCTATGAATGGCTTGTCATGCCGTTTGGTCTTTCCAACGCTCCTTCCACTTTCATGCGTCTTATGAATCACATCTTGCGACCTCTCATTGGCAAGAGTGTGGTTGTGTACTTTGATGACATTCTCATCTATAGCAAAAATCTCGAGGACCATGTTCAACATGTGAGAGAAGTCTTATGCATCTTGCGCCACGAGAAGCTTTTTGCCAACCTCCCTAAATGCCATTTCGCTCAAAACAAATTGGGTTTTCTTGGTTTTGTGGTTTCCGCCAACGGGATTGAAGTTGATTCTTCCAAAGTTGAGGCCATCCACAATTGGCCCACTCCCACAAATGTTGGTCAAGTGAGAAGCTTCCATGGACTTGCCGGATTTTACCGCCGTTTTGTGAAAGATTTCAGCACCATTGCTTGCCCTTTAAACGAACTTACAAAAAAGAATGTTCCGTTCGTTTGGGGCAAAGCACAACAAAAAGCTTTTGATGAATTGAAAAAGAGACTCACCGAGGCACCATTACTTGCTCTTCCCGACTTTTCCAAAACATTTGAGATCGAATGCGATGCGAGTGGACTTGGAATCGGTGGTGTCCTCATGCAAAATGGAAAACCCGTGGCATACTATAGCGAGAAGTTGGATGGCGCACGCCTCAACTATCCTATATATGACAAGGAGCTTTATGCTTTGGTTCGTGTTCTTGAAGTTTGGCAACATTACCTTTGGCCAAAAGAGTTTGTCATCCACTCGGATCATGAGTCCTTGAAATATTTGAAAAGTCAACACAATTTGAACAAGCGACATGCTAACTGGGTTGAGTTCATAGAGTCCTTCCCTTATGTAATCAAATACAAAAAGGGCAAGGAAAATGTGGTTGCGGATGCACTTTCCCGCAAGATTACTCTTCTACTCACCCGCTTGGAGTTCCACATTTTGGGTCTTGAGGAGATCAAGGAACTTTACCCTTCCGACGCTTTCTTTGGTCCAATCTTTGCCAAGTGTTCCGTTGACCATGGATTTGATGATTTCTATTTGCATGATGGCTACTTGTTTAAAGCTAACAAGATTTGCATTCCCGAGTCTTCTCTTCGTAAGTTGCTTTTGCAAGAGTCACATGGAGGTGGTCTCATGGGTCACTTTGGACGAGAGAAGACATATGCCATGCTATCAACCCACTACTATTGGCCAAGAATGTACCGCGACGTGGAACGCCTTTGCCGCCGGTGTACAACATGCTTACAAGCTAAGTCTACTTCCAATCCCTATGGTCTTTACATGCCTTTACCCATTCCATATGCACCTTGGTCGGACATAAGCATGGACTTTGTACTTGGCTTACCACGCACCAAACATGGTCATGACTCAATATTTGTGGTAGTGGATAGGTTCTCTAAAATGGCACATTTCATACCATGTCATAAGAGCGATGATGCTTCACACATTGCTTCGTTGTTTTTCAGGGAAGTGGTTCGCCTACATGGGATACCGGCAAGCATTGTGTCGGATCGAGACGTCAAGTTCATGAGTTACCTATGGAAGTCGCTCATGGCGAAGTTTGGAGTGAAGCTCTTGTTCTCATCATCCTCGCACCCTCAAACCGATGGACAAACCGAAGTGGTCAATCGAAGCCTCTCCACACTCCTCCGCACTGATATGGGCTAAGCCCAGGGATGTGCCCGATCTTCACGGATTTGAAGGGATTCGTGGGGGTAGGTGGATGAACGCGATGAACACGTGGGGGAAACGCGGGGATACAACACACACACGCACACAATTCGAGTTTTCCCTCGTTGGCTCGAAACACCAACTCGATAGAGATTGCAGGAAAAGACCTTCCGGTAGAAGTCCCGCAAAGAGATCGACTAATCGAAGCTCGGGAGATCTAGAAGGGTGAAAAGACCGGAAGGTTTGATGGAAGTGCAAGCAAAAGACCAAATAGGTAGAAGTGCAAGCAAAAGATCAAACAAACGGTAGAAGTCACCAAAGAGATCTTCACGAGTCGATAGGAGCCCGGGTGGCGATACAAGATCATAGATCTAGGTAAGGTTCCCACTAGGGTGAGCTAAGCTCAGGTTTTCTTTCAAATCAAGTCTAATCTCAGATCTGAGCCAACTAGCCTATTTATAGGTGGGGGCGAAGGGATAAGTGACACACTGAAAAGTACTACTATGCTGAAGTTCGCGGTGGCGGAAGTTCCGGTCCTGAGGGGCGGAAGTTCCGGTCCCCGGGCGGAAGTTCCGGTCCTGGGGGGCGGAAGTTCCGGCCGGGCCGGAAGTTCCGGCCAAGTTCCGGCCTAGTTCCGAATATGGCCCGTTTCCTTGCAGTAACATCCAGGGGCGTTTTGACGGACTTTCGGAACTTGGGCGGAACTTGGGCGGAAGTTCCGGGTGGGCGGAAGTTCCGGTCCCTCGGGGCGGAAGTTCCGGCCTGATCCATTTCTCTGGGCGCTGGAAGGCATCTTGGCGGCATCTGGGCGGAAGTTCCGGCCCTTGGGGGCGGAAGTTCCGGTGGGGCGGAAGTTCCGGCCATCAGGGGCGGAAGTTCCGGCCTGGAGCGTCCAGCTCCTCTTCCTCCTTCTCTTCCATGCTTCCGTGACATCGGCCTTGCGTCCTCGGGTCTCCGTGGCATCCTCTCTTCCCTCCGTACTTGTCGTCGAGTTCTTATCATCAAGACATGACGGAGTATGAAGTAGTATATCGTCCCAAATGGGCAATACGAGGCACGCATAAAGGAGAAGATTCACCTTGGCGTGCCGTCTTGGCGATGAAGCACATGATGCGGTGAAGACCGAAGGTCGCCCCGTATCATCTCCCCCCACTTGAAAAAGAGTCGTCCTCGACGATAGCTCTTCACAAACTTGTATAGGAGGTAGATGACAACCACGCTTGAATGTCTCGGCACTTGTCAAGAGCCCTATCAATAGCACAAGAGAAGCAAGAGAACACTCAAAGCATAGCCAATGTTCAACGGATTTAGCAAGGGGCCTTATGTAGAAGGAGGTCACCTTATCAAAGTGTCGGTGTGCTCTCATGGAGAGATCTTGTGTAGTCGAAGTGTGGGGTTGAACCCATTCGTTGACGCTCATCCACAAGTCACTTGTACCTTCACACAACAAAGACCAAGCAAAGTATATGTGTGCGTGATATTGGAGCATATCATCAACGACATGTCCATTCATGTTCACAACACCGTTAGCACAACACAATTTTATCAAGAGTAATGCATGTGCAAGGTCAATGTGTAAGATCTCCTTATGAACATCTTCCAAATGTGGAAACACAAAAACTCCCAATTGTGAGATAACCGTGGTGTCCATCTCATGTAGAAAGTCATTTTCATTGTTGCTCTCAAGGCATCGGAAAGAGAAATTGTTCAACATCCTTGAAGCAACAAGTGGAGAATTTGGCAAAAACACATACGAAAGAGTGTCCAAAATATCATCAATATGTGTGCACACAAACCATTGGAAAGAGAAATTGGTCCTCCTATTTGGTGCACCACACAACATATCCTCCAACATGTTCATCAAAACAACATTTGTACAACCGCGCGTGCCAACAAACCAAATGAAAGAGCAATTGTCCCACTTATTTGAGGCAACACCAACGGTAAGAATCACATCATCATGTTTGCCAAAGAACCATAAGAAAGAGAAATTGTTCGGTATGTTCAATGCAAAGCATGGGAAAGGTATTAGAGCCGGGTTCGATCTTGAACTAACTTGTATTATGCTCTCAATCAAATACGAAGCATCAAGTCGTTTCTCCAAGAGGCATTTTGCAAAAATGGTGATCAAAATAGTTTCGATGTATCCAAAATGTGGTAGGACAAAAATTTGTGCAAGTAAAAGTTTGCTTTGTAAGGTGTCAAAAATGTTGTGTGTAGCCTTGTCCCACACAAATGGAACCATCAAAAGGCAAGTATCGACGGCAAAATTTGAGGCAAAATTGTTATGTGCAATGGCAAAGCTATGGAGACTTCTAGCTTGGGAACGTATGGTTGGCGTGAGCCGAGTATGGGTATCCTCAAGTGTCAAAGAATCCATTGCAATTGCCAAAGATGAAATGAGAAATCCAAAGGAGAGCAACTTTTGGTGTGACATGTGGCACAAGGTGCATAATGTGTCTCTCACATGTATGACATGATCCTTGAGATTCTCATAATGTATGATGATATCATCAATACATACAACAACCATTGTGACAACAAGATCTTTCAAGATATGTTGCATAAGAAGCAAAAGAGGTGACGAGGAATTGGGCCAAACCGGAAGCTCGACAAGAAAAATTGGAAACACACGATGGCGAAGGCGTTGGGAAACATACCCTTTGGTTTGAATCCCGCGGGTTTGGTGATGGAGGTTGTCCTTGGTGGGGTAGCTCTCGATGGCTCGTGTCGTCAACTCATGCTCCGTGGCGGTGGATGTTGTCGTTCGGGTACCTCTACACACAATGGAGAAAACAAAAAGTGTGTGTGCATGGTAGATGAATACATCATCCATCATGATGTTCCATGTCTTGTGCACATCACCATTAGTGTCAAGCAAGATAGTATGAAATGCATGGTGATGGTGCATATGGCAAGAAGGTGCATTCATGGCATGTGTTAACTTAGGATCATCAAAAATTGAGAAGGCTATGGGGGCCATCTCATGGACAATGAAATAAGCATTCTTGCATACCAAGCATAAGAAAGAGTCATTATTCACAATCTTGGATGCAAGTAACATGGAATAGTGCAAACATTTTGGGCAAAGCATGTTTAACATGTTATCATTGTTGTCGACAACCCTATGGAAAGAGCAATTGTTCATCAAGGGTGTCACAACACAAGCATTAGCATCATCAATTTCATTGCAAGCAATACATGGTAAAGAGCAATTGTTCGACATATTGCAAGCAATAGGAGAGAAAGTGAAACTCTCATAGCATGGCATGACCATATTGTCACAAGCAAGTAATTCCACATGATCAACAATGTTATCAAGCAAAGCATCACATGGGGGAATGAACAAAGCATGTGGCATAGCAATTGTATCCTCAAGATCATGCATGCACTCATAAGTCATCATGTCCACTAGTGGGATCATGGCATCATCAACACCCATATAGGTACCTTTGTAGTCCGACTCATTTGAGGTAGGTGTTGTGGAAGTGGTAGGATCCATGTGGTCGACATCTTTGACTTCTTGTAAGCATGGTGTGATATCATCATCTTCATGCACCATGTACATCTTCTCCATTAGCGGGAACTCGTCCTCCATGGAACCTATTGCAACATAAGAAGACACAAACGAGGGAGAGGTTAATGTGTTAGCAAATGCGATGTCCTCCATGGACCTATCATCTACCTCTCTCAACTCACTTTGTGTATCACTCATGTCCTCCAAATGGAAGCACTCAAACTGACATATGGGGTGGAAGTCACTCAACTCACCATCACTCTCGCTCAAGTGGGCTAAGTGGCTCTCATGCTCACATGGGGTTGGTACCAACTCATCAATCAAGCATGTAGGAGTAGGTTCGACTTGCTCATCTCCATGCGCCTCCGTGGTTGAAGGGAACTTCCCATGCTCAACCATCTCAACTCCATGCGCCTCCGTGGGTGAAGGGAGAATCCCATGCTCACCATTCTCAACTCCATCGCCTCCCATGTGGACACCATTTGATGGCGCTAAGGTGTTGTTGAGAGCTAGGCTCGAATCAACGTCACTCTTGTCTTGGCCTTCTCGTGCTCCATCTTGAAGTATGGGCTTCATAGTCGTCATCTTGTCCATTTCCTTGCACCATTCTTTGAAGATGATGGTATCTTGAAGTGTCTTGTTGGCGAATTGAGCATCCAATTGGGCGAAGTAGAGCTTGTGGGCTTGAGGTGTGTTGCACTCCCATGTCATGTGCTTGTTGGATGTGCACACATCACAATGGAGATTGGGGCATTCCCAAAGATGATGACCGTCTTGTGTGCAACGAAAGCATTGGGAGCTACGTGGTCTTGGTGGACAAATCATTGTCATGTTGGCATAAAGTTGTGTAGATCGTCCTTCCTCTTGAAGTGTAGACTCCACGGTCTTCATCTTGGGGCTTGAACTTCTTGTAGGTGCCATTGTGGTGGTGGCGGTAGTAGGGGAAAGCACCATGATAGGTGGTTCCTCTTGATGTGCACTTGCCACCATTTTCCTTGTTGATGTAGCGTCTTGTCTCGCACCATTGGAGATCTTCTCATATGTAGGCGGTCTTGGAGATGCCCTTTTGGTGGTGGCGCTAGGCTTTGGGGACACCATATTGTTGGTGTTGTTGTTCTTTGTAGCCTTGGCCGCTTCATGTCGAGGTTCTCGTCTTCTTGCATCATCACCATGTCTTGGGGGGTGTCGTCGAAGATCCTTGGGAGGTGTTGGTTGATGGCGAACATGAGGTGACTTGTGTCGGCGATGATCATGTGGTGACGCATGTCGATGGCGATCACGAGGTGGTGATGGTCGACGACGATCTTGAGGTGACGAGTGTCGATGACGATCCTCAACATGCCTAGATGATGGTTCATGTAGCTTGGCACTTTGTTTGTGGCGCCTTCTTGAGCTCGGAGGAGAGTGTCGATGGCGATCATGGCAGGGACGCTCTTGTTGTTCCAAAGGACGAGCTCGATGTAGATGATCATGTGCGTGAGCACTCTCATGGTGGCGCCATCTTGAAGGTCCGCAACCGTCATAAGTAGTTCCATTGGCAAATGTGGGGAACTTGTAGGCACCGGTCTTGTGCAAGGTGGTGTCAAAGCTCGGTTCCACCACGGTGTCAATGTCATAGTCGGGGTAGTGCTCGGTGCGGTGCTCCATCATGGTGTCGTAGTCGTAGTCGAGGTAGTGCTCGGTGCGGTGCTCCATCATGGTGTCGTAGTCGTAGTCGAGGTAGTGCTCGGTGCGGTGCTCCATCATGGTGTCGTAGTCGTAGTCGAGGTAGTGCTCCACCATGTCGTTGATGTTGTCGTCGAGCTCGGAGTGGTGGTCCACCATGTTGTCCATGCTTGGCGAGTCATGGTCGGTGTAGAGATGCTCGATGTCGGTCATATCGCCCATGCTTGCGGAGCCATTGTCGGTGTCAAGCTCCACATGGTCCTCCATATCCGCGGTGCTTGCGGAGCTATCACCCTGATCGTACTCCATGTCGTCCTCCGTAGGTTCATCCTCACTATCCATGTTAGTCTCTATGATTGGTGTATATATATGGTGGAAGGAAAACTACCAAAAGTGTCAAAACTTGCAAACCAAAATCGAAGAAGTGTTTCAAGTCGAGGAACAACCGATATGTATGCACACACACAAAACAAAAACTCTATATGGTGTTAGGTATGGATGTGGAAAGCCAAATGGAAGAACCAAACGAAGAGTCTATTGTCAAAAGTGGGTAAGATCCAAAAGTCACAAGTCAAAGGCGGTGATCACAAAAGGCATACACAAGGTGGAACACACACGTGGGACAAAATGGGGATAGCGCGACGGAAAATGAGCACGAACAAAATTGGTCCTAACGAAGACTACTAGCTCGGTGTCACGCTAACGCAAGAGAGACCGTGGCTTGGTTGCAAAATTGAGAAGCAACAAGATTTGCGCAAGACGCCTCTCTTCTCTTTTCTCTCTTTTGCTTATAAGCTTTGGACTCTTTTGTGTATAGGTGTCACTCACACTCTTTTTCTTTTTCTTTTTCCCTTTTTTTTTTGTATGCTTAGAAGCTTTCTTTTCTCACTATCTATGTAAGTATGTCACACTTCTTTTGCCTATCTTTTCACACGAGCTTGCTTCGTAGCTTTGCTCAACACACGCACACCCTCACGGTCGGGACGCTTGCGCAATGCTTCGCAACACTAGAAAGCCACTCTCGATAGGAAAGGTACGCAAAGGAAGCTAAGGCTACAAGTTAGGGGGCAAGTTATACCACTTGATGACGGTGGCCGACGATGTTGAACTTGCTATGGTGGAAAGTGTCAAACGAACCGCTTGGATCCTCGGGGTGCCGTCGTCGTAGTTGATGTTGCGGAAGCTTTGTGGTAGCTGAAATGGCACACACAACGAAGTCCAAACACAAGGGGTTAGTGCCAAAACGAAAAACGAAGAAAGCTGTCAAAAATTCGGCCAGGCGGAACTTCCGGTCCTGAGGGGCGGAACTTCCGGTCCGGGGGCGGAACTTCCGGTCCTCCGGGGCGGAACTTCCGGTCGCAATCAGATCTGCGGGCTGTTCTTCGATTTGGGCGGAAATCCGGGCCGAAAATCTTCGAATTCGTGGAAAATTTGGCACTAAGAGCGGTGGGAAGGTGGGGGAATTGCAGATCAACACCAAAGACAAGTTTCTATTGGACCAAAACCACCAAAAACTCAACAAATCGCGAGATCCAAGCAAGGCCAATTTGGGGCTATTTTTTGGAAAAAAAATTTGGAAAAATTTTGGGGCGAAATTGGTGGAATTTGTGGGTGTGGGGGTCAAATCCGTGGCAACCAAGGAGCTCTTGATACCATATGATATGGGCTAAGCCCAGGGATGTGCCCGATCTTCACGGATTTGAAGGGATTCGTGGGGGTAGGTGGATGAACGCGATGAACACGTGGGGGAAACGCGGGGATACAACACACACACGCATACAATTCGAGTTTTCCCTCGTTGGCTCGAAACACCAACTCGATAGAGAATTGCAGGAAAAGACCTTCCGGTAGAAGTCCCGCAAAGAGATCGACTAATCGAAGCTCGGGAGATCTAGAAGGGTGAAAAGACCGGAAGGTTTGATGGAAGTGCAAGCAAAAGACCAAATAGGTAGAAGTGCAAGCAAAAGATCAAACAAACGGTAGAAGTCACCAAAGAGATCTTCACGAGTCGATAGGAGCCCGGGTGGCGATACAAGATCATAGATCTAGGTAAGGTTCCCACTAGGGTGAGCTAAGCTCAGGTTTTCTTTCAAATCAAGTCTAATCTCAGATCTGAGCCAACTAGCCTATTTATAGGTGGGGGCGAAGGGATAAGTGACACACTGAAAAGTACTACTATGCTGAAGTTCGCGGTGGCGGAAGTTCCGGTCCTGAGGGGCGGAAGTTCCGGTCCCCGGGCGGAAGTTCCGGTCCTGGGGGGCGGAAGTTCCGGCCGGGCCGGAAGTTCCGGCCAAGTTCCGGCCTAGTTCCGAATATGGCCCGTTTCCTTGCAGTAACATCCAGGGGCGTTTTGACGGACTTTCGGAACTTGGGCGGAACTTGGGCGGAAGTTCCGACCGGGCGGAAGTTCCGGTCCCTCGGGGCGGAAGTTCCGGTCCGATGCTTTTTCCTGCGCGCTGGAGGGCATCTTGGGGGCATCTTGAAGGAATCTGGCCGGAAGTTCCGGTCCTGGAGGGCGGAAGTTCCGGCCTGGACGCAGTAGCTCCATCTTCATCATTTCCAGCTCTCTCTCCATTGGCTTGGTCTCCATGGCTTGTGCCTTGACCGATGTACCTGATTGAACATAGGGTATTCGCATGAAGTAGCAAGCCATCCAAGGGGGTGTCAAAGTCATAGGTAGAGAGGAGCGAATTCACCTCTTGGTGTAGTGCTTGGGCTCGAGCTCGTGTCATTGGACCACGAGGAGGGCTTGTCGGTCTTGATGTAGTGTCGACCTTGGGTGGGGCTGCATCATTGCCTACCCCACGCGGAGTTCGCCTACAACCGAGCCAAGCACTCCACAACCGCAAGGAGTCCCTTCATGGTCGTCTACGGATTCGAACCTCCAACGGCACTCGACATCCTTCCACTACCTCTTCATGAAAGAACGAACATGGACTTCGACGAGCGCACCACCGCCATGAAGAAACTACATGAAGAGACAAGAGCAACCATACAAGAGCATGTACTTCGCCAAGCCAACCGCCTCAACGCCAAGAAAAAGGAACGCGTGTTTGAAGAAGGAGACCTCGTGTGGATCCACCTAAGGAAAGAAAGGTTCCCGCAAGAACGCAACTCCAAGCTCAAGCCAAGAGGAGATGGGCCTTTCAAGGTCCTCAAGCGCATCAACAACAGCGCCTACGTCATCGACATACCAACATCAAAGTACTTGGTGAGCAACACCTTCAACGTCTCGGATCTTTCACCCTATCATGGAGATGAGGAGGAACAAGAGTCGAGGACGACTCTCTCCCAAGGGGGGGGAGATGATGCGGGGTGGCCTTCGGACACCTCCTCACCAAGACCAACAAGTCCCCCAAGTGGACCCATGACTCGGGCTCGAGCCAAAGCAATACATGACAAGGTGAACTCGCTCCTCACTACCCTCGACCTAGATACCCCATTGGATGGAATGCTACCTCATGCCGAGACACTTTGTGTGATTAGGTACTTGGAGCACCAAGGCCCCGGAGAGGATGAGACGTCATGGTCAAGGGAAGGAGAGGAGCAGCAGAACCTGGAGATGAACGTGGAGCCGAAGCCGACGTCGCCCGAAGAGCGCCAAGGAAGAAGAGGACGCCGGCCGGTCCAGGACCCGGTCAGACCGGCCCCAAGACCGGACGCCCGGTCGAGACCCGGTCAACCGGACGCAAACCGGGCCAGCTCCTCGTACCGAACGACGATCGGGACTCAGGACCGGATTCTTCGCGAGAATCCGGTTGGCGACCGGTCGACCGGACCCAGACCGGACAGCCCGGTCCACAGCCCGGTCGACCGGACCTCGACCGGACAGCCCGGTCCCAGGCCGGTCTGACCGGACGCCCAACCGGATCCGACGGGAATACCCCACCAAACTGCTTTGACTTATCCATTCGCGTACCTGTTCGCCCTTGCTGGCTGTGCTTGCCTATTTAAGTAGCTGGGACCCCTCCTTTACTCTTTAGACTTGTTTAGAACTCAAACCTACCTTTGAGCTTAGTCTCCCTTGGGTATCATCCCTCTGTAATCAAGGCACCTTGGTTGTTGACTTTGATCTTGTTGAGTGAGATTCTAGTACTTGTTACTCTCTCTCCCTCACCAAGCTCATCCTCTCCAATCCCAATCTCTCTCCGGGAATTCTGCCTCGTGCCTCTTCCACGGAGATTCTATTGGCGTGGTCCATCGAGCCACGGAGGTAAGCATCGGGTGTATCGGGTTGGTGTGCGTGCGTGAGTCTCGGAGTTCATCGTGTTCTTCGTCCCCCTCGCGTTTTCCCATCTCTCCCGCTTGGTTTCGACGTCAATCCGCAAGATCGGGCCACACACGGGGTCTTAGACCACATCATATGGTATCAGCAGCCTTTGGTTCCCGCGGATTTGACCCTCCACCCACCCGATTTCGTTTCTAGAAAATTTTCCCAAAAAATAGCCCTAAATTGCCTCTTGA
The DNA here is from genome assembly GCF_019359855.2 of Lolium perenne. Classification (NCBI taxonomy): domain Eukaryota; kingdom Viridiplantae; phylum Streptophyta; class Magnoliopsida; order Poales; family Poaceae; genus Lolium; species Lolium perenne. The sequence continues at coordinate 97,358,364 of NC_067248.2, read as the reverse complement.
CCGATCTGTGATTTGGTTGCGTTTTGAGTGGTTTTGATCCATGGATTTCGTGCCCCTCTGGTTGATCTACGTTTTCCCCACTTTCTAGATCTCAATTCCATCGATTTTTGATGTTTTGGTTGGATTTGGCCCGCTTTTCGCGAAGAACAGTTCGAGTTGTTCATCCGGGACCGGCACTGCCGCCCCGTCCAGGCCGGCACTGCCGCCACGTCTAGGCCGGCACTGCCGCCCAGGCCGGCACTGCCGCCACATCTAGGCCGGCACTGCCGCCAAGAGCAAGCCAAACCGCCAGCTCCATTTTCGACCACAATTTTACCCTTGTGTTTGCTAGTTCTGGTTTGAGTGCCTTTTGTGTAACACTAACCCGCAGCGACGACGCAAGCGAAGACACTCTCGGCACCCCAACTTGCAAACGTACTCTTGATCCTTCCACCATATTGCAAGTTGCGTGATCATCACCGCCTACGACACATCTAGGTATAACTTGCAACTCCTCGTTCCTTTTGCGATCCAACCCTCCCGAGCATTGCTTGTTTAGTGTTGCGAGACATTGCACGTGGCCCCGCATTGTGAGGTGTGTGTGTCGTGTTGAGTAAAGCATCCAAGCAAACACTCGTGTGGCAAGATAGCAAAAGCGAGGCTAACGCTAACATAGTGCGTGCAAAAGCCCCAAAAACACAAAAAGAGTGCGAGTAGCACCATACATCCATACATCCATACATCCATACGCCCATACATACAAAGGTGTCCACGTGCCACCAAAGATACAAACGAGTGCAAGTGCCACCATACACGGAAGAGAAAAAGCTTTTAAGCAAAGAGAGATACGAGAAGAGAGGCCGCGTGTGAATCTTGGTGTCTCTTCGTTGCAACCAAAGCTTTGGCTCTCCTTGTGTTAGTGTGACACCGGGCACCACCTTGTTGGTTGGTTTTTGTGTTTTTCCGCCCATTCCTTGGTTGCACTAACCCCATTTATCTCGTGTGTGCGTTCCACATCTTTTCCGTGTTTTCGTGATCACCATTTGGACATTTAATTTTTGGACCTTACCCACTTTTAACAACATACTCGATCTTGGATTTGTCTTTTGGCTTTCCACAACACTCGCCTAACACCATATTTGCTAGCTTTTGCGTGTGGTTTCGCGTGTGTTCCCGATACACTTGATCTTGCTTTCGGCTTGGTGGATTGCCTCAATACCATCTTACCTTGGTAAGAGTGCGAGGTAGTCTCCTTCCACTAACATACACAACATAGTTCTTGTCTTGCTATCATGGATAGGAACGGAGAGGAAACAAGGGATGGAGAAGTCCTCCGGAACACCGAGAGGTTGGCTACTCAACACAACCTATGGACTCAACGCCAAGAGTTCAAGGAGCAACTATCACTCTTCGAGACCCGCATTGACGAACAATATGAAGAAGTGGCTCACAACTTCTCCACGGTGAACCAAGACTTGGCTCTCCTCCGTGAAGCTACGGACAACTTGAATGGCCAAATGGCGGCCAATGATGCGAACATGGAGCGACGCATGGATAACCTCGAGCGCGCCATCACCAACTTGGGTCGTCATCGCCGACACCGCTCTACTTCATCATCATCAAGCTCGTCACAAGATTACTATTCTCATGGCCACCGTTCGTCATCAAGCTCCTCCTCAAGGCATGAAGACCGTCCTCGTCCTCATCGACCACATGTTCGTCAAGAAGACTCTCGCTCTAACTCAAGGAGAGGTGAATTCCATCGCCATGCTCGTCCTCATGAACGACCTCCACAAGAACAAGTTCCTCACCAAGATCGTCATCAAGCGGCTCGCCATGCCCACCATGGGCGTGACGACCAACCCCACGACAACGTCTTCCACAACATGGCGCCACATGGTGATGCTCCCGCCCAAGGTCGTCAAGAGCAACCAAGGCGTGATCTCCGCAATCATCCTCGCCATGACCAACGTGGAAGAGGAGACCCACAACATGATCAAGACGAGAGGGCCATCCTTGGACATCGCCAACAACCTCGCCAAGACCCTCAACAACATCCTCCACGTGAACCAAGTGAAGCAAGTGTTCAACTCAACCGCCAACCCAATGCTATGGTTGGACGTGAAAGACCCCCTCTACCACCTCAAGCCGCAAGAGATGAAGGCAACCGTCCTCGCCGCCGCAACTTGGAAGATGAAGAGAATATGTATGGCAAACTCAAGTTCAACATGCCCAAGTTCAAGGGTGAAGACGACGCGAGGCCTACCTCTCATGGGCACTCAAGGTGGACAAGATCTTCCGCATCCACAACTACTCCGGAGCCAAGAAAGTGGCCATGGCATCGCTTGAGTTTGAAGACTACGCCAACACTTGGTGGGAGCAAGTCCTCACTCTAAGGGAAGAAAAGGGTGAACCTCCAATTGACACTTGGGAAGAGATGAAGGAAGAGATGCATGCTCGCTTTGTACCAACCCACTATGAGACCGACCTCTTTAACAAGCTCCAAAAGTTGAAGCAAGGCACCAAGACCGTTGAGGAATTCTTCAAGGAGATGGAGTTGACTATGATGCGAGCTAACATACAAGAATCCGAGCAACAAACCATCGCTCGTTTCTTCAATGGCCTCAACTATCCCATCAAGCGAATTGTGGAGTTCCAACCTTATTCCAACATGGTTGAGTTGGTGCACCAAGCCTCCAAGGCCGAGCGCCAAGTGAATGAGGACCTCAAGTACTCCAAGTCCAAGTCGTACTTCGCCTCCAAGTACGCGACAACAACACCTCCTTCAACAAGTGTCAAGCCTACCGCATCCTCTACGACATCCAAGCAACCGACTATCCAAAGTCGCATGAAGCAAACGGTATCCTCCACCGCCTCCTCAAAGGCCTCTACGGGACCCTCCAATGTCACTTGTTTCAAGTGTGGTACTCAAGGCCACAAATCCTTTGAGTGCAAGAACACCAAGGTCATGATCACTATGGAGAATGGTGACATAGAGACTCTAAGTGAAGGTGAATATGAAGCCCTAGTGCAAGCCGCCGTTGCTAATGAGGAAGACTATGATGAAGAAAGTGGAGAAGACCCTCTCTTATGCACACATGATCCAAGCCCTTCTCTTGTGGTCACTCGAGTGCTCACCACTCAACCCCAAGCTATGGAAGACCAAAGATGCAACATCTTCCAAACGCGTGCCGGCATTGGTGGAAAGTCAATCAAGGTCATCATCGACGGTGGGAGTTGCCACAACTTGGCAAGCACCGAGCTATGTGAGAAGCTCAACCTCACGCTTCACAAGCATCCTCATCCATACCATGTCCAATGGTTGAGTGACAAGGGCAATGTCAAGATTCAACACACCGTCACCGTCAACTTCAAGATAGGCCCCTATGAAGACATCGTCGAGTGTGACGTGGTGCCTATGACCGTGTGCCACATGTTGCTTGGCCGCCCATGGCAATTTGACAAGAAGGCCATACATGATGGTTACTCCAATGCATACACCTTCAAGGTCAAGGACAAGAAATTCGAGCTTTGCCCAATGACTCCTAGCCAAATCATCGCCGACAATGCGAAGGCTTTAGCGAGGGCACAACACCACATCCACCATAGTGAGTTGAGAGGAGAGGGAGCTACCCACCAAAAAGAGAGTGAGCACCACCACCCACATATGAGTGAGAGAAAGAGTGTCCTCCTAGCCACCAAAAGCGAGTGGAGAGAAGTGAAAGACAACCCATCCACCACCATACACTACGTGCTCATTTGCAAGGGCCTCTCGTCGGAGACTAATGACTTAACCAACATTCCTTCGTCTTTGTTGTCTCTTTTGAAGGAGTTCCAAGACGTCTTCCCCGACGAGCTACCCCATGGACTACCACCGCCGGGGCATCGAGCATCGCATCGACCTCATACCCGGCGCTCCCCTACCAAAACCGCGCCGCCTACCGCACCAACCCCGAAGATACCAAGGAGATACAACGACAAATACAAGACCTCCTCGCTAAAGGGTATGTCCGAGAAAGCCTTAGCCCTTGTGCCGTTCCCGTCATTCTTGTGCCTAAACCGGATGAGACGCAACGGATGTGTATGTATTGCCGCCCTATCAATGCCATTACCGTCCGTTATCGACATCCCATTCCGCGTTTAGATGACATGCTTGATGAATTGAGTGGTGCCACCATTTTCTCTAAGATTGATTTGCGTAGTGGCTACCACCAAATTCGCATGGCAATTGGTGATGAATGGAAGACGGCATTCAAGACCAAGCTTGGTCTCTATGAATGGCTCGTCATGCCGTTTGGTCTTTCCAATGCTCCTTCCACTTTCATGCGTCTTATGAATCACATTTTGCGACCTCTCATTGGCAAGAGCGTGGTTGTTTACTTTGATGATATCCTCATCTATAGCAAAAATCTCGAGGACCATGTTCAACATGTGAGAGAAGTCTTATGCATCTTGCGCCACGAGAAGCTCTTTGCCAATCTTCCAAAATGCCATTTCGCTCAAAACAAATTGGTTTTTCTTGGTTTTGTGGTTTCCGCCAACGGGATTGAAGTTGATTCTTCCAAAGTTGAGGCCATACACAATTGGCCCACTCCCACAAATGTTGGTCAAGTTGAAGCTTCCATGGTCTTGCCGGATTTTACCGCCGCTTTGTGAAAGATTTCAGCACCATTGCTTGCCCTTTAAACGAGCTTACAAAAAAGAATGTTCCGTTCGTTTGGGGCAAAGCACAACAAAAAGCTTTTGATGAATTGAAAAAGAGACTCACCGAGGCACCACTACTTGCTCTTCCCGATTTTGCCAAAACATTTGAGATAGAATGCGATGCGAGTGGCCTTGGAATCGGTGGTGTTCTCATGCAAAATGGAAAACCCGTGGCATACTATAGCGAGAAGTTGGATGGCGCACGCCTCAACTATCCTATATATGACAAGGAGCTTTATGCTTTGGTTCGTGTTCTTGAAGTTTGGCAACACTACCTTTGGCCAAAAGAGTTTGTTATCCATTCGGATCATGAGTCCTTGAAGTATTTGAAAAGTCAACACAATTTGAACAAGAGACATGCTAAGTGGGTTGAGTTCATAAAGTCCTTCCCTTATGTAATCAAATACAAAAAGGGCAAGGAAAATGTGGTTGCGGATGCACTTTCCCGCAAGATTACTCTTCTACTCACCCGCTTGGAGTTTCACATTTCGGGTCTTGAGGAGATCAAAGAGCTTTACCCATCCGACTCTTTCTTTGGACCAATCTTTGCCAAGTGTTCCGTTGATCGAGGTTTTGATGATTTCTATTTGCATGATGGCTACTTGTTTAAAGCTAACAAAGTTTGCATACCCGAGTCTTCTCTTCGTAAGTTGCTTTTGCAAGAGTCACATGGAGGTGGCCTCATGGGTCATTTTGGACGCGACAAGACTCTTTCGATGCTATCCACACACTATTATTGGCCACGCATGAAGCGAGACGTGGAGCGCCTTTGCAACCGTTGCACCACTTGTTTACAAGCTAAGTCAACATCCAATCCCCATGGTCTTTACATACCTTTACCCATTCCATATGCACCTTGGTCGGATATAAGCATGGACTTTGTGTTAGGCTTACCAAGAACAAAGCATGGGCATGATTCAATCTTTGTGGTAGTGGATAGGTTCTCAAAAATGGCACATTTTATACCATGTCATAAGAGCGATGATGCTTCACACATTGCTTCATTGTTTTTCAGGGAAGTGGTTCGCCTACATGGGATACCGGCAAGCATTGTGTCGGATCGAGACGTCAAGTTCATGAGTTATCTATGGAAGTCGCTCATGGCCAAGTTTGGAGTCAAGCGCTTGTTCTCATCATCCTCGCACCCTCAAACCGATGGACAAACCGAAGTGGTCAATCGAAGCCTCTCCACACTCCTCCGCACACTTGTGAAGAAAAACTTGAAGTCATGGGAAGATTGCCTCCCCCACGCGGAGTTCGCCTACAATCGAGCCACGCACAAGACAACATCACGGAGCCCCTTTATGGTTGTCTACGGCTTCGAACCACCCACGGCACTCAACATACTACCACTCCCACTTCATGAGAGAACGAACATGGACTTCGACAAGCGCACCACCGCCATGAAGAAACTACATGAAGAAACAAGAGCAACAATACAAGAACATGTGCTTCGTCAAGCTACACGCCTCAACGCCAAGAAGAAGGAACGCATCTTTGAAGAAGGTGACCTCGTTTGGATCCACCTCCGAAAGGAAAGATTCCCTCATGAACGCAACTCCAAGCTCAAGCCAAGGGGCGATGGCCCATTCAAGGTCCTCAAGCGCATCAACAACAATGCATACGTCATCGACATTCCGACCTCCAAGTACTTGGTGAGCAACACGTTCAATGTCTCCGACTTGTCACCCTATCATGGAGATGAGGAAGACCACGAGTCGAGGACGACTCTTTTCCAAGGGGGGGGGGGAGATGATGTAGCCCCGCTCACCAACGACACTACATCAAGGCCAACAAGTCCCCCAAGTGGACCAATGACACGGGCTCGAGCTAAAGCTCTACATGACAAGGTGAACTCGCTCCTCACTACCCTCGACCTTGATACCCCATTGGATGGAATGCTACCTCATGCCGAAACCCTTTGTGTTATTAGGTACGTGGAGCATCAAGACCCGGAGAAGAGGATACGCCATGGTCGAGGGAAGGAGAGAAGCAGTGGCCGAGAAGGACGTCGCGACAGACACGAAGATGGACCAGCAAGAAGGAGGAGAAGAGTGGCCGCCGAAGGACGCCCCAGGTGGCCGGCACTGCCGGCCTCCAGCACCGGCACCGCCGGCTGTGCACCCCGGCATGCCGGCCGGTACACCCCGGCACCGCCGGCCCCCACGCGGAGAAGACTACGACCGGCTGCTGCGGCCCCGAGCGCGACGGCACTGCTGCCACACCGGTACTGCCGGCCAATCTTCACCGGCACTGCCGGCCCCACCCCTGTTGACTTAATCTCAACCGTTGATTTCGTATCTATGGACCAGGATAATTTATGTATTACCGATTTTACCCCTGTACGAATCTGGACCTATAAGTACCTCACCCCTTCCTCCAGATTAGGGTTAGACTTGTTTAGAACTCAAACCTACCTTTGAGCTTAGTCTCCCTTGGGTATCATCCCTCTGTAATCAAGGCACCTTGGTTGTTGACTTTGATCTTGTTGAGTGAGATTCTAGTACTTGTTACTCTCTCTCCCTCACCAAGCTCATCCTCTCCAATCCCAATCTCTCTCCGGGAATTCTGCCTCGTGCCTCTTCCACGGAGATTCTATTGGCGTGGTCCATCGAGCCACGGAGGTAAGCATCGGGTGTATCGGGTTGGTGTGCGTGCGTGAGTCTCGGAGTTCATCGTGTTCTTCGTCCCCCTCGCGTTTTCCCATCTCTCCCGCTTGGTTTCGACGTCAATCCGCAAGATCGGGCCACACACGGGGTCTTAGACCACATCAGTAGTAGTGAGGTAGGGATGTCCTCATCATCTCCCCCCCCCCTTCAAAAGGCGTCGACCCCGACGCTCCAAGGTCTTCTCCGTCATATGGTGTCAAATCAGCAACATTGAAAGAATTACTGACACCAAACTCATCCTCTGGAAGATCTATTGAGTATGCATTATCATTGATCTTGGCAAGCACTTTGTAAGGACCAGCACCACGAGGCTTCAACTTAGACTTCCGCAGCTTCGGGAACCTATCCTTGCGAAGATGTACCCAGACCATATCACCAGGCTTGAACAACATCTCTTTGCGCTTCTTGTTCATCCTTGCAGCATTGCTCTTGCCTTTCTTCTCGATCAACTCTTTAGTCTTCACATGGATCTTACGCACAAAATCTGCCCTCTTGGATGCCTCCATATTAACTCTCTCATGTATGGGCAAAGGCAACAAGTCAAGTGGAGTAATGGGTTTGAAACCATACACCACCTCAAAAGGACATAGCTCCGTGGTAGAGTGTACCGCCCTGTTGTAAGCAAACTCCACATGCGGCAAACACTCTTCCCACTCCTTCAGGTTCTTCTTGATCATGGATCTCAACAGTTGTGACAAGGTTCGATTCACCACTTCAGTTTGACCATCAGTTTGGGGATGACAAGTAGTACTGAACAGTAGCTTTGTCCCCAGCTTTCCCCAAAGTGTCTTCCAGAAGTAGCTCATGAACTTCACATCACGATCAGAAACAATAGTCTTCGGGACTCCATGTAGTCGAACAATCTCCCTGAAAAACAGGTTAGCAATATGCGACGCATCGTCGCTTTTGTGGCAGGCAATAAAGTGTGACATTTTAGAAAATCTGTCCACTACCACAAATATAGAATCATGGCCTCTTTTAGTACGCGGCAAACCCAACACAAAATCCATACTAATATCTTCCCAAGGTGTAGTAGGTGCCGGTAAAGGAGTATACAAACCGTGAGGCTTCAGCTTGGACTTGGACTTGTTGCAAGTAATGCACCTCTTCACATACCTGTCCACGTCCCGCCTCATCTTTGACCAATAAAAGTGATCAGCGAGCATGAGTAGCGTCTTCTCACGCCCAAAGTGACCCATCAAACCTCCAGCATGAGATTCCTGCAATAAGAGCAAACGCACGTGACGATTGGAACACATAGTTTGTTAGCTCTAAACAAAAACCCATCGTGTATGTGATATTTTTCCCATGCTTTACCAATAACACATAAGCGGTATGGTTCAGCAAAATCATGATCAGTTGCATACAAATCACATAGCACCTCTAATCCAGGAATTTTTACATCAAGATGAGTTAACAGCATAGTCTTCCTAGATAAAGCATCAGCAACAATATTATCTTTTCCCTTCTTATGCTTAATAATGTACGGAAAAGACTCAATGAATTCAACCCACTTAGCAAGACGCCTATGCAAAGTAGATTGCGCTTTCAGATATTTCAAAGCTTCATGATCAGAATGTATGATAAATTCTTTTGGCCACAAGTAATGTTGCCAAACCTCAAGAACTCTAATTAAAGCATACAATTCTTTATCATATATTGGATAGTTCAACTTAGCACCAGATAATTTCTCAGAAAAATATGCAATTGGGCGACCCTCTTGCATCAACACACCACCAATTCCAATACCACTAGCATCACATTCAATCTCAAATTGCTTATTGAAATCAGGAAGTGCAAGCAACGGTGCAGAAGTTAACAATCGTTTCAGTTCATCAAAAGCATGATCTTGGGCAACGCCCCACTCAAAAACAACACCCTTTTTAGTCAATTCATTCAAAGGTGCAGCAATAGTAGAAAAATTGGGCACAAAACGGCGATAAAACCCAGCTAGACCATGAAAACTTCTAACTTGACTCACATTCATGGGAGTAGGCCAATTTTGAATAGCTTCAATTTTAGACACATCTACTTCTACTCCATGCTTAGAGACAACATAACCCAGAAATATGACCTTATCTTTGCAAAATGTGCACTTCTCAAGATTACCATAGAGTTGATTATCACGCAACACTTGCAAAACATGTCGAATATGTATAATATGATCAGATTCATTGCGGCTGTAGATTAATATGTCATCAAAGTACACAACCACAAATTTGCCAATAAATTCACGCAAAACATGGTTCATCAGTCTCATGAAGGTGCTAGGTGCATTAGTCAAACCAAAAGGCATTACTAACCACTCATATAAACCAAATTTTGTTTTAAAGGCCGTTTTCCACTCATCCCCTTCTTTCATCCTAATTTGATGATAACCACTACGCAAATCAATTTTAGAGAACACAGCAGCACCACTCAATTCATCTAGCATATCCTCTAAACGGGGAATAGGATGACGATATCGAATAGTAATGTTGTTTATAGCTCTACAATCTACGCACATACGCCATGTACCATCTTTCTTAGGAACAAGAATAACAGGAACAGCACAAGGACTAAGGCTTATGCGGATATAACCTTTGTCGAGTAGCGCTTGTACTTGCTTTTGTATCTCCTTCGTCTCTTCGGGATTAGTGCGATATGGCGCCCTATTGGGCAGCGAAGCTCCGGGAATCAAGTCAATTTGATGCTCAATACCTCGCAATGGTGGTAATCCTGCGGGTACCTCGTTCGGAAACACGTCGCTGAATTCCTGCAAAACATTAGAAACACCAAGAGGAAGAGGGGTCATGTCGTTAGAAACCAAAACCGTACCCCTGTACAAAAGCACAAGAGGCATGGCCGTAGGATCCTCACTAAATTCTCTCATGTCTTCTTTGGTGGCTAATGAGACTAAGGAATGCACTCGCTCACTTTTCGTTATATCACTCACAGTATTACAATTCTCTCGCCTATCTATGGATGCATCCTCCAAATTGACTTCAATCTTCTGACGAGACTCATTGACAATCTGCTGTGGTGACATAGGTTGTAAGTTAATTTTCTTGCCCTTGAACTCCAAGTGATATGTATTGGCGCGGCCATTGTGTTGCACAGAACGATCATAGAGCCATGGCCGGCCTAACAAGAGATGGCACACCGTCATAGGAACCACATCAAAGTCAATGGAATCCTTATACGGTCCAATCTCAAAATCAACACGCACCATGTGGCTCACCTTCATCTCACCATTATTGCTCAACCACTGAATATAATATGGATGCGGGTGCGGTAGATACTTCAGTTTCAGCTTGGCACATAATTCTTTGCTTGCTAAATTGCGACAACTCCCGCCATCAATAATGACCTTGCAAGCTTTATCAGGACCAACAAGTGCCTTTGTTTGGAACAAATTGCAGCGCTGTGTAGATGCACTAGGCTGCACATTGAGAACACGCTGTGAAACAACTATAGTTTGAGCTTCTGAAGGATAAGCATCAAAACCATCGCTGTCATAATCATCATCTTCCGGAGCATCCGGATCAGCATCGTCTCCAGTTTCATATTCATTGTCCTCATTAATGATCATAACTTTGCGGTTAGGACAATCCTTCTTGAAGTGACCCTTGCCACCACATGTATGACAAAGCATATCACGGTTGCGCGCTGTAGACATACTAGAACTAGTTCCACTTGCAGCAGGGACAGGCCTCTTTGTGTTGAACACATTGGACACCTGCTTGCTAGACGAAGAAGGAACATCCGTAGGACGCGTAGATGGCGCCGTAGAAGGCGGCGGCCTAGGCGTGTAGCGCCCTGCGCCTGTAGCACGGCCCCTCTGTTGCGCTTCTTCAGCCAACTGTGACTCAGCTTCTCTTGCATGATGTAGCAACTCATTCATTGTAGCATATTTGTGATGACGCACAATGCCTTTGATATTAAACTTGAGCCCATTGAGAAAACGCTGCAGTGTCATCTCCAAAGACTCACGGACACGGGCACGCTGCATAAGCATCTCCATCTCCATATAATAAGCATCAACTGTCATAACACCTTGCTTCAATTGGGTCAACTTATCAAACACAGAACGCAAGTAATTGGTAGGAACAAAACGAGCTCTCATCGCCGCCTTCATAGTACGCCAAGTGATAATAGGCAGCTCACCATCTTCTTCTCGATCCTGAACAAGAGCATCCCACCAACGCAATGCGTAGCCATCAAATTCAGAGGAAGCAAGTTTGATCTTCCTATCTTCAGTATAATCAGGATGTAAACGCCATAATCTCTCAATCTTCAGCTCCCATGTAAGATATTCTTCAACATCAGTACCTCCTTCAAATCTGGGAATTGAGAACTTGGGCTTACCCAAACCATCGTCTTGTTGTTGAGGAACACGGCGGGCTCCAATGTCAACAAAACCGCGATTGACTCCACGTGGAAGACCACGACCAACACCACGTCCCATGCCTTGAGCAGCGTGACATCCGCATTGTCACCATTGACACTGCCATCTTCATCAAGCGGTTGTTGTGGTTGTTGTTGTACCATAGTACGGATAACCTGGACAGCTTGAGTCAAAGTATTCATAGATGCTTGAAGAGTCGTCATCGATGTTTGAACGGTGTTAATAGCCGTAGTAGCCTCATCGACCTTCAAGTTGACACCCTGAATTTCAGTATCAAATGTCTCCGTATTAACACGAAGTTGACGTGTGAGGTGATCACGCAGAGCCTCATATTCACGCCAAGTAACTGGTGTATCGTCGGGCTTTTTCTGCATCACATCAAACTCAGAAGAAGACATGATTAGTAGGTTAGTGCACTAAACAAAAATCTATGGTGGTACTCTCACAACTCACTCAAAACTGATAAGAAAGGTGAATCTTACCGCTCCAAAGTGAATTAGTATTGCTTACCACTTGGATTGACGGACTAGTGCACGGATGTAGCGAAGCGAATATCAAAGGTATAAGAACAATCACACGACTAAGCAGGATATATGTGGGGCTGTAGGTAGGCTACCTATTTGCACCAATAACAAGCTCTAGCGCTGACCGTAGACAACCACAAGATACTCACACAAGGCGATAAACGGGGCAATGCAACTATATGGAGGAAAGGTTGCAATGCACTCGAGAGACGCTAGCAAAGCTCAACGAGACAGGCACAAGATTGCTCAACTACAGGTGCAGTAAAGAAAACTTAGGCCTTCACTTGAATTCAACTAGCACGACACTTTTCTTTTTGGATTTTTCTTTTTATAACACACGCAGCTATGTAGCTCTTTTTGCTTCTTTTCTATTTTCTCTTTTTTTTTGATTTTCTGACTCAACTCCTTGATAACACGACTAACAAGATATGCAAAGCACCAAAACCCTAATGAGCAGCCTGCCGAGCGGTAAAACTAGTCTCTTCTGGGGAAGTTCCTAGTCACGTATTTCGATAGGCTGTGTCTATGGTTGGGAACAAGCACACTGTACGCTATGTGGACTTGGAGTAACAAAAACTGATACCACTAGATACGGTAACACAAAAAGATAGAGTAAACTCAAACCCTAAAATACTAGATGAAAGAAAAAGTTACGCAAAAACAACTACGAAAAGCAGCTAAAACTCGAAATTAGTGCAAGCTATGGCTATGGCAAACCCTAACCCTAATATTTTTGGCTTTTTCTGTATAGGAAAACACTCACAACTCAACTATGGGGTGGATTGTGGATGGCTTACCGAGGAAAACTGGAAATCTGATACCAAGATGATAAGGGGTTGCCCGATCTTCTCAGTAAGCGACAGGTGGTGATGAACACGTGATGGTAGCAGCGGATGAAATCGATGATGATGAGGAGGATAACTTGTATGACGCCGACGAAGTCTCTCGATTGATTCCTGATGCCAATGCAACAGCTCTCAACCCTGCAAGATATTCGCAACACCACACACTTGCGCACGTAGCCGCCGACCACGAAGCGGTAGATTGCAATCTTCTAATCCCCAATGGAACAGCAGATCACACAAACTTTCAGTAGCATAAAACTCCAGATCGCAACGAATTGGAGAGTTGGGGAACAATAGTTTTGCTTAGCAAACAACTATGAACTAGGGTTTATCTTAAACGTGGTCTAAAACAGCTAAGGGGTCGTCCAAGGCACTTATATAGGCGTCCGGGACGAGTTCTGGTCGAAAAGATACAAGAATAACCGACCCAGAATAGATCTGGTCGAGACAGACTCGGACTGGTCCGGTCTGGGATCCGGTCGACCGGGCTGTGGACCGGCCGGTCCGGTTGGTGGTCCGGTCAACCGGGCTGTGAACCGGGCTGTCCGGTCAGTGGTCCGGTCAACCGGCTGTGGACCGGAAAACTGCGAGGTTTCCGGTTTCCGTCCGCACGAGGGGCTTCTCCGGTTGGCGTCCGGTTGGCGGCCGTTGGCCGGGCTGTGGACCGGGCTGGCCGGTCCGGGGGCCGGTCGGCCGAGCTTCTGGACCGGCCTGGACTTCTTCTTCTCCTCTCGCGCATGCCTCCCGCTCCTCCCTCGCGCGTCCATGAGATATCTTCATGTCCAGCTCCATGTCCAGCTTCACGTCCATCTTGACGCCCGTCTTCATGTCCAGCTGCTCCTCTCCTCGTGCGATGCTCGTCTCTTCTTGATACCTGATGATACATAAGTAATAGGACTTAGGCAGTATAAAGTTCTCATCAATCAAAGTATCGTTTAGAAACAAGTTCACCTGTTGTTTAAGTAGCTTCGCACGAGCTCTTGTAATTGGTCCAATCCGAACTTCATTGGACTTGAGCTTCACAGCAGGTTCATTTTCATTTGTTAATGACGGAGGTAGTAGTGAGGTAGGGATGTCCTCATCAAAAACAATAGATAAAACATGACTAAAAAGTTTGAGATTAAACTAGTCATGCAAATCACCATAGAGTAAAGGAGAAACATGTCTAAATTGATTGATAAGAGCAATATGTTTGCTGATAATGAGCCTGAACTTGTTGCTAGGAGAATAAAGAAGATAATGATCTCATAAAAGGAAGGCAAGAACACATACGGTCCAGAAGAGGAACCAGCGTTGACGTTGTCGCTGTTGAGAGCCATGTCGCTGAAGAGGTTGCTGATGTCGGGGAAGAAGTCGTCGTTGGGGAAGTAGTCGTCGGCCTCCGTGTCGATGTTGAAGCCAGCAGTCGCGGTAGAACGCTCCCCAAAAACCTTATCGCCTCTCTCCCGTACAGGATCACAAGAGACGGGGTTCCGGAGGCCTGCTGTCCCGTCCAGCGGTGCACGCCGGTAGACGGGATGGAGAAGTCTTGAGCGGCGGCGCAAAGCTCTGGAACCGAGTGGTAGGCACATATGGTGCTGTGTCTCGTAGTGTGTCTCTGGAGAGGAGCGACCTCTTTTATAGGCACAGAGAGAGGAGCCGAACAAGTCACGCGAGGAGATGAAACGAAGGGTCAGGGAGGTGAACCGAACAGGCAACAGTCGAAGCTGAACAGCCTACGTATTCAAAACCCACTGAAAAACATTTCAGTTTCTAGCGTCTATTCATATACCCGTTCATGAGTGGCAAAAAGAAAGAAAGAGAGAGAGGCTCTCGGCTCGAGGCATTCCCGCAAACCGCGGCGCGGCGCGACGTGTCGTGACGAGGCGAGCGAGCGGCGGCGTCGTCGTCGGAGGAGCGCGCGTGTGGTCAGCTCCTATTTCCTCCTATTATTTCTCTCTTACAAATGGTATGAAGAGCTCCCCTTATAAGCTGCTCCAACTCTTCTTCAACTAGCAATGTGGGACTAAACTTTTGTCCCACCCCTGCCATGCATGAATGGGCCATGTGGGCCTCTAGGATTTATTAGGAATTTCTGGAATATTTATTGTGTTGGTCCAATATGGGCCAAAATTCCAACATGTCAAAGAGTTGGTAATATCTCTAGACGCAATGAAATGCCTGATGTAGCCCCACCCAAGGTCGACACTACATCAAGACCGACAAGCCCTCCTCGTGGTCCAATGACACGAGCTCGAGCCCAAGCATTACGCCAAGAGGTGAATTCGCTCCTCTCCACCTATGACTTTGACACCCCCTTGGATGGCTTGCTACTTCATGCAAATACCCTATGCTCAATCAGGTACATCGACCAAGACACAAGCCATGGAGACCAAGACGTTGGAGAGAGAGCTGGAAACGATGAAGATGGAGCTACAGCGCCCAGGCCGGAACTTCCGCCCCCCAGGACCGGAACTTCCGGCCTGATTCCCCAAAGATACCCCCAAGATGCCCTCCAGCGCGCAGGAAAAAGCATCGGACCGGAACTTCCGCCCCGAGGGACCGGAACTTCCGCCCAAGTTCCGCCCAAGTTCCGAAAGTCCATCAAAACGCCCCTGGATGTTACTGCAAGGAAACGGGCTAATTTCGGAACTTGACCGGAACTTGGCCGGAACTTCCGGCCGGGCCGGAACTTCCGCCCTCCAGGGCCGGAACTTCCGCCCCTGACCGGAACTTCCGCCCAAGTCGGCCGGAACTTCCGCCACCGCGAACTTCAGCACAACACTACTTTTCAGCATGTAACTTAACTATTCGCCCCCTACCTATAAATAGCCTAGTTGGCTCAGATCTGAGATTAGACTTGATTTGAAAGAAAACCTGAGCTTAGCTCACCCTTGTGGGAACCTTACCTAGATCTATGATCTTGTATCGCCACCCGGGCTCCTATCGACTCGTGAAGATCTCTTTGGTGACTTCTACCGTTTGTTTGATCTTTTGCTTGCACTTCTACCTATTTGGTCTTTTGCTTGCACTTCCATCAAACCTTCCGGTCTTTTCACCCTTCTAGATCTCCCGAGGTTCGATTAGTCGATCTCTTTGCGGGACTTCTACCGGAAGGTCTTTTCTCGCAACCTCTATCGAGTTGGTGTTTCGAGCCAACGAGGGAAAACTCGAATTGTGTGCGTGTGTGTGTTGTATCCCCACGATTCCCCCACGTGTTCATCGCGTTCATCCACCTACCCCCACGAATCCCTTCAAATCCGTGAAGATCGGGCACATCCTTGGGCTTAGCCCTTATCGTATGGTATCAAGAGCTCCTTGGTTGCCACGGATTTGACCCCCACACCCACCAATTCCACCAATTTCGCCCAAAAAAAATTTCCAAAAATTTTTCCCAAAAAATAGCCCCAAATTGGCCTTGGTTGGATCTCGCGATTTGTTGAGTTTTTGGTGGTTTTGGTCCAATAGAAACTTGTCTTTGGTGTTGATCTGCAACTCCCCCACCTTCCCACCGCTCTTAGTGCCAAATTTTCCACGAATTCGAAGATTTTCGGCCCGGATTTCCGCCCAAATCGAAGAACAGCCCGCAGATCTGATTGCGACCGGAAGTTCCGCCCGGAAGGACCGGAAGTTCCGCCCGGGGACCGGAAGTTCCGCTCCTCAGGACCGGAAGTTCCGCCTGGCCGAAATTTTGACAGCTTTCTTCGTTTTTCGTTTTGGGCACTAACCCCTTGTGTTTGGACTTCGTTGTGTGTGCCATTTCAGCTACCACTAAGCTTCCGCAACATCAACAACGACGACGGCACCCCGAGGATCCAAGCGGTTCATTTGACACCTTCCACCATAGCAAGTTCAACATCGTCGGCCACCATCATCAAGTGGTATAACTTGCCCCCTAACTTGTAGCCTTAGCTTCCTTTGCGTACCTTTCCTATCGAGAGTGGCTTTCTAGTGTTGCGAAGCATTGCGCAAGCGTCCCGACCGTGAGGGTGTGCGTGTGTTGAGCAAAGCTACGAAGCAAGCTCGTGTGAAAAGATAGGCAAAAGAAGTGTGACATACTTACATAGATAGTGAGAAAAAGAAAGCTTCTAAGCATACAAAAAAAAAGAGTGTGAGTGACACCTATACACAAAAGAGTCCAAAGCTTATAAGCAAAAGAGAGAAAAGAGAAGAGAGGCATTTTGCGCAAATCTTGTTGCTTCTCAATTTTGGAACCAAGCCACGGTCTCTCTTGCGTTAGCGTGACACCGAGCTAGTAGTCTTCGTTAGGACCAATTTTGTTCATGCTCATTTTCCGTCGCGCTAACCCCATTTTGTCCCACGTGTGTGTTCCACCTTGTGTATGCCTTTTGTGATCACCGCCTTTGACTTGTGACTTTTGGATTTTACCCACTTTTGACAATAGACTTTTCGTTTGGTTCTTCCATTTGGCTTTCCACATCCATACCTAACACCATATAGAGTTTTGTTTTGTGTGTGTGCATACATATCGGTTGTTCCTCGACTTGAAACACCTTTTCGATTTTGGTTTGCAAGTTTTGACACTTTTGGTAGTCTTTCCTAACCACCCACCACATAGTTCTTGTTTTAGTTGTAACCATGTCTAGTGGAGAAGGGAACCAACTACCGATGATGAGGCACCAACATTGGATAGCTACTCAAGCCGTCCACGCCAAGCTCAATCAATTTGAAGCCATGCTCAAGGATACCAACGTCCGCTATGAAGAAAGAGCTCAAGTGCAAAGGATTGACCTCAACAATCAAGTTCAAGAACTCAATGAGAAGATTGAAACTCAAGGCAATGAGTTGAAGGCAACGCTCGCCATACAAGGTCAAGAAACAAGAGAAATGAAGACGGCGTTGGACAACATCCTCCATACACTCAACCGTCAAGAAGATAGAAGACAACATTCAAGGTCTTCGCGCTCTCATAGCTCAAGGTCACGAGCTCCTACATCGTCGCATCATGATTCCAATCAAGACCCACGCCACCATAATGTGGATGCTCAAGTGCTTCAACAACAAGCTCAAGAAGCGGAGCAAGCACGACTTCGACTTGTCCAAGAACGTCTACGCCTTGAAGAAGAACGCCTTCAACAAGAACATCTCCATGCTCAATTCCAAGAGGAACAACAACGTCTTCGTCATGATCAAGATCTCCTTCATGCACGTGAGCAAGAAAGGCTCCGCCAAGAGCAAGACGCACGTCATCATCAAGGGCAACCTCGCCCATCTCAAGGGGCCAATGCTCAAAGGCACCACCATAATGCCGAACAAGAAGTGAACCAAGACCGCCGCATCATCAATGTTGATCAACCTCCTCGTGATAGGGCACCACGCCGTCAAGGTCAAGACAACCGTCGTCATCATGATGATCGCCCTCATGGTAGAAGACCACCTCATCAAGCCCGAGATGTTGAGATGGAGGAAGACTCAAATCATCACCAAGCATCAAGTGAAGAAAGTGTGAGGCCTCATCAACGCCACAACAATGATGATCAAGATGAAGGTCATGGAAGACCACCTCCTCTTCAACAACAAAGAAACAACAATGAAGATGCTCAAGGTCCACAACCTCAACCTCAACAACGTCAAGCTCATGGTGAAGAAAGACCACCTCCTAGACGCAATGACCGCAATGAGGAAGAAATCTTTGGGAAGCTCAAATTCACCATGCCCAAGTTCCAAGGAGAGGAAGATCCCGACGCATACTTGTCTTGGGTCCTCAAGGTTGATAAGATATTCCGCATCCACAACTTCTCCGAAGCAAAGAAAGTTGCCATGGCATCACTTGAGTTTGAAGGATATGCAAATGTTTGGTGGGAAGAGGTAAACAAGAAGCGTGAGAAGGAAGACTTAGCACCCATTGACACATGGGAAGAGATGCAAGAAGTCATGCACACCCGCTTTGTACCAACTCACCACAAGCGTGACCTCTTCAACAAGCTCACTCAACTCAAGCAAAGCTACAAGTCCGTTGAGGAATATTACAAGGAGATGCACATGACCATGATGAGTGCAAATGTGGATGAGCGAGAAGAGCAAACTATGGCAAGATTCTTGAATGGCTTGAACATCCCCGTCAAGAGGATAGTGGAATTCTTGCCTTACAAAAACATGGTTGAGCTACTCCACCAAGCAACAAGGGCCGAGCGCCAAGTGCGAGAGGACCTAGCAAGTGCAAAGACAAAAACCTTCTTCGCCGCAAGAAATGCCATGAATGCCTCCTCAAGCATCAAGAACACAAGTGCACTTGCCTCCAAGGATCCTCCAAAGCAAGCAAGAAGTGCCATCAAAACAACAAGTTTCAAGCCGGAGCAATCAACCATGTCCTCCAAAGCTTCCACCGGATCTAGTAACATCACTTGCTTCAAGTGTGGTGCTCAAGGACATAAATCCTTTGAATGCAAGAACACAAGAGTTATGATCACTCGAGATGATGGAGATGTGGTGATAAGGGCTAAGCCCAGGGATGTGCCCGATCTTCACGGATTTGAAGGGATTCGTGGGGGTAGGTGGATGAACGCGATGAACACGTGGGGGAAACGCGGGGATACACACACACACGGATACAATTCGAGTTTTCCCTCGTTGGCTCGAAACACCAACTCGATAGAGATTGCAGGAAAAGACCTTCCGGTAGAAGTCCCGCAAAGAGATCGACTAATCGAAGCTCGGGAGATCTAGAAGGGTGAAAAGACCGGAAGGTTTGATGGAAGTGCAAGCAAAAGACCAAATAGGTAGAAGTGCAAGCAAAAGATCAAACAAACGGTAGAAGTCACCAAAGAGATCTTCACGAGTCGATAGGAGCCCGGGTGGCGATACAAGATCATAGATCAAGGTAGGGTTCCCACAAGGGTGAGCTAAGCTCAGGTTTTCTTTCAAATCAAGTCTAATCTCAGATCTGAGCCAACTAGCCTATTTATAGGTGGGGGCGAAGAGTTAAGTTACATGCTGAAAAGTGCTGTTGTGCTGAAGTTCGAGGTGGCGGAAGTTCCGGCCATCTTGGGCGGAAGTTCCGGTCAGGGGCGGAAGTTCCGGTCCTGGGGGCCGGAAGTTCCGGCCAGGCCGGAAGTTCCGGCCAAGTTCCGGCCAAGTTCCGAAAGTCGTCCATTTCCTTGCAGTAACATCCAGGGGCCTTTTCGTGGACTTTCGGAGCTTGGGCGGAACTTGGGCGGAAGTTCCGACCGGGCGGAAGTTCCGGTCCCTCGGGGCGGAAGTTCCGGTCCGATGCTTTTTCCCGCGCTACTGGAAGGCATCTTGGGGGCATCTTGGGGAATCTGGCCGGAAGTTCGGTCTGGGGGCGGAAGTTCCGGCCTGTGCGGCTGTAGCTCCGTCTTCATCGTTTCCAGCTCTCTCCAACGCCTTGGTCTCCATGGCTTGTGTCTTGGTCGATGTACCTGATTGAACATAGGGTATTTGCATGAAGTAGCAAGCCATCCAAGGGGGTGTCAAAGTCATAGGTAGAGAGGAGCGAATTCACCTCTTGGCGTAGTGCTTGGGCTCGAGCTCGTGTCATTGGACCACGAGGAGGGCTTGTCGGTCTTGAGGCGGCGGTGTCCATAGGCCACCCCGTATCATCTCCCCCCTTGGGAAAGAGTCGTCCTCGACTCTATGTTCTCCTCATCTCCATGATATGGTGAAAGGTCGGACACATTGAATGTGTTGCTCACCAAGTACTTGGATGTTGGTATGTCGATGACGTAGGCGTTGTCGTTGATGCGCTTGAGGACCTTGAAGGGACCATCACCTCGGGGCTTAAGCTTGGAGTTTCTTTCTTGAGGGAAGCGGTCCTTGCGAAGGTGTATCCACACTAGGTCGCCTTCATTGAAGATCCGTGCCTTTTTCTTCAAGTTTAGTCTTGTGGCTTGACGGAGAACTTGTTGCTCGATCGTTGCCCTTGTGTCTTCATGGAGTTTCTTCATGTATTGTGCTCGCTTGTCGATGTCCATGTTCACTTGCTCATGTAGCGGAAGAGGTAGGAGGTCAATCGCCGTAGGTGGTTCAAACCCGTAGACGACCATGAAGGGGCTTCTCATTGTTGTAGAGTGCTTGGCGCGGTTGTAGGCAAACTCCGCATGTGGGATGCAATCTTCCCATGCTTTCAAATTCTTCTTGACAAGGACTCGTAGTAGCGTGGAGAGGCTTCGGTTCACCACTTCGGTTTGCCCATCGGTTTGGGGGTGCGATGATGATGAGAACAAAAGCTTGACGTTGAACTTGGCCATTAGTGTCTTCCAAAGATAACTCATGAACTTGACGTCTCGGTCGGAGACAATGCTTCTTGGTACACCGTGGAGTCTCACAATTTCCCTAAAAAACAAGGAGGCAATGTGTGAAGCATCATCCGTTCGGGAACATGGTATAAAATGAGCCATTTTTGAGAATCTATCCACTACCACAAAGATTGAATCATGACCATATTTAGTTCGAGGTAATCCTAGCACAAAGTCCATGCTTATATCGGACCAAGGAGCATAAGGAATAGGCAACGGTGTTTAAAGACCATATGGATTGGAAGAGGACTTAGCTTGTAAGCATGTTGTACACCGGCGGCAAAGGCGTTCCACGTCTCGGTACATTCTTGGCCAATAGTAGTGAGTGGATAGCATGGCATATGTCTTCTCTCGTCCAAAGTGACCCATGAGGCCACCACCATGCGATTCTTGTAAGAGCAAAAGGCGAAGCGAGGACATTGGAACACAAAGTTTGTTGCCCTTAAACAAGAATCCTTGGTGCAAATAGAAATCATCGATGCCCTTTTCAATGGAACACTTTGCAAAAATTGGGCCAAAGAAGGTATCGGAGGCATATTGTTCTTTGATTTCATTAAGACCCAACACATGGAAATCCAAACGAGTGAGTAAAAGGGTGAGCTTGCGGGAAAGGGCATCCGCCACGACATTGTCCTTGCCCTTTTTGTATTTGATTACATATGGGAAGGACTCAATGAACTCAACCCATTTTGCATGTCTTTTGTTCAAAGTGTGTTGACTTTTCAAATACTTCAAAGATTCATGGTCGGAGTGAATAATGAACTCTCTTGGCCAAAGATAATGTTGCCAAACTTCAAGAACACGAACCAAAGCATAAAGTTCCTTGTCATAAATAGGATAGTTGAGGCGTGCGCCATCCAACTTCTCACTATAATATGCCACGGGTTTTCCATTTTGCATGAGGACACCACCGATTCCAAGGCCACTTGCGTCACATTCTATCTCAAATGTTTTAGAAAAATCGGGAAGAACAAGTAGTGGTGCCTCGGTGAGTCTCTTTTTCAATTCATCAAAAGCTTTTTGTTGTGCTTTGCCCCAAACAAACGGTACATTCTTTTTAGTAAGCTCGTTTAAAGGGCAAGCGATGGTGCTAAAATCTTTCACAAAGCGGCGGTAAAATCCGGCGAGTCCATGGAAGCTTCGAACTTGACCAACATTTGTGGGAGTGGGCCAATTGTGGATGGCCTCAACTTTGGAAGAATCAACTTCAATCCCGTTGGCGGAAACCACAAAACCAAGAAAAACCAACTTGTTTTGAGCAAATGTGCACTTGGGGAGGTTAGCATAAAGCTTTTCATGACGCAAGATGCACAAAACTTCTCTCACATGTTGCACATGGTCCTCGAGGTTTTTGCTATAAATGAGAATATCATCGAAGTAAACAACCACACTCTTGCCAATGAGAGGTCGCAAGATGTGATTCATGAGGCGCATGAAAGTAGATGGAGCATTTGAAAGACCAAATGGCATGACAAGCCATTCATAGAGACCAAGTTTGGTCTTGAATGCCGTCTTCCATTCATCACCTATTGCCATGCGAATTTGGTGGTAGCCACTACGCAAATCAATCTTAGAGAAAATCGTGGCACCACTCAATTCATCCAACATATCGTCTAAACGCGGAATGGGATGGCGATAACGGACGGTAATGGCATTGATGGGTCGACAATCCATACACATCCGTTGCGTCTCATCCGGTTTAGGCACAAGAATCACGGGAACGGCGCAAGGGCTAAGGCTTTCGAACGTACCCTTTGGCGAGGAGGTCTTGTATTTGGCGTTGAATCTCCTTTGTGTCTTCGGGGTTGGTGCGGTAGGCGGCTCGGTTTGGAAGGGGAGCGCCGGGTATGAGGTCGATGCGGTGTTCAATGCCCCGAAGCGGTGGTAGTCCATGAGGTAGCTCGTCGGGAAGACGTCTTGGAATTCCTTCAAAAGAGACAACAAAGACGAAGGAATGTTGGTTAAGTCGTTAGTCTCCTCCGAAGGGCCCTTGCAAATGAGCACGTAGTGTGGAGTGGTGGATGGGTTGTGGTGTACTTCTCTCATCTCACTTTTGGTAGCTAGGAGGACACTCTTCATCTCACTCACATATGGTTTTTGGCGCTCACTCTCTTTTTGGTGGATCACTCTCTCACCTCTCAACTCACTAGTGATAGTGGCTTCCTTAGCCCTCGCTAGAGCCTTTGCATTGTCCGCAATTACTTGGCTAGGAGTCATTGGGCGTAGGATGTAGGTCTTGTCGTTGACCTTGAAGCTATAGGCATTTGTGTAGCCATCATGGTTGGCTTTCTTGTCATATTGCCAAGGGCGACCAAGTAACATGTGGCACACCGTCATAGGCACGACGTCACAATCAATGGTGTCTTCATAGGCGCCAATCTTGAAGGATATCGTGACGGTGTGTTGGATCTTCACATTTCCATTGTCACTTAGCCATTGCACATGGTAGGGATGGGGGTGTTTCCGGAGCGGGAGGTTGAGCTTGGTGCATAGTTCGGTGCTTGCAAGGTTGTGGCAACTCCCTCCATCGATGATAACCTTTATTGACTTGCCATTGATTCCGGCTCTTGTTTGGAAGATATTGCACCTTTGGTCTTCATTGGGAAGTGCATGGGTTGTCAACACTTTGGTCACCACAAGAGAAGGGTTTGCATCATGCACACATAGGACTTGCTCTTGGTCTTCTAAGGCATCATCTTCATGAGAGGTTGCGGCTTGTACCAAGGCTTCATATTCACCTTCACTCAAGTACTCCACATCTCCATCATCTCGAGTGATCATAACTCTTGTGTTCTTGCATTCAAAGGATTTATGTCCTTGAGCACCACACTTGAAGCAAGTGATGTTGCTAGATCCGGTGAAAGCTTTGGAGGACATGGTTGATTGCTCCGGTTTGAAGCTTGTTGTCTTGATGGTACTTCTTGCTTGCTTGGGAGGATCCTTGGAGGCAAGTGCACTTGTGTTCTTGATGCTTGAGGAGGCATTCATTGCATTTCTTGCGGCGAAGAAGGTCTTTGTCTTTGCACTTGCTAAGTCTTCTCGCACTTGGCGCTCGGCCCTTGTTGCTTGGTGGAGTAGCTCAACCATGTTTTTGTAAGGCAAGAATTCCACTATTCTCTTGACGGGGATGTTCAAGCCATTCAAGAATCTTGCCATAGTTTGCTCTTCTCGCTCATCCACATTTGCACTCATCATGGTCATGTGCATCTCCTTGTAATATTCCTCAACGGACTTGTAGCTTTGCTTGAGTTGAGTGAGCTTGTTGAAGAGGTCACGCTTGTGGTGAGTTGGTACAAAGCGGGTGTGCATGACTTCTTGCATCTCTTCCCATGTGTCAATGGGTGCTAAGTCTTCCTTCTCACGCTTCTTGTTTACCTCTTCCCACCAAACATTTGCATATCCTTCAAACTCAAGTGATGCCATGGCAACTTTCTTTGCTTCGGAGAAGTTGTGGATGCGGAATATCTTGTCAACCTTGAGTACCCAAGACAAGTATGCGTCAGGATCTTCCTCTCCTTGGAACTTGGGCATGGTGAATTTGAGCTTCCCAAAGATTTCTTCCTCATTGCGGTCATTGCGTCTAGGAGGTGGTCTTTCTTCACCATGAGCTTGGCGTTGTTGAGGTTGGGGTTGTGGACCTTGAGCATCTTCATGGTTGTTTCTTTGTTGTTGAGGAGGAGGTGCTATAAGGTTGCGGCACCAACATTGGATAGCTACTCAAGCCGTCCACGCCAAGCTCAATCAATTTGAAGCCATGCTCAAGGATACCAATGTCCGCTATGAAGAAAGAGCTCAAGTGCAAAGGATTGACCTCAACAATCAAGTTCAAGAACTCAATGAGAAGATTGAAACTCAAGGCAATGAGTTGAAGGCAACACTTGCCATACAAGGTCAAGAAACAAGAGAAATGAAGACGGCGTTGGACAACATCCTCCATACACTCAACCGCCAAGAAGATAGAAGACAACATTCAAGGTCTTCGCGCTCCCATAGCTCAAGGTCACGAGCTCCTGCATCGTCGCATCATGATTCCAATCAAGACCCACGCCACCATAATGTGGACGCTCAAGTGCTTCAACAACAAGCTCAAGAAGCGGAGCAAGCACGACTTCGACTTGTCCAAGAACGTCTACGCCTCGAAGAAGAACGCCTTCAACAAGAACACCTCCATGCTCAATTCCAAGAGGAACAACAACGTCTTCGTCATGATCAAGATCTCTTTCATGCACGTGAGCAAGAAAGGCTACGCCAAGAGCAAGACGCACGTCAACATCAAGGGCAACCTCGCCCATCAAGCTAAGGCTACAAGTTAGGGGGCAAGTTATACCACTTGATGACGGTGGCCGACGATGATGAACTTGCTATGGTGGAAGGTGTCAAATGAGCCGCTTGGATCCTCGGGGTGCCGTCGTCGTAGTTGATGTTGCGGAAGCTGAGTGGTAGCTGAAATGGCACACACAACGAAGTCCAAACACAAGGGGTTAGTGCCAAAACGAAAAACGAAGCGTGCTGTCAAAAATTCGGTCAGGCGGAACTTCCGGCCCTGAGGGGCGGAACTTCCGGTCCCGGGCGGAACTTCCGGTCCTCCGGGGCGGAACTTCCGGTCGCAATCAGATCTGCGGGCTGTTCTTCGATTTGGGCGGAAATCCGGGCCGAAAATCTTCGAATTCGTGGAAAATTTGGCACTAAGAGCGGTGGGAAGGTGGGGGAATTGCAGATCAACACCAAAGACAAGTTTCTATTGGACCAAAACCACCAAAAACTCAACAAATCGCGAGATCCAACCAAGGCCAATTTGGGGCTATTTTTTGGGAAAATTTTTGGAAAAAATTTTTGGGCGAAATTGGTGGAATTGGTGGGTGTGGGGGTCAAATCCGTGGCAACCAAGGAGCTCTTGATACCATATGATAAGGGCTAAGCCCAGGGATGTGCCCGATCTTCACGGATTTGAAGGGATTCGTGGGGGTAGGTGGATGAACGCGATGAACACGTGGGGGAAACGCGGGGATACACACACACACGGATACAATTCGAGTTTTCCCTCGTTGGCTCGAAACACCAACTCGATAGAGATTGCAGGAAAAGACCTTCCGGTAGAAGTCCCGCAAAGAGATCGACTAATCGAAGCTCGGGAGATCTAGAAGGGTGAAAAGACCGGAAGGTTTGATGGAAGTGCAAGCAAAAGACCAAATAGGTAGAAGTGCAAGCAAAAGATCAAACAAACGGTAGAAGTCACCAAAGAGATCTTCACGAGTCGATAGGAGCCCGGGTGGCGATACAAGATCATAGATCAAGGTAGGGTTCCCACAAGGGTGAGCTAAGCTCAGGTTTTCTTTCAAATCAAGTCTAATCTCAGATCTGAGCCAACTAGCCTATTTATAGGTGGGGGCGAAGAGTTAAGTTACATGCTGAAAAGTGCTGTTGTGCTGAAGTTCGAGGTGGCGGAAGTTCCGGCCATCTTGGGCGGAAGTTCCGGTCAGGGGCGGAAGTTCCGGTCCTGGGGCTGGAGAAGTTCGGCCAGGCCGGAAAGTTCCGCCAAGTTCCGGCCAAGTTCGAAAGTCGTCCATTTCCTTGCGGTAACATCCAGGGGCCTTTTCGTGGACTTTCGGAGCTTGGGCGGAACTTGGGCGGAAGTTCCGACCGGGCGGAAGTTCCGGTCCCTCGGGGCGGAAGTTCCGGTCCGATGCTTTTTCCTGCGCGCTGGAAGGCATCTTGGGGGCATCTTGGGGGAATCTGGCCGGAAGTTCCGGTCCTGGGGGGCGGAAGTTCCGGCCTGTGCGCTGTAGCTCCGTCTTCATCGTTTCCAGCTCTCTCTCCAACGCCTTGGTCTCCATGGCTTGTGTCTTGGTCGATGTACCTGATTGAACATAGGGTATTTGCATGAAGTAGCAAGCCATCCAAGGGGGTGTCAAAGTCATAGGTAGAGAGGAGCGAATTCACCTCTTGGCGTAGTGCTTGGGCTCGAGCTCGTGTCATTGGACCACGAGGAGGGCTTGTCGGTCTTGAGGCGGCGGTGTCCATAGGCCACCCCGTATCATGTGGAGTACTTGAGTGAAGGTGAATATGAAGCCTTGGTACAAGCCGCAACCTCTCATGAAGATGATGCCTTGGAAGACCAAGAGCAAGTCCTATGTGTGCATGATGCAAGCCCTTCTCTTGTGGTGACCAAAGTGTTGACAACCCATGCACTTCCCAATGAAGACCAAAGGTGCAATATCTTCCAAACAAGAGCCGGAATCAATGGCAAGTCAATAAAGGTTATCATCGATGGAGGGAGTTGCCACAATCTTGCAAGCACCGAACTATGCACCAAGCTCAACCTCCCGCTACGGAAACACCCCCATCCCTACCATGTGCAATGGCTAAGCGACAATGGAAATGTGAAGATCCAACACACCGTCACGATATCCTTCAAGATTGGCGCTTATGAAGACACCATTGATTGTGACGTCGTGCCTATGACGGTGTGCCACATGTTACTTGGTCGCCCTTGGCAATATGACAAGAAAGCCAACCATGATGGCTACACAAATGCCTATAGCTTCAAGGTCAACGACAAGACCTACATCCTACGCCCAATGACTCCTAGCCAAGTAATTGCGGACAATGCAAAGGCTTTAGCGAGGGCTAAGGAAGCCACTATCACTAGTGAGTTGAGAGGTGAGAGAGTGATCCACCAAAAAGAAAGTAAGCGCCACAAACCATATGTGAGTGAGATAAAGAGTGTCCTCCTAGCTACCAAGAGTGAGATGAGAGAAGTGCACCACAACCCATCCACCACCCTACACTACGTGCTCATTTGCAAGGGCCCCTCGGAGGAGACTAACGACTTAACCAACATTCCTTCGTCTTTGTTGTCTATTTTGAAGGAATTCCAAGACGTCTTCCCCGACGAGCTACCTCATGGACTACCACCGCTTCGGGGCATCGAGCACCGCATCGACCTCATACCCGGCGCTCCCCTTCCAAACCGAGCCGCCTACCGCACCAACCCCGAAGACACAAAGGAGATTCAACGCCAAATACAAGACGTCCTCGCCAAAGGGTACGTTCGAGAAAGCCTTAGCCCTTGTGCCGTTCCCGTGATTCTTGTGCCTAAACCGGATGAGACGCAACGGATGTGTATGGATTGTCGCCCCATCGATGCCATTACCGTCCGTTATCGCCATCCCATTCAGCGTTTAGACGACATGCTTGATGAATTGAGTGGTGCCACCATTTTCTCTAAGATTGATTTGCGTAGTGGCTACCACCAAATTCGCATGGCAATTGGTGATGAATGGAAGACGGCATTCAAGACCAAGCTTGGTCTATATGAATGGCTTGTCATGCCATTTGGTCTTTCTAATGCTCCTTCGACTTTCATGCGTCTTATGAATCACATTTTGAGACCACTCATTGGCAAGAGCGTGGTTGTTTACTTTGATGACATTCTCGTCTATAGCAAAAATCTCGAGGACCATGTTCAACATGTGAGAGAAGTCTTATGCATATTGCGCCACGAGAAGCTCTATGCCAACCTCCCAAAATGCACCTTTGCTCAAAACAAATTGGTTTTTCTTGGTTTTGTGGTTTCCGCCAACGGGATTGAAGTTGATTCTTCCAAAGTTGAGGCCATCCACAATTGGCCCACTCCCACAAATGTTGGCCAAGTTCGAAGCTTCCATGGACTCGCCGGATTTTACCGCCGCTTTGTGAAAGATTTTAGCACCATTGCTTGCCCTTTAAATGAGCTTACAAAAAAGAATGTTCCGTTTGTTTGGGGCAAAGCACAACAAAAAGCTTTTGATGAATTGAAAAAGAGACTCACCGAGGCACCCCTACTAGTTCTTCCCGATTTTTCAAAAACATTTGAGATAGAATGTGATGCGAGTGGCCTTGGCATAGGCGGTGTCCTCATGCAAAATGGAAAACCCGTGGAATACTATAGCGAGAAGTTGGATGGCGCACGCCTCAACTATCCTATATATGACAAGGAACTTTATGCTTTGGTTCGTCTTCTTGAAGTTTGGCAACATTATCTTTGGCCAAAAGAGTTCATTATTCACTCCGACCATGAATCTTTGAAGTATTTGAAAAGTCAACACAATTTGAACAAAAGACATGCAAAATGGGTTGAGTTCATTGAGTCCTTTCCATATGTAATCAAATACAAAAAGGGCAAGGACAATGTTGTTGCGGATGCCCTTTCCCGCAAACTCACCCTTTTACTCACTCGTTTGGATTTCCATGTGTTGGGTCTTGATGAAATCAAAGAACAATATGCCTCCGATACCTTCTTTGGCCCAATTTTTGCAAAGTGTTCCATTGAAAAGGGCATCGATGATTTCTATTTGCGCCAAGGATTCTTGTTTAAGGGCAACAAACTTTGTGTTCCAATGTCCTCGCTTCGCCTTTTGCTCTTACAAGAATCGCATGGTGGTGGTCTCATGGGTCACTTTGGACGTGACAAGACGCTCTCTATGCTCTCCACCCATTACTATTGGCCACGAATGAAGCGCGATGTGGAGCGCCTATGCAACCGTTGCACGACATGTTTACAAGCTAAGTCCACCTCCAACTCTTATGGTCTTTATACACCGTTGCCTATTCCTTATGCTCCTTGGTCCGATATAAGCATGGACTTTGTACTAGGATTACCTCGAACTAAATATGGTCATGATTCAATCTTTGTGGTAGTAGATAGATTCTCAAAAATGGCTCACTTTATACCATGCTCCCGAACGGATGATGCTTCACACATTGCCTCCTTGTTTTTTAGGGAAATTGTGAGACTCCACGGCGTACCAAGAAGCATTGTCTCCGACCGAGATGTCAAGTTCATGAGCTATCTTTGGAAGACACTAATGGCCAAGTTCAACGTCAAGCTTTTGTTCTCATCATCCTCGCACCCCCAAACCGATGGGCAAACCGAAGTGGTGAACCGAAGCCTCTCCACGCTACTACAAGTCCTTGTCAAGAAGAATTTCAAAGCATGGGAAGATTGCATCCCACATGCAGAGTTTGCCTACAACCGCGCCAAGCACTCTACAACATCGAGAAGCCCATTCATGGTCGTCTACGGGTTTGAACCACCTACGGCAATCGACCTCCTTCCTCTTCCACTACATGAGCAAGTGAACATGGACATCGACAAGCGAGCACAATACATGAAGAAACTCCATGAAGACACAAGGGCAACGATCGAGCAACAAGTTCTCCGTCAAGCCACAAGACTAAACTTGAAGAAAAAAGCACGGATCTTCAATGAAGGCGACCTAGTGTGGATACACCTTCGCAAAGACCGCTTCCCTCAAGAAAGAAACTCCAAGCTCAAGCCCCGAGGTGATGGTCCCTTCAAGGTCCTCAAGCGCATCAACGACAACGCCTACGTCATCGACATACCAACATCAAAGTACTTGGTGAGCAACACGTTCAATGTGTCCGACCTCTCACCATACCATGGAGATGAGGAGAACATCGAGTCGAGGACGACTCTTTCCCAAGGGGGGGGGGGGGGAGATGATGTAGCCCCACCCAAGGTCGACACTACATCAAGACCGACAAGCCCTCCTCGTGGTCCAATGACACGAGCTCGAGCCCAAGCACTACGCCAAGAGGTGAATTCGCTCCTCTCCACCTATGACTTTGACACCCCCTTGGATGGCTTGCTACTTCATGCAAATACCCTATGCTCAATCAGGTACATCGACCAAGACACAAGCCATGGAGACCAAGACGTTGGAGAGAGAGCTGGAAACGATGAAGATGGAGCTACAGCGCCCAGGCCGGAACTTCCGCCCCCCAGGACCGGAACTTCCGGCCAGATTCCCCAAAGATACCCCAAGATACCCTCCAGCGCGTAGGAAAAAGCATCGGACCGGAACTTCCGCCCCGAGGGACCGGAACTTCCGCCCACTCGGAACTTCCGCCCAAGTTCCGCCCAAGTTCCGAAAGTCCGTCAAAACGCCCCTGGATGTTACTGCAAGTGATGTGGTCTAAGACCCCGTGTGTGGCCCGATCTTGCGGATTGACTTCGAAACCAAGCGGGAGAGATGGGAAAACGCGAAGGGGACGAAGAACGCGATGAACTCCGAGACTCACGCACGCACACCAACCCGATACACCCGATGCTTACCTCCGTGGCTCGATGGACCACGCCAATAGAATCTCCGTGGAAGAGGCACGAGGCAGAATTCCCGGAGAGAGATTGGGATTGGAGAGGATGAGCTTGGGGAGGGAGAGAGAGTAACAAGTACTAGAATCTCACTCCACAAGTTCAAAGTCAACAACCAAGGTGCCTTGATTACAGAGGGATGATACCCAAGGGAGACTAAGCTCAAAGGTAGGTTTGAGTTCTAAACAAGTCTAAAGAGTAAAGGAGGGGTCCCAGCTACTTAAATAGGCAAGCACAGCCAGCAAGGGCGAACAGGTACGCGAATGGATAAGTCAAAGCAGTATGGTGGGGTATTCCCGTCGGATCCGGTTGGGCGTCCGGTCAGACCGGGCCTGGGACCGGGCTGTCCGGTCAGGGGTCCGGTCTGACCGGGCCTGTGACCGGGCTGTCCGGTCCTGGGTCCGGTCGACCGGTCGCCAACCGGGATTCTGCGAAGAATCCGGTCCTGGGTCCGGTCGTCGTCCGGTACGAGGGAGCTGGCCCGGTTTGCGTCCGGTTGACCGGGTCTCTGACCGGGGCGTCCGGTCGTGGGGCCGGTCTGACCGGGTCCTGGACCGGCCAGCGTCCTTTTCTTCCTTGGCGCTCTTCGGGCGACGTCGGCTTCGGCTCCATGTTCATCTCCGTGTTCTGCTGCTCCTCTCCTTCCCTTGACCATGACGTCTCATCCTCTCCGGGCCTTGGTGCTCCATATACCTAATCACACAAAGTGTCTCGGCATGAGGTAGCATTCCATCCAATGGGGTATCTAGGTCGAGGGTAGTGAGGAGCGAGTTCACCTTGTCATGTATTGCTTTGGCTCGAGCCCGTGTCATGGGTCCACTTGGGGGACTTGTTGGCCTTGATGTAGTGTCATTGGCGAGCGGGGCTACATCATCTCCCCCCCCTTGGGAGAGAGTCGTCCTCGACTCTTGTTCCTCCTCATCTCCATGATGTGGGGAGAGGTCCGAGATGTTGAAAGTATTGCTCACCAAGTACTTGGATGTTGGTATGTCGATGACGTAGGCGTTGTTGTTGATGCGCTTGAGGACCTTGAAAGGCCCATCTCCTCTTGGCTTGAGCTTGGAGTTGCGTTCTTGCGGGAACCTTTCTTTCCTTAGGTGGATCCACACGAGGTCTCCTTCTTCAAACACGCGTTCCTTTTTCTTGGCGTTGAGGCGGGTAGCTTGGCGAAGTACATGCTCTTGTATGGTTGCTCTTGTCTCTTCATGTAGTTTCTTGATGGCGGTGGTGCGCTCGTCGAAGTCCATGTTCGTTCTTTCATGAAGAGGTAGTGGAAGGATGTCGAGTGCCGTTGGAGGTTCGAATCCGTGACGACCATGAAGGGACTCCTTGCGGTTGTGGAGTGCTTGGCTCGATTGTAGGCGAACTCCGCGTGGGGTAGGCAATCTTCCCATGACTTCAAATTTGTCTTCACAAGTGTGCGGAGGAGTGTGGAGAGGCTTCGATTGACCACTTCGGTTTGTCCATCGGTTTGAGGGTGCGAGGATGATGAGAACAAGAGCTTCACTCCAAACTTCGCCATGAGCGACTTCCATAGGTAACTCATGAACTTGACGTCTCGATCCGACACAATGCTTGCCGGTATCCCATGTAGGCGAACCACTTCCCTGAAAAACAACGAAGCAATGTGTGAAGCATCATCGCTCTTATGACATGGTATGAAATGTGCCATTTTAGAGAACCTATCCACTACCACAAAGATTGAATCATGCCCATGCTTTGTTCTTGGTAAGCCTAACACAAAGTCCATGCTTATATCCGACCAAGGTGCATATGGAATGGGTAAAGGTATGTAAAGACCATGAGGGTTGGACGTTGACTTAGCTTGTAAGCACGTTGTGCAACGGTTGCAAAGGCGCTCCACGTCTCGCTTCATGCGTGGCCAATAGTAGTGTGTGGATAGCATCGAAAGAGTCTTGTCGCGTCCAAAATGACCCATGAGGCCACCTCCATGTGACTCTTGCAAAAGCAACTTACGAAGAGAAGACTCGGGTATGCAAACTTTGTTAGCTTTAAACAAGTAGCCATCATGCAAGTAGAAATCATCAAAACCTCGGTCAATGGAACACTTTTCAAAGATTGGTCCAAATAAAGAATCGGAAGGGTAAAGTTCTTTGATCTCCTCAAGACCCAAAATGTGAAACTCCAAGCGGGTGAGTAGGAGAGTAATCTTGCGGGAAAGTGCATCCGCAACCACATTTTCCTTGCCCTTTTTGTATTTGATTACATAAGGGAAGGACTCTATGAACTCAACCCACTTAGCATGTCGCTTGTTCAAATTGTGTTGACTTTTCAAATATTTCAAGGACTCATGATCCGAGTGGATGACAAACTCTTTTGGCCAAAGGTAATGTTGCCAAACTTCAAGAACACGAACCAAAGCATAAAGCTCCTTGTCATATATAGGATAGTTGAGGCGTGCGCCATCCAACTTCTCGCTATAGTATGCCACGGGTTTTCCATTTTGCATGAGGACACCACCGATTCCAAGTCCACTCGCATCGCATTCGATCTCAAATGTTTTGGAAAAGTCGGGAAGAGCAAGTAATGGTGCCTCGGTGAGTCTCTTTTTCAATTCATCAAAAGCTTTTTGTTGTGCTTTGCCCCAAACGAACGGAACATTCTTTTTGTAAGTTCGTTTAAAGGGCAAGCAATGGTGCTGAAATCTTTCACAAAACGGCGGTAAAATCCGGCAAGACCATGGAAGCTTCTCACTTGACCAACATTTGTGGGAGTGGGCCAATTGTGGATGGCCTCAACTTTGGAAGAATCAACTTCAATCCCGTTGGCGGAAACCACAAAACCAAGAAAAACCAATTTGTTTTGAGCGAAATGGCATTTTGGAAGGTTGGCAAAAAGCTTCTCGTGGCGCAAGATGCATAAGACTTCTCTCACATGTTGAACATGGTCCTCGAGATTTTTGCTATAGATGAGAATGTCATCAAAGTACACAACCACACTCTTGCCAATGAGAGGTCGCAAGATGTGATTCATAAGACGCATGAAAGTGGAAGGAGCATTGGAAAGACCAAACGGCATGACGAGCCATTCATAGAGACCAAGCTTGGTCTTGAATGCCGTCTTCCATTCATCACCAATTGCCATGCGAATTTGGTGGTAGCCACTACGCAAATCAATCTTAGAGAAAATCGTGGCACCACTCAATTCATCCAACATATCATCTAAACGCGGAATGGGATGTCGATAACGGACGGTAATGGCATTGATAGGGCGGCAATCCATACACATCCGTTGCGTCTCATCCGGTTTAGGCACAAGAATGACGGGAACGGCACAAGGGCTAAGGCTTTCTCGGACATACCCTTTAGCGAGGAGGTCTTGAATTTGTCGTTGGATCTCCTTGGTATCCTCGGGGTTGGTGCGGTAAGCGGCGCGGTTTGGTAGTGGAGCGCCGGGTATGAGGTCGATGCGATGCTCGATGCCCCGAAGCGGTGGTAGTCCATGTGGTAGCTCGTCGGGGAAGACGTCTTGGAACTCCTTCAAAAGAGACAACAAAGACGAAGGAATGTTGGTTAAGTCATTAGTCTCCGCCGAGAGGCCCTTGCAAATGAGCACGTAGTGTATGGTGGTGGATGGGTTGTCTTTCACTTCTCTCCACTCGCTTTTGGTGGTTAGGAGGACACTCTTTCTCTCACTCATATGTGGGTGGTGGCGCTCACTCTCTTTTTGGTGGGTCGCTCCCTCTCCTCTCAACTCACTATGGTGGATGTGGTGTTGTGCCCTCGCTAAAGCCTTCGCATTGTCGGCGATGCTTTGGCTAGGAGTCATTGGGCGAAGCTCGAACTTCTTGTCCTTGACCTTGAAGGTGTATGCATTGGAGAAACC
Organism: Lolium perenne; assembly: GCF_019359855.2. Classification (NCBI taxonomy): domain Eukaryota; kingdom Viridiplantae; phylum Streptophyta; class Magnoliopsida; order Poales; family Poaceae; genus Lolium; species Lolium perenne. The sequence goes on along the minus strand of NC_067248.2, from coordinate 97,322,999 downwards.
ATCATGTATGGCCTTCTTGTCAAATTGCCATGGGCGGCCAAGCAACATGTGGCACACGGTCATAGGCACCACGTCACACTCGACGGTGTCTTCATAGGGTCCTATCTTGAAGTTGACGGTGACGGTGTGTTGAATCTTGACATTGCCCTTGTCACTCAACCATTGGACATGGTAGGGATGAGGATGCTTGCGAAGCGTGAGGTTGAGCTTCTCACATAGCTCGGTGCTTGCCAAGTTGTGGCAACTCCCACCATCGATGATGACCTTGATAGACTTGCCACCAATGCCGGCACGCGTTTGGAAGATGTTGCATCTTTGGTCTTCCATAGCTTGGGGTTGAGTGGTGAGCACTCGAGTGACCACAAGAGAAGGGCTTGGATCATGTGTGCATAAGAGAGGGTCTTCTCCACTTTCTTCATCATAGTCTTCCTCATTAGCAACCGCGGCTTGCACTAGGGCTTCATATTCACCTTCACTTAGCGTCTCTATATCACCATTCTCCATAGTGATCATGACCTTGGTGTTCTTGCACTCAAAGGACTTGTGGCCTTGGGTGCCACACTTGAAGCAAGTGACATTGGAGGGTCCCGTAGAGGCCTTAGAGGAGGCGGTGGAGGAGACCGTTTGCTTCATGCGACTTTGTATGGAAGGTTGCTTGGAAGGTGTAGAGGATGCGGATGGCTTGACACTTGTTGTAGGTGTTGATGTGGCAAGCTTGGAGGCGAAGTATTGCTTGGACTTCGAGTACTTGATGTCCTCATTCACTTGACGCTCGGCCTTGGAAGCTTGGTGAACCAACTCAACCATGTTGGAGTATTGTTGGAACTCCACAATCTTCTTGATAGGGTAGTTGAGGCCATTGAAGAACCTAGCGATGGTTTGGTTCTCGGACTCTTGGATGTTTGCTCTCATCATGGTTAACTCCATCTCCTTGAAGAATTCCTCAACGGTCTTGGTGCCTTGCTTCAACTTTTGTAGCTTGTTGAAGAGATCGGTCTTGTAGTGTGTAGGGACAAAGCGGGCTTGCATTTCCTCCTTCATGTCTTCCCAAGTATCAATGGGAGGATCACCCCTTTCTTCCCTAAGAGTGACAACTTGTTCCCACCAAGTGTTGGCATAATCTTCAAACTCGAGCGAGGCCATGGCTACTTTCTTGGCACCGGAGTAGTTATGGATGCGGAAGATCTTGTCAACCTTGAGTGCCCATGAAAGGTAGGCCTCGCGTCTTCTTCACCCTTGAATTTGGGCATGTTGAACTTAAGCTTTCCATACATATTCTCTTCATCTTCCATGTTGCGGCGGCGAGGACGGATGCCTTCATCTCTTGCGACTTGAGGTGGTGGAGGAGGTCTTCCACGACCAACCATAGCATTGGGTTGGCGTTGTAGGTGAACACTAGCTTCACTTGGCTCATGTTGAGGATGTTGTTGCGGGTCTTGGCGAGGTTGTTGGCGTTGCCCAATTATGGCCCTCTCATCTTGATCATGTTGTGGTTGCCCTCGGCCCCTTTGGTCATGGCGAGGATGATTCCGGAGATCACGCCTTGGTTGCTCTTGACGACCTTGTGCGGGTGCATGTGGCGCCATGTTGTGGAGGACGTTGTCTTGAGGATGGTCGTCATACCCATGGTGGGCATGGCGAGCCGCTTGATGACGATCTTGGTGAGGAGCTTGTTCTTGTGGAGGTCGTTCATGAGGACGAGCATGGCGATGGAATTCACCTCTCCTTGAGTTAGAGCGAGAGTCTTCTTGACGAGCATGTGGTCGATGAGGACTAGGATGGTCTTCATGCCTTGAGGAGGAGCTTGATGACGAACGGTGGCCATGAGAATAGTAATCTTGTGACGAGCTTGATGATGATGAAGTAGAGCGGTGTCGGCGATGACGACCCAAGTTGGTGATGGCGCGCTCGAGGTTATCCATGCGTCGCTCCATGTTCGCATCATTGGCCGCCATTTGGCCATTCAAGTTGTCCGTAGCTTCACGGAGGAGAGCCAAGTCTTGGTTCACCGTGGAGAAGTTGTGAGCCACTTCTTCATATTGTTCATCGATGCGAGTCTCGAAGAGTGATAGTTGCTCCTTGAACTCTTGGCGTTGAGTCCATAGGTTGTGTTGAGTAGCCAACCTCTCGGTGTTCCGAAGGACTTCTCCATCCCTTGTTTCATCTCCGCTCCTATCCATGATGGAAGAACAAGAACTATGTTGTGTATGTTAGTGGAAGGAGACTACCTCGCACTCTTACCAAGGTAAGATAGTATTGAGGCAATCAACCAAGCCGAAAGTAAGATCAAGTGTATCGGGGACACACGCAAAACCACACGCAAAAGCTAGCAAATATGGTGTTAGGCGAGTGTTGTGGAAAGCCAAAAGACAAATCCAAGATCAAGTATGTTGTTAAAAGTGGATGAGGTCCAAAAATCCAAATGTCAAAGTGCGATCACTATAAACACGGAAAAATGTGGAACTCACACACGAGATAAGCGGGGTTAGTGCAACCAAGGAACGAGCGGAAAAGTGTATGTATAGTTGCTCGGTGTCACACTAACACAAGGAGAGCCAAAACTTTGGTTGCAAAGGAAGAGACAACAAGATTCGCACGCGGCCTCTCTTCTCCTATCTCTCTTTGCTTAAAAGCTTTTTCTCTCTTGTATATGGTGGCACTTGCACTCGTTTTGATCTTTGGTGGCTTTTGTGGACACTTTTGTATGTATGGGTGTATGGATGTATGGTGCTACTTGCACTCTTTTTGTGTTTTTGGGGCTTTTTCACGCACTATGTTAGCGTTAGCCTCGCTTTTGCTATCTTGCCACACGAGTGTTTGCTTGGGTGCCTTACTCAACGCGACACACACACCTCACAATGCGGGGCCACGTGCAATGTCTCGCAACACTAGACAAGCAATGCTCGATGGGGTAGATCGCAAAAGGAAGAGGGGTTACAAGGGGAAACCTGCAAGTTATACCTGCGATGGTGGTGGTGGTGGTGGTGGTGGTGGTGGTGGTGGAGATCGCCGGATGTCGAGGTCGAAGGAGGCGCTGCGTCGCCCGGTCGGGGGCCCGGTTGGACCGGCTCCTGGACCGGCTCGGCCGGTTGTGTGGCCGGTTGACCGGCGTCTGGACCGGCCCGGCCGGTCTGTAGCCCGGTTGACCGGCTGCTCAACCGGATTGCTCGGGATTGAGCTTTCTCTCTCCTGTTCTGATGTGGTCTAAGACCCCGTGTGTGGCCCGATCTTGCGGATTGACTTCGAAACCGAGCGGGTGAGATGGGAAAACGCGAGGGGATGAAGAACACGATGAACTCCGAGACTCACGCACGCACACCAACCCGATACACCCGATGCTTACCTCCGTGGCTCGATGGACCACGCCAATAGAATCTCCGTGGAAGAGGCACGAGGCAGAATTCCCGGAGAGAGATTGGGATTGGAGAGGATGAACTTGGGGAGGGAGAGAGAGTAGCAAGTACTAGAATCTCACTCCACAAATTCAAAGTCAACAACCAAGGTGCCTTGATTACAGAGGGATGATACCCAAGGGAGACTAAGCTCAAAGTTAGGTTTGAGTTCTAAACAAGTCTAAAGAGCTAAAGGGGTGCTTGAGGTGCTTATATAGTCTTACAAGGCGACACAGGCCGAAAAGGTAAGTTTGGGCCGAAATTATAACTTAAGTCGTGCAGGCCGGTCAGGGATCCGGTCAGACCGGGTCTGTGACCGGGCGGCCGGTCAGGGATCCGGTCAGACCGGGTCTGTGACCGGGCGGTCCGGTCCAGACCGGACCTGTGACCGGGCGCCGACCGGACGAGGTCCCGAGGCCCCGGGATGTTGTCCGGATGGCACCGGTTGGTAGCCCGGTTGTGATCCGGGCGGCCCGGTCAGGCGGCCGGTCGACCGGATTCTGAGCCGGGTGGCCCGGTCGAGTCTTGCCGATCGGGTTCTGGACCGGCCGTCCGTCTTCTCTTCCTTGCGCTCTTCGGGCGACTTCGGGTCCAGCTCCGTGTACATCTTCTTGCTCAGCTGCTCCTCTCCTTCCCTTGACCATGGCGTAACGTCCTCTCCGTGATCTTGATGCTCCACGTACCTAATGACACAAAGGGTTTCGGCATGAGGTAGCATTCCATCCAATGGGGTGTCTAGGTCGAGGGAAGTGAGGAGCGAGTTCACCTTGTCGTGTAGAGCTTTAACTCGAGCCCTTGTCATTGGTCCACTTGGGGGACTTGTTGGCCTTGATGTAGAGTCGTTGGTGAGCGGGGCTACATCATCTCCCCCCCCTTGGGAGAGAGTCGTCCTCGACTCTTGTTCCTCCTCATCTCCATGATGTGGGGAGAGGTCCGAGATGTTGAAAGTATTGCTCACCAAGTACTTGGATGTTGGTATGTCGATGACGTAGGCGTTGTTGTTGATGCGCTTGAGTACCTTGAAAGGCCCATCTCCTCTTGGCTTGAGCTTGGAGTTGCGTTCTTGAGGGAACCTTTCTTTCCTTAGGTGAACCCAAACTAGGTCTCCTTCTTCAAACACTCGTTCTTTCTTCTTGGCGTTGAGGCGGTTAGCTTGGCGAAGAACATGGTCTTGTATGGTTGCTCTTGTTTCTTCATGTAGTTTCTTCATGGCGGTGGTGCGCTCGTCGAAGTCCATGTTGGTCCGTTGGTGAAGAGGGAGTGGAAGGATGTCGAGTGCCGTTGGAGGTTCGAATCCATAGACGACCATGAAGGGACTCCGTAATGTTGTGGAGTGTTTTGCTCGATTGTAGGCGAACTCCGCGTGGGGGATGCAATCTTCCCATGACTTCAAGTTTTTCTTCACAAGTGTGCGGAGGAGTGTGGAGAGGCTTCGATTGACCACTTCGGTTTGTCCATCGGTTTGAGGGTGCGAGGATGATGAGAACAAAAGCTTGACTCCAAACTTGGCCATGAGCGACTTCCAAAGATAACTCATGAACTTGACGTCTCGATCCGACACAATGCTTGCCGGTATCCCATGTAGGCGAACCACTTCCCTGAAAAACAACGAAGCAATGTGTGAAGCATCATCGCTCTTATGACATGGAATGAAATGTGCCATTTTTGAGAACCTATCCACTACCACAAATATTGAGTCATGACCATGTTTTGTGCGTGGTAAGCCAAGTACAAAGTCCATGCTTATATCCGACCAAGGTGCATATGGAATGGGTAAAGGCATGTAAAGACCATGGGGGTTGGATGTTGACTTAGCTTGTAAACAAGTGGTGCAACGGTTGCAAAGGCGCTCCACGTCTCGCTTCATGCGTGGCCAATAGTAGTGTGTGGATAGCATCGAAAGAGTCTTGTCGCGTCCAAAATGACCCATGAGGCCGCCTCCATGTGACTCTTGCAAAAGCAACTTACGAAGAGAAGACTCGGGTATGCAAACTTTGTTAGCTTTAAACAAGTAGCCATCATGCAAGTAGAAATCATCAAAACCTCGGTCAATGGAACACTTTTCAAAGATTGGTCCAAAGAAAGCATCGGAAGGGTAGAGCTCTTTGATCTCTTCAAGACCCAAAATGTGAAACTCCAAGCGGGTGAGTAGGAGAGTAATTTTTCGGGAAAGTGCATCCGCAACCACATTTTCCTTGCCCTTTTTGTATTTGATTACATAAGGGAAGGACTCTATGAACTCAACCCACTTAGCATGTCGCTTGTTCAAATTGTGTTGACTTTTCAAATACTTCAAGGACTCATGATCCGAGTGGATGACAAACTCTTTTGGCCAAAGGTAATGTTGCCAAACTTCAAGAACACGAACCAAAGCATAAAGCTCCTTGTCATATATAGGATAGTTGAGGCGTGCGCCATCCAACTTCTCGCTATAGTATGCCACGGGTTTTCCATTTTGCATGAGTACACCACCGATTCCAAGTCCACTCGCATCGCATTCGATTTCAAATGTTTTGGAAAAGTCGGGAAGAGCAAGTAATGGTGCCTCGGTGAGTCTCTTTTTCAATTCATCAAAAGCTTTTTGTTGTGCTTTGCCCCAAACGAACGGAACATTCTTTTTGGTAAGTTCGTTTAAAGGGCAAGCAATGGTGCTGAAATCTTTCACAAAACGGCGGTAAAATCCGGCAAGACCATGGAAGCTTCTCACTTGACCAACATTTGTGGGAGTGGGCCAATTGTGGATGGCCTCAACTTTGGAAGAATCAACTTCTATCCCGTTGGCGGAAACCACAAAACCAAGAAAAACCAACTTGTTTTGAGCGAAATGGCATTTTGGAAGGTTGGCAAAGAGCTTCTCGTGGCGCAAGATGCATAAGACTTCTCTCACATGTTGAACATGGTCCTCGAGATTTTTGCTATAGATGAGAATATCATCAAAGTAGACAACCACGCTCTTCCCAATAAGAGGTCGCAAGATGTGATTCATAAGACGCATGAAAGTGGAAGGAGCATTGGAAAGACCAAACGGCATGACGAGCCATTCATAGAGACCAAGCTTGGTCTTGAATGCCGTCTTCCATTCATCACCAATTGCCATGCGGATTTGGTGGTAGCCACTACGCAAATCAATCTTAGAGAAAATCGTGGCACCACTCAATTCATCCAACATATCATCTAAACGCGGAATGGGATGTCGATAACGGACGGTAATGGCATTGATAGGGCGGCAATCCATACACATCCGTTGCGTCTCATCCGGTTTAGGCACAAGAATGACGGGAACGGCACAAGGGCTAAGGCTTTCACGGACATACCCTTTAGCGAGGAGGTCTTGAATTTGGCGTTGGATCTCCTTGGTGTCCTCGGGGTTGGTGCGGTAGGCGGCGCGGTTTGGTAGTGGAGCGCCGGGTATGAGGTCGATGCGATGCTCGATGCCCCGAAGCGGTGGTAGTCCATGTGGTAGCTCGTCGGGGAAGACGTCTTGGAACTCCTTCAAAAGAGACAACAAAGACGAAGGAATGTTGGTTAAGTCATTAGTCTCCGCCGAGAGGCCCTTGCAAATGAGCACGTAGTGTATGGTGGTGGATGGGTTGTCTTTCACTTCTCTCCACTCGCTTTTGGTGGTTAGGAGGACACTCTTTCTCTCACTCATATGTGGGTGGTGGCGCTCACTCTCTTTTTGGTGGGTCGCTCCCTCTCCTCTCAACTCACTATGGTGGATGTGGTGTTGTGCCCTCGCTAAAGCCTTCGCATTGTCGGCGATGATTTGGCTAGGAGTCATTGGGCGAAGCTCGAACTTCTTGTCCTTGACCTTGAAGGTGTATGCATTGGAGAAACCATCATGTATGGCCTTCTTGTCAAATTGCCATGGGCGGCCAAGCAACATGTGGCACACGGTCATAGGCACCACGTCACACTCGACGGTGTCTTCATAGGGTCCTATCTTGAAGTTGACGGTGACGGTGTGTTGAATCTTGACATTGCCCTTGTCACTCAACCATTGGACATGGTAGGGATGAGGATGCTTGCGAAGCGTGAGGTTGAGCTTCTCACATAGCTCGGTGCTTGCCAAGTTGTGGCAACTCCCACCATCGATGATGACCTTGATAGACTTGCCACCAATGCCGGCACGTGTTTGGAAGATGTTGCATCTTTGGTCTTCCATAGCTTGGGGTTGAGTGGTGAGCACTCGAGTGACCACAAGAGAAGGGCTTGGATCATGTGTGCATAAGAGAGGGTCTTCTCCACTTTCTTCATCATAGTCTTCCTCATTAGCAACGGCGGCTTGCACTAGGGCTTCATATTCACCTTCACTTAGAGTCTCTATGTCACCATTCTCCATAGTGATCATGACCTTGGTGTTCTTGCACTCAAAGGATTTGTGGCCTTGGGTGCCACACTTGAAGCAAGTGACATTGGAGGGTCCCGTAGAGGCCTTAGAGGAGGCGGTGGAGGATACCGTTTGCTTCATGCGACTTTGTATGGAAGGTTGCTTGGAAGGTGTAGAGGATGCGGATGGCTTGACACTTGTTGTAGGAGATGATGTAGCAAGCTTGGAGGCGAAGTATTGCTTGGACTTGGAGTACTTGATGTCCTCATTCACTTGACGCTCGGCCTTGGAAGCTTGGTGAACCAACTCAACCATGTTGGAGTATGGTTGGAACTCCACAATCTTCTTGATGGGGTAGTTGAGGCCATTGAAGAACCTAGCGATGGTTTGGTTCTCGGACTCTTGGATGTTTGCTCTCATCATGGTTAACTCCATCTCCTTGAAGAATTCCTCAACGGTCTTGGTGCCTTGCTTCAACGTTTGTAGCTTGTTGAAGAGATCGGTCTTGTAGTGTGTAGGGACAAAGCGGGCTTGCATTTCCTCCTTCATGTCTTCCCAAGTATCAATTGGAGGATCACCCTTTTCTTCCCTAAGAGTGACAACTTGTTCCCACCAAGTGTTGGCATAATCTTCAAACTCGAGGGAGGCCATGGCTACTTTCTTGGCACCGGAGTAGTTATGGATGCGGAAGATCTTGTCAACCTTGAGTGCCCATGAGAGGTAGGCCTCGGCATCGTCTTCACCCTTGAACTTGGGCATATTGAACTTGAGCTTTCCATACATATTCTCTTCATCTTCCATGTTGCGGCGGCGAGGACGGATGCCTTCATCTCTTGCGACTTGAGGTGGTGGAGGAGGTCTTCCACGACCAACCATAGCATTGGGTTGGCGTTGGAGGTGAACACTAGCTTCACTTGGCTCATGGTGAGGATGTTGTTGCGGGTCTTGGCGAGGTTGTTGGCGTTGCCCAATTATGGCCCTCTCATCTTGATCATGTTGTGGTTGCCCTCGGCCCCTTTGGTCATGGCGAGGATGATTCCGGAGATCACGCCTTGGTTGCTCTTGACGACCTTGGGCGGGAGCATCACCATGTGGCGCCATGTTGTGGTGGATGTTGTCTTGGGGATGGTCGTCATACCCATGGTGGGCATGGCGAGCCGCTTGATGACGATCTTGGTGAGGAGCTTGTTCTTGTGGAGGTCGTTCATGAGGACGAGCATGGCGATGGAATTCACCTCTCCTTGAGTTAGAGCGAGAGTCTTCTTGGCGAGCATGTGGTCGATGAGGACGATGATGGTCTTCATGCCTTGAGGAGGAGCTTGATGACGAACGGTGGCCATGAGAATAGTAATCTTGTGACGAGCTTGATGATGATGAAGTAGAGCGGTGTCGGCGATGACGACCCAAGTTGGTGATGGCGCGCTCGAGGTTGTCCATGCGTCGCTCCATGTTCGCATCATTGGCCGCCATTTGGCCATTCAAGTTGTCCGTAGCTTCACGGAGGAGAGCCAAGTCTTGGTTCACCGTGGAGAAGTTGTGAGCCACTCACTACAAGAAAAGTTCTGATAGACAACGTCTCAAAATCGTCCGCTAAGGGGTATTTTTCGTCGCCTATGGGCCTAACCCGACGATATGGGTTCCGTTGTCGAAACTGCGTCAGGCAAAGTCCAACGACGATTTTTTCGGTCCGTCGCGCTTGGGCGCCCTTCCGCCACGGAAAATCGGACCGTTGCGGAAGTGTTTTCGGGAGCCCGTTGACTGCTGACGTCATGCAAACTGACACGTGGCAGACGCCGTTAACTGCCAGTTAACGGCGTTAACCGGCTGAAACCCCGTGGTAGATGGTAGGCCCACACGAGGCCTGCCACGTCTTAAGCGGGCCGGGCCAGATGACATAGTTTGACCGGTCAACTATATAGCTGGGCTGGTCCATTAGTTACGTGGGCCGGGCCTAACCTCTAAGGTTGACTGGTCAAAACTTAAATGGGCCGGCCCATTTAACATGTGGGGTCCACCTTACAGCAACTGGGCCGGCCCAAGAAGCAAGTGGACCGGGCCAAAAACACAGGTGGGTCCCACTTTCCTGTTAAAGGGCCGGCCCATTTAGTGTGTGGGGTCCACCGTATAGCAAGTGGGCCGGCCCAACAAGCTAGTGGGCCGGGCCAAAAACACAGGTGGGTCCCACTTTCCAGTTAAAGGGTCGGCCCATTTCGTTTGTGGGGTCCACCATACAGCAAGTGGGCCGGCCCAACAAAATAGTGGGCCGGGCCAAAAACACAGGTGGGTCCCACTTTCCTGTTAAAGGGCCAGCCCATTTAGTATGTGGGGTCCACCATATAGCAAGTGGGCTGGCCCAGCAAGATAGTGGGCCGGGCCAAAAACACAGGTGGGTCCCACTTTCCTGGTAAAGGGCCGGCCCAATTAGTATGTGGGGTCCACCTTAGAGCAAGTGGGCCGGCCCAACAAGATAGTGGGCCGGGCCAAAAACGCAGGTGGGTCCCACTTTCCTCTTAAAGGGCCGGCCCATTTAGTATGTGGGACCACCATATAGCAAGTGGGCCGGCCCAACAAGATAGTGGGCCGGGCCAAAAAACACATGTGGGTCCCACTTTCCTGTTAAAGGGCCGGCCCAACTAGTATGTGGGGTCCACCATATAGCAAGTGGGCCGGCCCAACAAGATAGTGGGCCGGGCCAAAAACACAGGTGGGTCCCACTTTCCTCTTAAAGGGCCGGCCCATTTATTATGTGGGGTCCACAAAAAAGCAAATGGGCTGGCCCAACTAATTATTGGGCCGGCCCGGTAGTTGGTGGGGTCCACCTTAAAGCAAGTGGGCCACCCCAATTAGTGTGTGGGGTCCACCGTAAATCAAATGGGCTGGCCCAAGAAGTAAGTGGCCAGCCCGTTTAGTTGTCGTTTATATGCCTAGGCATAATATGCGCTTTAGGATTTTGCGGGCAGGCACATATGTGATTTCGCTTAATTGGGCCGTTTAAGGGATGGGAATTCGTGATTTAGATACTGAGAATATTTACGCAGCATTGATTTCTGTCGGATAGCCTCACTTACCACAAGGACCAAAGAAAAAATGCGCGAAAGAACTATAAAAACTAACTAAATATTACATCAGCTGCAAGGCATTGAAAAAAATATTACAGAACCCAGAGAAATTGAATGGTAATTAAACCTAGCAATACAATGAAGCGATCCGGCAATCTTTTAAGTTGTCCATGCAGCACCTATATCTGAAACAAAGACATTACAAGTTAAGACAGCAACAATGGAAAGGCAAAGACACTACAATATTGTTTGGCAAAGAATTTGGAACTCATCATTTCGTCGTTATAACAAGATCATTGTAATCAGCACAATAAGCAAACAAAGAGTGCATGCCGCATACCAACAGCCAATATAATGAGCATGTTAGAATGAAACAAATAGACTTACTACCTGCCGAGTCCCATGCAAACCAACATGTTCAGGGAGTACAAAATTGGCATGAACAACATAGTAGCAGGCGATAATTTTTGTAACAACGATCGAGCAAGATGAAGTTATGATGGCTACATCTACGAGCAGGGAATGTAAACCAAAAATAGAAGTTACGATGGCAAAAGCTAAAGAGGAGGGAATGTGAACCAACATGTGCCAAGTGCAATTACTTCATTTTGGCCGTGAACTAAATAATACTCCTGAACTTATAGTGAAGGGGATGCAAATCAAGATGTTTCGGGATATAAACTTGTAATGAGCAACACATGGAGGATAGTTAATGCTGGAGCTTAGGATGGACCAGATACAGAATATAGTGGGATCACCTGTGAACTTGTATAAGAGGGAATGCAAACCAATATGTTCAGCTTTCCATATGTGAGCGTCATGCCAAGTCAGAGAAACAAGTCAATAATGCAGCTTTTGAAGAACAAGATGGCACGCAAAATTATTATCTAGTAGTATGACAAGTTTATTTGTACTACAGGTTAGATAGCAGAGTGATAGCATGCCAAACTAAGTCCTTACTTTGTTAGCTTACAATGAACTAGATACAAAACAATGGCATCACCTGTAGTACAGGGAATGCAAGCCAACATGTTCATGGAGTAAAAAATTGGCACAAACAACATAGTAGCAGGCCATAATTTTTGTAACAACGACTGAGCAAGATAAAGTTATGATGGCTAGATCTACAGAGCAGGGAATGTAAACCAAATATAGAAGTTACGATGCCAAAAGCTATAGAGCAGGGAATGCGAACCAACATGTGCAATTACTTAAAATTGGCCATGAACTAAATAATAGCAGGATGTTACTATAATACCTACAGTATAATTTTTGTAACAACGATCGAGCAAGATAGAAGTTATGATGGCTACATCTACGAGCGAGGAATCCAAACCAAAATGTTCAATCGCTTAAAGTTAGCAATGAAGTAGAAAATAGCAACGTGTTACGGTCATAGCTAGGAATGAACTAAAAGAGCTTCAGACAAACAAGCATCTGAACCCAGAACATGGCGCTAAAACAAGGGACTTACATTAGGAGAAGCACTGTGGGAGTCACAGCAGATCTTCACGGGGTTGATAGATCCGGTGATGAAGTACGCTACATGTGCTACTTGGGGTTGGAGAGACGGCCATTACACTTCATGGTTACTCATCTAATCTGCAAAGACGTAACGGCGCGTCGTTAGCACAAACAGGTTCCCCCAAGATTAAACAAGAACTTGCAGGCAAGCAATAGAAAAGCGACAGTAGAAGAGTTTAGATCATGCACTGCGCCGGTGAAGCAGATCCGGTTCATGCACAGCGGTGTCGGTGAGCAAGATCCGATGCGGTGGACGACGGATCCGGCGAAGCGGCTCCGGCGGGGTGGACGATACCGCAGCTGAAGCGACTGCGGTAGACCGCCGGATGAGCATATGGTTTCGAGGTTCGGCGGGGATGATCCGGTCCGGTTGATGACGGCGTCGATGAAGCGGCTCCGGCAGGCAGCCGGATGACGAGGATCGCGAGGGCTCGGGTAGGCCAGGGAAGTCCGGCGGGGATGTTCCGGTGCGGTGGTCGTGGAGGTGGGAGAGAGGGACTTGGGAAGTTCCGGTGGGTGGTCTGAGGGAAATGAATTTTTTTTGGGAGGGTTTCCGGGCTAGGGAGGTGGTGATCCAAAAAATGACGGGCAGACCCCCCCCCACCAACCGACTTTGCTGCCATCTCCACAGGGGTAGAATGGGAATTTGGAAGCGTGTGAAATTTTTGTATTTTGTGGGCGGGAAGTTTTGCCGCTATGAGATTTTGAATTTGGCCACCGTCCAAGTATAATGATAAAAAATTATGAGACCGTACTAGTACCTCTGTTCAAGGCCGAGTGCAAAATCAAATCATCATCACGTTGAAAATTTGTTACCAACTTACCATGATCATGATCTACCTCTGAAAATGGGCGCATCCACTAAAACTTGCAAAGTATAATGATACAAATTTGTGAGACCATACTAGTACTTATGTTCAAGGTCGAGTGCAACATCAAATCATCATTATATTGAAAATTGTGTTACCATGATCATGATATTTCTCTGAATTTGGCGCAACCGCTAAATCTCGCAAAGGATAATGATTAAAAAAAAGGTGAGATTGTACTAGTTCTTATGTTCAAGGCCGAGTACAAGATCAAATCATCATCACGTTGAAATTTGTTACAATGATCATGACATATCTCTAAAATTAGTGCATCCGCTAAATCTTGCACGTGGCGCATCTCGGTGCGGAGCAACAAGTCGGTTCTATCAAGGTTGAGGCGTCGGTAGCGTCATCGGGCTCTCATCTCTTGATAGATCTTCTACATGGCGCGGCGCACCACCCGCCGATAAGCAGTCACAAGTGAGACCGAGGTGGAGACGTCCCCGGCATCCTCGAGGCGCGGCCGCCCTTCTACGAGCCAGCGTCGACTCAAGGTATGAATCCATGTGGTGTCTTAGATTTATTGTTCTTCTCTTATGATTATTTTGAGCCGAACATGTGTGCTCTTTCTCTGAATATATTGCTTGAAAAGCTTACCAAGTTACTTAAATTCACTTTGTTCTTAATCTTGCGAGCTAATATTGTTATTTTTAATGAACGGTGGTGTGCGCAAGCAGAGTTATTTGTGGATGTGTTGAGCTGTTAGGCATAAGTCGAAATCCTCATCTAAACGAGGCCTCAGATTAACACATAAAAAAGGTGTTCAATCTCGCCCACAATACCCTCTTCTTTCCTCTCCCTTTATTGGAACTTGTTTTGCAGACAAGGAAAGTGGCACGTGTAATGTGAGTAAAACCCTCTTAGCCAAAATCATCTACGAGCAAGATTTTCTATATTGTAGATGCCCCAATTGACTCTCATCCCCAAAGTAGTTTTTTTATGTCAGTATAGACTTCTTTACTGGATGTATACTATCGTACATGGCATGCATTTGCCTAATGAGCAACATTGTATTGCTATTCTAGCCAACCTGATCGATATGTCAAGCTTCATGCACGAGATGCCATGTTTAATTTACTCCCTCGCTCTGATCCATATTTCTTGATGTGAAATGAATGTGAATCGGAGGGAGTACTTTTCTTAGATAGTACTATATCATTTCAAAAAAAAGTACTACTACATCACAAATGCATCAAAAGAGTACTACATCACAAGACCACCACGGTTGTACTAGTAGAGTTTAATGCTGAACTTCCAAAGGGATTAAGATTACACATATGAACTTTAAACATGACCAGGAGCATGAGGGCCAGCAGCAGGGGCGTTGACGTGGAGCAAGCTAGGCAAGACGTAATTCTGGAGGAAGAGGCCATATGATGCGTACTTGGCCTTGGTTGCAGGGCGGTGTTTCCCCCTATGTACTTAGGCCTACACCCATCGCATGTTGGATCAGGCTGTGGATGTCCTTCTAGAGAAATTTGCCACATAATGGGCAAAATAGCTCCCCGCGCGTATGCAGAAACGAATTTCACCACCCTTCAGCCGCTTGAGAACATAGCGGCTTTTCCGGTCCCTGCGCACCTTGTTGTTGTCCATGTCATCAGAATACTCCTATGAATTATTAAGTACTACATAATCAAGTTTTTATGACAGATCGAATAAATACTCCACTAACATAATCAAACCTTAGAAACCCTAAAATTAAATGTGTAGAACAAGTAAATGGCAGAAGAAATCGTAATAAATCATGAGAAACCCTATGAACAACCATGAACATTAGCCACAACAATTGCAAGTCCACTAAGTATGAACACATAAATTGATTATATGACTACATGGCAGATTAGTCGAAATTAAACTAGAATCTGATCTTACGAATCGTAGAATCAATTACATCTACAAGAACAAGGTAGGATATCAAATCAATCAAGAACCAGGCTCGTGCAAACCATGTGAACAGCAATATGACACAAAGAGGGTTGGGACAGCTTCGCAAAAGAGAAGTACCTCCTCGTCATCACCCTCAACATCCTCCTGGAACTGAACGTTTGGGCCGAAATCATCGAAGGGGTCGAGGTTCGCGTCCAGCATCGGGCCTAGGAAGACCTCGCCGTGGTGGCCTGCAACGCCGTGCACATCTTCGGCGGGATAAACAACGTTGGTATCCACCTTCTGCTCGACGGCCAGGACGCCCGTTTCGACCGAGGTCGAAGAACCAGACAAGCAGAGGAGACGAGCGGCATGGGTGCCCGGTGAAGCCTCACCCGTCGTGACGGCTAGGATGCCCATTTCGACCGAGGTTGAAGAATCCGACAAGCGAGAGGAGACGAGCGGCTTGGGTGCCCGGTGAAGCCTCACCCACCACGAAGGCCACTACCGTAGAGGCATCCTCTCGCGTGGGCGGTCGCCTATTGCTCCGCCTCGTATGCAATACCTATCTTCATGCTGGTGTGGTTGGAAACGGGAAAGTCGATGCCTGCGAGGTGCGGTGAGTGGATGGGGGTGTTCAGTGTGTGGGGGAGGGCCGGGGGGGGAGTGGGGAGGACTAGCTCGCAAGAGCTGATTAGGCCGATTATGTTATAGCCTCCGACCCCCGTATCCAGAGTGGACGCGTGAAGTCATGCATGTACTCGACTTTCCACTTTCCGGGGAGACGTGTACGAAACTTTTTTTTTGGACCATTTAACTTCATCTCGGGACTCATGTATACCAATACTTCCAAACGTCATAAGTAATTCAAAATCATTCAGAATAATATGAGACCTTAACATTTTATTTTTTGTGTCAGATATTGTCTATGAAAAATAACATCCTTCAAAAAATAAATCGCCTATGCCAATCCGATCATGCCCGTCTACTCCAACTAGCTTCCTCGAGTAATTTGTCACCTTACATTCTTAAAATGAACCAAAATTTGGCACAGGGTGCATCATCACATGGAAAATGATGTTACCATTCTGTCTTCCCATTTTTTTTGAATTTTTCAAAATTGTCATGCCCTAACGGAAAAAATGTACTCCTTCTAAGAAGCATGTATCGTAATGGCATTACCAAAACCTAGGGGTGGGGTGGGGGGAGGGGGGCACATGGTGGTGTGATGATACATCACATTTGGACCACACAACACCATTTGGACCAACCAAAAAAAAAACACCCTACACAAACCCTGGTCAAAACTAGTTTGACCAATATTACAAAATTTGTACGGAGTACATAATTCAGAAACCGTCAGAAATATACGAAGCATTCACGAGTCCCCAAAGTCAGTGACTTTGAGTCACTTACAACTGTGGTCCACATATCAGTCACCCAAAGTCATGGCAAAGTCAGCTTGGCAAAGTCACCGACAGACAAAGCAAGCAAAGGAATGAGACAACTCCGTAGCACCGAAAAGACATCTCACGTAAAAGGCTAGTACTACCTTTTCTTCCCGGATAAGCAAAAATAGCTGATCGGTAATCGATTTAAATGCACCAGGTCCGCAATGTACTCCAGCTATAAGTGAAGCATGCCTACCACCGAAGAGGAAATTCAAGATTCCACCAGATCCCCATATCACTCTTTTGCATAAAAACACGGACATATCTTTTGCACAATTCACCACTTGTTGGTCTAATCTATCGCAGCTTCCATCGCTTGGTCATCCAATTAACGATTTAACGGATTAGAAAAATAAGCGGTGGAATTAGAAGTACTAGTAGCGAAATGTGCAAAATATACCGCCCTTCCCGAGGGGGTTTGTCCAGAAGAGGGCCGGATGACAATGTCCCGGGTGCATCCAGAAACGAGAGGGGTAGTTTCTAATACATGTAAGAAATTATTTTACAAAAAGGTAGATATTAAGTAGTACAACTATTAGTACAGTACTACTATTTCGAGGGAAAATGCCATGTCGTGCGACCTCTAATCAATGAGTAGAAGTTGTAGGTGCGCCTAACATGCATTGCTGAAAGCTGGTTCCGCTGGAATTTGAGCTCAGCCGGGGCGGATTCTGCGAAGTACGCCCGACGTCACTCATGTATCCCACCAAACTGCTCACTTCTTTCAATGTCTCTTCTCTTTCACTGCAGCTCTCCAACATCAGGTGCATCAACTTATCTTGTGCCTTCGCCTCTCTCGAGAAGGGCAAGGATGGCGATGTCAAGATATTCAAGGTTCAACTTTTGGAGCTGTACTTTATCCCGAAGAAGGATTTTGTACTCTATATCAGACTTGTCTCTGTCGAGGCACACGCCTTGAGTATGCTGCCGGCTTTCTCCGCCGATGCTTTCGCTTAATCAGCTCGTTCTTCAACATATCGCGCTCATTTC
Source organism: Lolium perenne (assembly GCF_019359855.2). Lineage (NCBI taxonomy): Eukaryota > Viridiplantae > Streptophyta > Magnoliopsida > Poales > Poaceae > Lolium > Lolium perenne. Next base: position 97,305,515 of record NC_067248.2, on the reverse strand, counting down.
GAAGGCTGCAAATGAGCTCCACAAGAGTTTTCGAATTCTTCTTCTTGGCAGCCAAATCGTCTCGGAGGCGATCACACTCTAAGCTGAGCTCCTCGTTTTTTTCCATCAAGATGGCGACAGTGGTGTCGATAGTCGGCGCCGCTTCCTTCAGGGCGAAATCATCGGTAGCAAGTAAGCGCAAAGGAAGAAGAAGAAGAAGAAGAAGAAGAAGAAGAAGAAGAAGAAGAAGAAGAAGAAGAAGAAGTTGGTGCTACCTCATTTCGCCGGGGTAGGGCCGGGTTGAAATCATCGGACGACGATGATTCCTTGGTCGTGGAAGTTGGTGCAGTAGGGGCGTCGTTGGAACTTCCAACCCTTTAAGATGTATAACCATAGAGACTCTTAAAGAGCTTGAGCCCGGGCAAGAAGAAACGAAAGTACATGGCGAAGGAAACTAACCCGGTGAGCACAGCACGGACGCGTTTCGGCGGCGGCGGCGGCGACGGCGAGCCCACTTGGTTTCTGGAAGCGTCTCTCGAAATTTCGAGCCGGCGTTTTTTCTCCGCGTACTTGACCGCCGACGACCTGAATTTTGAAGACATTGCTGGAGGAGAGAGCGACGAACAAATGTTTGTTAGGTGGAGAGAGGAAGAAAGTGAATGGAACGAGAGAGTTTAGCGTTTTGCCCTTATAGTCATAGTCGCTAACCGTGACGCGGGAAGGTTGGTCGTCGGCGTTTAATGGTCTCCCGCGTGGAAACCGAGGCGGCCACGAGGCAGCGGCTGGCCACGCGGCGTCCGGGGCCGCCTACGCCGCCGTAAATAAGGGTAGTTGCCTACCACCACCAGGTGACATGCACCTTTTCCATGTCACCGTGTGACATGCGGCCTAAATTCAAATTTAAAACATTGCGAAAAAAATCATGCATCCGGTGACATGCCCATGGCATGCCACCGATGAAGAGTTCCGTGCCATGCACTCGGCACTCGCGCCGTCTTGGATCAGAAAATGAGCGAAGAACGAGGACGAGGCACTAGTTCAAATTTAGGATGAAGTTTAAGTTTTATTTTGGTTTAAATTAGATTAGAGGGAGTAGTACTCTTACTTTATTACTCGTACTTGTGTTAATGTAGTAGTATTATTATGGTGGTGTACTTGCGTCCGTGTACTGCTTGTTTCAGCTGTTTTGGTGAAGGAGACATGCATCACCCTTTTTGGTGATATATCTAGTCGTCATGTAGCCCTCTACCATGTACTATTTTTGCTATGAATATATGTGGTATTGATTGTCAAAAAAAAAACCCCAAGATCCTGAAAAACTGTTGGTCTATCCCGAGAAACGAGGAGGTTTAAGGAAACGAGGAGTCCAGCGCGTGCGGAAGGAGCTTTAATCGTGCGAGCATGCAGGGGCAAAATGAGGAAACTAGCGATTACTTTCTCTCCTGCCAGTCTTATACCTTAATAAATGGGCAAACTGAGCACGTTGTAGCTAATCCTTTTATTAATTAAACAGCTATATTAGTCAATAAGATTGCCTTATGTTTTTCCTCAGTTTTCGCCAAGCCCTTATTTGTTACCCGCAGAAGGAGCTCAGACGGGAGGATTCCAGTTTAGTTGACCGTTCCGTGCCGACGTGTGGGGCTAGTAGAAAGGGACCGCGTGGGACAGGACGAGACGCGTTTGGTTGTACGTGAGCAGGAGCTGGGTTCTGTCTCTCTCGGCGCGAATTGGCATTTTTAAGAGCACCTTTTCCCCCTCTGTCTCTTTGTCTTTATTAACCAAAAGTATCAAATCTAGAGAAGCTTGCATTTCTGTCTTTCTTCAATTATTTGTGCCTTTTGGCCCTCGTTGTTTGCCCAATATGGCAGCAAATCTAGTACTCCCTCTGGTCCATATGTATGTAGTTAAATCTAGAAGCAAATCTCCAGGGTAATGTACTCCGTACGACAAATTCGCAGTAATAGTAAATCGAGAAAACAAAGTAGGGCCAACAAAATATACTCCAGTAGAATAGGGATAGATAATAGGGATCCCTCCCTAGATAATAAGCTGCATACACAGCAGCCAACAGGTTCGAGGTTCTTCACAACACCATCATACTAACAACATAACAACAAGGGATCCCTAGCTAACAACAAAATAGAAGCTGCTTTGCAGCAGCAGCAGCACACGTCCGGGACTCCGCCTACCCCATCTGCCTCCACTTGTTGCTCCCCTTGGGAGCCTTGGGCTTGAGCGGAGGCATGCGCCCGGCGGAGATCTCCACCCGCTGGATGCTGCGGAGGTGCATGCCGAGCGCCATGTGCTTGGCGCGGAAGGAGTGGGGGTTCACCGACGCGCCGACCTTGGGGTTGGTGTTGCCGATGTTCTCGGCATGCGTGAGGAGGCAGTTGAAGTCAGTGCGGCCGAGCCTCCTAGTGCAGAAGGGGCACCTGTAGACACCCTTGGCGAAGTAGGAGACGTACTGGCCGACCCGCCGGCTCCGCAGAAGACTGGCGAGTCTTGACGTGATGGTGCTCGTCGTCGCTGCCGACGTCGCTGCGAGACTGGTGAGCCATATCAATCGGGTACTATTAGTGCATGAGATGCAACGATGACTAACGTGCATGATAACAATTTAATGAAAACAGAGCCAGCCTCAGTTAGAGTGGACACGATTATATGTCTACAGTGGATGGTGTTAGCGAACCATAGCTCATGCACAACAGATTTGTACACGCAATGGTTCGCTGAACCCACTGTAAAAATTTGTGCCCAACGATTCATCATAGGCAAAGAAACAGATTCCAGATCTGATTTTGAACAGATTCCAGAATATTTGCAAAATTAAACGGTTGATATCTTTTGATTCCTGCATAAAATAACTGACTGAGATCCCATAAATTAACTGATTGAGATCCCATTATTACTTGCATAAATTAACCGAACGGCCGAACTCCAAATCTTAAACGAAATCAAGAAGGGATCAAAGCAAAATGGAATAAAATCGATCGGCGCAAATATTAACCCAATACTCAACCATGCATCTACAGATCGGCACTAATAGTTACTAGGGAACCAGCAAAAATAGGGTTAAAAAAGGAATGGGCGAAGAAAAAAGGGAGCAAACCATAGTTACCTCGTTCCATGGGTCGTCCATGAAGGTGTCGTAGGGGTTCGGAGGCGAGATGTACGGCACCGGCTCATAGGGGTCCCATCCCGGCGGGATACGACCGCCACCGGCGGCGGCGACGGCCTTTGAGGGGACGACGTCGAAGAGGGAGGCGTCGCGCTTGGAGCCGACGGCGTCATGGACGATGGGATTCGCATTCTCCATGTCCATCTCGCCTGCAGAGAGGGAGAGGGTTTTTGCTTTGGAGAAGATGATGGGACGTGAGAGGCGGCGTTGCATGAGCGAGTGAGAGTGACAGAGATAGTGCGAGGAGGCGTCTATAAAGGCGAGGGGTGGTTAATGCGACCCGCGTCCTACGCGTCCACCATTTAACGTCTGCACGTCTTGGGCTTCTGCAACGCGACACGCGTCCACAATTGCACGTCTTCGACTTCTGCACCGCGACTCGCGTCAGTACCCGTCAACAATTGCACGTCTTCCACTTCTGCACCGCAACACGCGTACTCGAGTCTAACCCTGGAAATTTAGATATACTCTCGAGTCTTATACTGTAGCATTTTTTGTGTGCTCGGTTTTCCCCTTGAGTACTAATACTGGCTAGTGCAATATACTCGCTTTACCTCAAGTGCCTGGTCAACAGAGAGTCAACAAATGGGATTAACTAGTTAAATGAGTCAACAAATGGGATTATCAGTTCGTTTTCACGTGTTAAACTTGTCTAAATATTGGTCAAACCAAGGATTTGACCAAGATTCAAATGGGCATAAAATAAAAAAAAATCAGAAAAATGAAAAACCAAAGCACATAGTCTTCTTATGTCATATAGTAAGCATTAAAGTTGATAAACAAGGTCTAGACATATTCAAACAATACAAATCATGTGTCTACCCCTAACCCTAAACTCGTCTTATGTAGTCAAGCATGAAGAGAAGTACTTTTGGGTTTCAAACATGGAAATTTCAAAAACCACCCAAAAGCTTCATTTTAGTGTGACTAAGAAGGATCAAGGCTTACCTTTTCATTTCCATGTTTTAAACTTGTTTAAATCCTGGTCAAATATAGGTTTGACCAAGATTCAAATGGGCATAAAATAAAAATATAGAAAAATGAAAAAACAAAGCACATAGTCTTCTTATGTCATATAGTAAGCATTAAAGTTGATAAACAAGGTCTAGAAACTTGTCTAAATATTGGTCAAACCAAGGATTTGACCAAGATTCAAATGGGCAGAAAATTAAAAAAATCAGAAAAATGAAAAACCAAAGCACATAGTCTTCTTATGTCATATAGTAAGCATTAAAGGTGATAAACAAGGTCTACACATATTCAAACCATACAAATCATGTATCTACATACTCCCTAACCCCTAAACTCTGTCTTATGAAGTCAAGCATGAAGAGAAGTGGTTTTGGGTTTCAAACATGGAAATTTCAAAAACCTCCCAAAAACTTCATTTTAGAGTGACTAAGAAGGATACATGCTTCCCTTTTCATTTTCATGTTTTAAACTTGTTTAAATCTTGGTCAAACCTAGGATTTGACCAAGATTCAAATGGGCATTAAAATTTAAAAATCAGAAAAATGAAAAACCAAAGCACATAGTGTTCTTATGTCATATAGTAAGCATTAAAGTTGATAAACAAGGTCTAGACATATTCAAACCATACAAATTATGTATCTACCCCCTAACCCCTAAACTCGTCTTATGAAGTCAAGCATGAAGAGAACTGGTTTTGGGTTTCAAACATGGAAATTTCAAAAACCTCCCAAAAAATTCATTTTAGAGTGACTAGGAAGGATACATGCTTCCCTGGTCATTTTCATGTTTTAAACTTGTTTAAATCTTGGTCAAACCTAGGATTTGACCAAGATTCGATGGGCATCAAAATTTAAAAAAATCAGAAAAATGAAAAACCAAAGCACATAGTTTTCTTATGCCATATAGTAAGCATTCAAGTTGATAAACAAGGTCTATACATATTTAAACCATACAAATCATGTATCTATAACCCTAAACCTTAAACTCGTCTTATGAAGTCTAGCATGAAGAGAAGTCGTTTTGGGTTTCAAACATGGAAATTTCAAGAACATCCCAAAAGCTTCATTTTAGTGTGACTAAGAAGGATCAAGGCTTACCTTTTCATTTTCATGTTTTAAACTTGTTTAAATCCTGGTCAAATATAGGTTTGACCAAGATTCAAATGGGCATAAAATAAAAATATAGAAAAATGAAAAACCAAAGCACATAGTCTTCTTATGTCATATAGTAAGCATTAAAGTTGATAAACAAGGTCTAGTCTTATTCAAACTAGACAAGTCATGTATCTACCCGCTAACCCCTAAACTCTGTCTTATGAAGTCTAGCATGAAGAGAAGTCGTTTTGGGTTCAAACATGGAAATTTCAAGAACATCCCAAAAGCTTCATTTTAGTGTGACTAAGAAGGATCAAGGCTTACCTTTTCATTTTCATGTTTTAAACTTGTTTAAATCCTGGTTAAATCTAGGATTTGACCAAGATTCAAATGGGCATAAAATAAAAAAATAGAAAAATGAAAAACGAAAGCACATAGTCTTCTTATGTCATATAGTAAGCATTAAAGTTGATAAACAAGGTCTAGACTTATTCAAACTAGACAAATCATGTATCTATCCGCAAACCCCTAAACTCTATCTTATGAAGTCAAGCATGAAGAGAAGTGCATGGTTTTGGGTTTCAAACATGGAAATTTCAAAAAACTCCCAAAAAATTCATTTTAGAGTGACTAAGAAGGATACATGCTTCCCTTTTCATTTTCATGTTATATACTTGTTCAAATCTTGGTCAAACCTAGGATTTTACCAAGATTCAAATGTGCATCAAAATTCCAAAAAAATAAAAAAATGAAAAAACAAAGCACATAGTTTTCTTATGTCATATAGTAAGCATTAAAGTTGATAAATAAGGTCTAGACATATTCAAACAAGAAAAATCATGTGTCTACCCCCTAACCCTAAACTCTGTCTTATGTAGTCAAGCATGAAGAGAAGTGCTTTTGGGTTTCAAACATGGAAATTTCAAAAACCACCCAAAAGCTTTATTTTAGAGTGACTAAGAAGGATCCATGCTTATCTTTTCATTTTCATATTTTAAACTTGTTTAAATCATTGTCAAACCTAGTATTTGACCAAGATTCAAATGGGCATAAAATTAAAAAATCAGAAAATTGAAAAACTAAAGCACATAGTCTTCTTATGTCATATATATAGTAAGCATTTAAAAGATGATAAATAAGGTCAAGACAATTCAAATAATACAAATCATGTATCTACCCCTAACCCTAAACTCTATCTTATGAAGTCAAGCATGAAGAGAAGTGGTTTTTGGTTTCAAACACAAAAATTTCAAAAACCTCCCAAAAGCTTCATTTTAAATAGACTAACTTATTAATTATGAAGGATCCAGGATTGATTACCTTTTCATTGTCATGTTTTAAACTTGTTTAAATCTTGGTCAAACCTGGGATTTGACCAAGATTCGAATGGGCATAAAAATTAAGAAAAAAATCGTAAGAATGAAAAACCAAAGCACATAGCCTTCTTATGTCATATAGTAAGCATTCAAATTGATAATCAAGGTCTAGACATGTTCAAACCAGAAAAATCATGTATCTACCCCTAACCCTAAACTATGTCTTATGAAGTCAAGCATGCATGAAGAGAAGTGGTTTTGGGTTTCAAACATGAAAATTTCAAAAACCTCCCAAAAACTTCATTTTAGAGCGACTAATAAGGATCGATGCTTACCTTTTCATTTTCATGTTTTTACTTATTTGAATCTTGGTCAAATCCTAGGTTTGACCAAGATTTAAACAAGTTTAAAACATGAAAATGAAATGGGAATTGTGTATCCTTCTTAGTCAGTCTAAAATGAAGCTTTTGGGATGTTCTTGAAATTTCCATGTTTGAAACCCAAAACCACTTAAGACAGAGTTTTTGGTTAGGCGTAGATACATGATTTTTCTTGTTTGAATATGTCTAGACCTTGTTTATCAACTTGAATGTTTATGACATAAGAAGGCTATATATGTGCTTTGGTTTTCCATTTTTTTTCATTTTTTCGAAGTTTTTATGCCCATTTAAATATTGGTCAAATCCTAGGTTTGACCAAGGTTTAATCAAGTTTAAAACATGACAATGAAAAGGTAAGCATGAATCCTTTCTCAGTCACTCTAAAATGAAGGTACTTGAAATTTTTATGTTTGAAACACAAAACCCCAGTTCTCTTCATATGTTTGACTTCATAAGACAAAGTTTAGGGTTAGGGGTAGATATGATACATGATATTTCTGGTTTGAATATGTCTAGACCTTGTTTATCAACTTGAATGCTTACTATATGACATAAGAAGGCTATATATGTGCTTTGGTTTTTATTTTTTTTATTTTTTTTGAATTTTACGCCCGTTTGAATCTTGGTCAAATCCTAGGTTTGACCAAGGTTAAAACAAGTTTAAAAAATGGCAATGAAAAGGTAAGCATGGATCCTTCTTAGTCACTCTAAAATGAAGCTTTTGGGAGGTTTGTGAAATTTCCATGTTTGAAACCCAAAATCACTTCTCCTCATACTTAACTTCATAAGACAGAGTTTAGGGTTAGGGGGTAGATACATGTTTTGTGTGTTTTGAATATGTCTAGACCTTGTTTATCAACTTGAATGCTTACTATATGACATAAGAATACTATGTGCTTTGGTTTTTCATTTTTCTGATTTTTTTAATTGTTAAACCCATTTGAATCTTGGTCAAATCCTAGGTTTGAGCAAGATTTAAACAAGTTTAAAACATGAAAATGGAAAGCTAAGCATGAATCATTCTTAGTCACTCTAAAATCTTTCGGTCTGCGAAGAGTCGAATCTGCAATCAGTAGCTACAAAAGCGACCCACCTTAGGGATGGATAATAAGACTTGGGCAATATAAACGTTGATACTACTTACTTTGTGATACTAAAATATATGTATCTAGACATATTTCAGTTGTAGATACATCCATTTTAACATCAAGTAATATGGATCGGAGGACTAGCTAAAGAACAATGAGAGGCAGTGTTTCTCTCCCCCAGCCTACTTGGCGGAGTGGCCCTCCATCAGGACAGGTGGTGATTCCGCTTCTCTCGTTGGAATTCCTTATCCCCCAGCCTACTCGGCGACGTGCGCTCCTCAGTGACCTGCGCGAGGGCGCCTCGGCGACCTACGCAAAGGTGGCTGGACTCGGAGCGCATCGACTTCCTTCTGCGGTGCCTGGATTGGATCGACCATCCCGCGCGTGTCCTCCACCATATTGTTTTTCTTCAAGATGCTGTTATCCATCATCTTCTTCACCGCATCATGTTGGGTGTTGAGGCTCCCGTTGAGAGCTTGAACGCACCTGTTTGATAGCTCGACGTTTTCTTCGCGAAGAAAGCCGCACTCGATCTTAAGCATCAAATTCTCGCCCTTGAGCTTCTTGATGACAGAGTTCGTTTCCTCACTTGATGGAACCCTCACATCATGCAGCTTGCCCCGGCCGGTGACCTCGTCCTTCAAAGTATCGACATCATCGCGAAAGTTGGAGGCGAGTTCCACGAGAGTTTTAAGCTCATCTCTGAAACACGCCGATGCTTCCTGCATGGCAATATCATCAGTACCGAAACAAAGTGACGAGAGGAAGACGAAAATGTCCAATCAGTGGTAACCTCTAAGCGCAGGAGACAGGGGTTGAAGTCGTCATGAGAAGATGTCAGGGTGCGTCGTGGGGCACTGAGATATGTATAAAAAGGATTAATACGGAATAAAGAGTTGGGACCTCCGGCCAGGAAGAATCAAGAAACATGGCGATGGAAACCAACCAGGAATCTTCGACCGCACGACTGACGCCGTTCCGAGACGAGCGCGAAGCAGGGCCTTCGTTTTCTGGCGGGCCCTTTCTCGCGGCCAGCATCTGGATAGACCGCCGGCGGGAACTCTCCGCGTCCTTGGTCAACACTAGATGGTGCTTCTTCAAGCGAGATGGTGGCCTTGACTTCGGAGGCATCGCTGGAAGTGGAAGGAGACTGGAAGTGAAGCAAGAAGGGGATGGAAGAAGTACTCCCCCCTATTAAAACCAGACAACCGTCTCCTGCCCTCGCTTCGAGCAACCTGGTCCGCCCATCCTAAATCAACGGCCGAGAGGGGGCTCAAGGGTCAGGACGCGGGAGCAGAAGCAAATGAATCGAGAGCGGTCCGGAGTATCCTGTCCGTCCACCGTAAATCAACGGGACAGAGCGGCTACCTTCTCTTCGAAGGCTCTGGCGCGCAACCCGAGGAATGGACATCTCGGCTAGTATAGAATTTTATAGCACGCCATTAATCGAGCTAGCAAGATCGTACTACCGACTACAACTCGATGGACGTCCAAAGCTACGAATAGTCGTGGGAAACAATGAATGCGAGCCAGGGTAGTACTACCGTAGTAGTGAAGCAATGGGGATTATCTGGAGCAAGTACGGAGTACCGAGTACGATACTACAAAAGTGCTGTTTCGTTGTTTTCAGCTTCATTTTAGCGTAACGTCCAGGTTGTTGTCGAACCAAATTGTTAGATTTTGGGTAATTATTGTTAAGTTGCTGCTTCTTAATTAAAATTTATCAAAGTCATGTAGACTAGATCGATTTGTGAGAACATCCCAAAAGCTTCATTCATTTTAGAATGACTAAGAAGGATCCATTCTTACCTTTTCTTTTCATGTTTTAAACTTGTTTAAACCTTGGTCAAACCTAGGATTTGACCAAGATTTAAATGGGCATAAAAATTCGGAAAAAAATCAACAAATGAAAAACCAAAGCACATATATAGCCTTCTTATGTCATATAGTAAGCACTCGAGTTGATAAAAACTCTCTTATGAAGTCAAACATATGAAGAGAACTGGTTTTGGGTTTCAAACATGGAAATTTCACAAACCTCCCAAAAGCTTCATTCTACAAAGTGACTAAGAAGGATCCAGGATTACCTTTTTCATTTTCAATTTCTTAACTTGTTTAAATCTTGGTCAAACCTAGGATTTGACCAAGATTCAAATGGGTATAACAATTCAAAAAAAACGGAAAAAAACCAAAGAACATAGTCTTCTGATGTCATATAGTAAGCATTCAAATTGATAAACAAGGTCTAGACATATTCAAACCAAACAAATCATGTATCTACCCCCTAACCCTAAACTCTGCCTTATGAAGTCAAGCATGAAGAGAAGTGATTTTGGGTTTCAAACATGGAAATTTCAAAAACCTCCCAAAAGCTTCATTTTAGAGTGACTAAGAAGGATCCATGCTTACCTTTTCATTGCCATGTTTTAAACTTGTTTTAACCTTGGTCAAACCTAGGAATTGACCAAGATTCAAATGGGAGTAAAAATTCAGAAAAATTCAAATAAATTGGAAAACCAAAACACATATATAGCCTTCTTATGTCATATAGTAAGCATTCAAGTTGATAAACAAGGTCTAGACATATTCAAAGCAGAAATATCATGTATCATATCTACCCCTAACCCTAAACTCTGTCTTATGAAGTCAAACATATGAAGAGAACTGGGGTTTTGGGTTTCAAATATAAAATTTTCAAGTACCTTCATTTTAGAGTGAGTAAGGAAGGATTCATGCTTACCGTTTCATTTTCATGTATTAAACTTGTTTAAACCTAGGATTTGACCAAGATTTAAATAGGCATAAAAAATTCGAAAGAAATCAAAAAATGAAAAACCAAAGCACATATATAGCCTTCTTATATCATATAGTAAAAAATTCAAGTTGATAAACAAGGTCTAGACATATTCAAACAAGAAAAATCATGTATCTACACCTAACCATAAACTCTGTCTTAAGTGGTTTTGAGTTTCAAACATGGAAATTTCACAAACCTCCCAAAAGCTTCATTTTACAAAGGATCGAGGAGGATCCATGCTTACCTTTTGGCTTAAACGTTTGAAACCAAAAACCACTTCTCTTCATGCATGCTTGACTTCATAACACAGAGTTTAGCTAGGGTTAGGGGGTAGATACATGATTTTCCTGGTTTGAATATGTATAGACCTTGTTTATCAACTTAATTGATTGCTTACTATATGACATAAGAAGACTACGTGCCTTGGTTTTCATTTTTTGTTTTTTTTGAATTTTATGCTCATATATTTGAATCTTGGTCAAATCTTAGGTTTGACTAAGATTGAAACAAGTTTAAAACATGAAAATGAAAAGTGAAGCATGTATCCTTCTTAGTCACTCTAAAATGAAGCTTTTGGGATGTTCTTGAAATTTCCATGTTTGAAACCCAAAACGACTTCTCTTCATATGCTAGACTTCATAAGATCAACAGGGGGTAGATACATGATTTTTCTGGTTTGGATATACCTAGACCTTGTTTAACTTGAATGCATACGATATGACATAAGAAGACTACGTGCTTTTGTTTTTCATTATTCTGTTTTTTTTTTGAATTTTGTGCCCACCCATTTGTATCTTGGTCAAATCCTAGGTCTGATAATGATTTAAACAAGATTAAAATATGAAAATGCAAAGGTAAGCATGGATCCTTCTTAGTCACTCTAAAATGAAGCTTTTGGGAGCAAAACCACTTCTCTTCATATGCTTGACTTCATAAGACGGAGTTTAGGGGTTAGGGGTATAGATACATGATTTGTCTAGTTTGAATATGTCTAGACCTTGTTTATCAACTTAATTGGCTTACTATATGACATAAGAAAACTATTTGCTTTGGTTTTTCTTTTTTCTGACTTTTTTTCAATTTTGATGCCCATTTGAATCTTGTCAAATCCTAGGTTTGACCAAGATAATTTAAACAAGCTTAAAACATGAATATGAAAAGAGGAGCATGTATCCTTCTTAGTCACTCTAAAATGTAGTTTTTGGGAGTTTTTTGAAATTTCCATGTTTAAAACCCAAAACCACTTCTCTTCACATGCTTGACTTCATAAGACAGAGTTAATTAATTTAGGGGTTAATTAGGGGGTATAGATACATGATTTGTGTGGTTTGAATATGTATGGACCTTATTTATCAACAACTTTAATGCTTACTATATGACATAAGAAAACTATTTGCTTGGTTTTTCTTTTTTCTTACTTTTTTTCAATTTTGATGCCCATTTGAATCTTGTCAAATCCTAGGTTTGACCAAGATAATTTAAACAAGTTTAAAACATGAATATGAAAAGGGAAGCATGGATCCTTCTTAGTCACTCTAAAATGAAGCTTTTGGGAGGTTTTTGAAATTTCCATGTTTGAAATCCAAAACCACTTCTCTTCACATGCTTGACTTCATAAGACAGAGTTTAGGGGTTAGGGGTATAGATACATGATTTGTCTGGTTTAATATGTCTAGACCTTGTTTATCAACTTTAATGCTTACTATATGACATAAGAAGACTATGTGATTTGGTTTTTCATTTTTCTCGTTTTTATTTTTCTGCCCATTTGAATCTTGGTCAAATCCTAGGTTTGACCAAGATATAGACAAGTTTAACACGTAAATGAGTTAACTTGGATTTCCTACCCTTGAATCCATAGGAAACTTTGTTCTAATGCACTATAATAATCAACCGAGTTTTTAAACCAACAGTCTGTCACTGACGTGTGGTGCCCATGCGTGAGGTCCCACACTTCCGAGAGCACAAGTCACGTGCAATAGGTACGCAAACTCCCAGCCATTTTCTTTGTCAAGAGAAGACGCATCAGGATGCGTATTGGAAGTCTGTGGGTCCTTCTGGATCCTTCGGTCGTCCCTCTCACAAAAAAAACAAATCTCTCTCATTCTCGGCCTCGCTCGACTCGCTCGCTCGCTCGCTCGCTCGCACCTCCTGCTCACTGACAAACCCTGCACAAAAGTCAACATCATCACCCGAAAAAGGGGAGACACCATAATTCTCTCCCTTCTTCTCTCCTTCCGAGTGATCCCTCTTCCTCCGAGTTTCACTCGACGGGCAAACACACATGTGCTGCCTAGTAATAATAAAAAGGTAGAAAAATCGACCTACGAATATATAATTAAATAGGTTAAACTAGGGTTTTACCCAGTACTACAGATCAAGGTTCAAAAAATCCAACTACGGGGTTCGAACAACACGATTCTAATCCAAGAATTTTTTCGACCTAGGTCACCCAAATGGCCTCAAACTATAGGGTTAGCATCTAGTGCAGTATGTGTGAAAATGTATGCACTATGTGTGCTATAACTTGTATGTCTTTCATATTTGAACCAAATTTGAATAAGTTTGAAATATTTGAAAAGGGGCTTTTGGCTTAAACGTTTGAAACCAAAAACCACTTCTCTTCATGCATGCTTGACTTCATAAGACAGAGTTTAGCTAGGGTTAGGGGATAGATGCATGATTTTCCTGGTTTGAATATGTCTAGACCTACTTTATCAACTTAATTGAATGCTTACTATATGACATAATAATACTATGTGCATTGTTTTTTATTTTTGATTTTTTTAAAATTGTATGCCCATTTGAATCTTGGTCAAATCCTAGGTTTGAACATGGTTTAAACAAGTTTAAATCATGAATATGAAAAATTAAGCATCTATATATCCTTCTTAGTCACTCCAAAATGTAGCTCTTGGGAGGTTTTTTCGAAATTTCCATGTTTGAAACCAAAACCACTTCTCTTCATGCATGCTTGACTTCATAAGACAGAGTTTAGCTAGGGCGTTAGGGGGTATATACATGATTTTCCTGGTTTGAATATGTCTAGACCTGGTTTATCAACTTAATTAATTGATTGTTTACTATATGACATAAGAAGACTATGTGCCTTGGTTTTAAATTTTTCTGTTTTTTTTGAATTTTACGCCCATATATTTGAATCTTGGACAAATCCTAGGTTTGACCAAGATTTAAACAAGTTTAAACATAAAAATAAAAAGGGAAGCATGTATCCTTCTTAGTCACTCTAAAATGAAGCTTTTTGGATGTTCTTGAAATTTCCATTTTTGAAACCAAAAACGACTTCTCTCTTCATGCTAGACTTCATAAGATCGACAGGGGGCAGATACATGATTTGTCTGGTTTGGATATGTCCAAACCTTGCTTGTTTATCAACTTGAATGCTTACTATATGACATAAGAATGCTTACCATATGTTTGAATTTTAAAAGCATATAGTCTTCTTATGTCATATAGTAAGCATTCAAAAGTTTTTCTTTGAGAGAGTAGCATGCATTCAAAAGTTGATAAATAAGATTTGTACATATTCAAACCAGACAAATCATGTATCTACCCATATGCATATATATATAACCCTATACTTTTGTCTTATGAAGACGTCAAGGATGAAGAGAAGTGGATTTGGGTTTCAAACATGGAAATTTCAAAAACCTCCCAAAACATGTATATATATCTACCCCTAAACCCTAATCTTTGTCTTATGAAGCCAAGCATATGAAGAGAAGTGATTTTGGGTTTCAAACATGGAAACTTCAAAAACCTCCCAAAAGCTTCATTTTAGAGAGACTAAGAATGATCCATATGCTTACCTTTTCATTGCCATGTTTTAAACTTGTTTTAACCTTGGTCAAACCTAGGATTTGACCAAGATTCAAATGGGAGTAAAAATTCAGAAAAATTCAAAAAAATGAAAAACCAAAGCACATATATATATAGCCTTGATCTTATGTCATATAGTAAGCATTCAAGTTGATAAACAAGGTCGATCTCTAGACATATTCAAAGCAGAAATATCATGTATATATCATATATATCTACCCCTAACCCTAGCTAAACTCTGTCTTATGAAGTCAAACATATGAAGAGAACTGGGGTTTTGGGTTTCAAACATAAAATTTTCAAGTACCTTCATTTTAGAGTGAGTAAGGAAGGATTCATGCTTACCGTTTCATTTTCATGTTTTAAACTTGTTTAAACCTAGGATTTGACCAAGATTTAAATAGGCATAAAAAATCGAAAGAAATCAAAAATTGAAAAACCAAAGCACATATATATAGCCTTCTTATATCATATAGTAAAAAATTCAAGTTGATAAACAAGGTCTAGACATATTCAAACAAGAAAAATCATGTATCTACACACCTAACCATAAACTCTGTCTTAAGTGGTTTTGAGTTTCAAACATGGAAATTTCACAAACCTCCCAAAAGCTTAATTTTACGGTGGATCGAGGAGGATCCATGCTTACCTTTTGGCTTAAACGTTTGAAACCAAAAACCACTTCTCTTCATGCATGCTTGACTTCATAACACAGAGTTTAGCTAGGGTTAGGGGGTAGATACATGATTTTCCTGGTTTGAATATGTATAGACCTTGTTTATCAACTTAATTGATTGCTTACTATATGACATAAGAAGACTACGTGCCTTGGTTTTCATTTTTTGTTTTTTTTGAATTTTATGCTCATATATTTGAATCTTGGTCAAATCTTTAGGTTTGACTAAGATTGAAACAAGTTTAAAACATGAAAATGAAAAGTGAAGCATGTATCCTTCTTAGTCACTCTAAAATGAAGCTTTTGGGATGTTCTTGAAATTTCCATGTTTGAAACCCAAAACGACTTCTCTTCATATGCTAGACTTCATAAGATCAACAGGGGGTAGATACATGATTTTTCTGGTTTGGATATACCTAGACCTTGTTTAACTTGAATGCATACGATATGACATAAGAAGACTACGTGCTTTTGTTTTTCATTATTCTGTTTTTTTTTGAATTTTGTGCCCACCCATTTGTATCTTGGTCAAATCCTAGGTCTGATAATGATTTAAACAAGATTAAAATATGAAAATGCAAAGGTAAGCATGGATCCTTCTTAGTCACTCTAAAATGAAGCTTTTGGGAGCAAAACCACTTCTCTTCATATGCTTGACTTCATAAGACGGAGTTTAGGGGTTAGGGGGTATAGATACATGATTTGTCTAGTTTGAATATGTCTAGACCTTGTTTATCAACTTAATTGGCTTACTATATGACATAAGAAAACTATTTGCTTTGGTTTTTCTTTTTTCTGACTTTTTTTCAATTTTGATGCCCATTTGAATCTTGTCAAATCCTAGGTTTGACCAAGATAATTTAAACAAGCTTAAAACATGAATATGAAAAGAGGAGCATGTATCCTTCTTAGTCACTCTAAAATGTAGTTTTTGGGAGTTTTTTGAAATTTCCATGTTTAAAACCCAAAACCACTTCTCTTCACATGCTTGACTTCATAAGACAGAGTTAATTAATTTAGGGGTTAATTAGGGGGTATAGATACATGATTTGTGTGGTTTGAATATGTATGGACCTTATTTATCAACAACTTTAATGCTTACTATATGACATAAGAAAACTATTTGCTTGGTTTTTCTTTTTTCAATTTTTTTTTCAATTTTGATGCCCATTTGAATCTTGTCAAATCCTAGGTTTGACCAAGATAATTTAAACAAGTTTAAAACATGAATATGAAAAGGGAAGCATGGATCCTTCTTAGTCACTCTAAAATGAAGCTTTTGGGAGGTTTTTGAAATTTCCATGTTTGAAATCCAAAACCACTTCTCTTCACATGCTTGACTTCATAAGACAGAGTTTAGGGGTTAGGGGTATAGATACATGATTTGTCTGGTTTAATATGTCTAGACCTTGTTTATCAACTTTAATGCTTACTATATGACATAAGAAGACTATGTGATTTGGTTTTTCATTTTTCTGTTTTTATTTTTCTGCCCATTTGAATCTTGGTAAAATCCTAGGTTTGACCAAGATATAGACAAGTTTAACACGTAAATGAGTTAACTTGGATTTCCTACCCTTGAATCCATAGGAAACTTTGTTCTAATGCACTATAATAATCAACCGAGTTTTTACACCAACAGGTCTGTCACTTACGTGTGGTGCCCATGCGTGAGGTCCCACACTTCAGTGAGCACAAGTCACGTGCAATAGGTACGCAAACTCCCAGCCATTTTCTTTGTCAAGAGAAGACGCATCAGGATGCGTATTGGAAGTCTGTGGGTCCTTCTGGATCCTTCGGTCGTCCCTCTCACAAAAAAACAAATCTCTCTCATTCTCGGCCTCGCTCGACTCGCTCGCTCGCTCGCTCGCTCGCACCTCCTGCTCACTGACAAACCCTGCACAAAAGTCAACATCATCACCCGAAAAAGGGGAGACACCATAATTCTCTCCCTTCTTCTCTCCTTCCGAGTGATCCCTCTTCCTCCGAGTTTCACTCGACGGGCAAACACACATGTGCTGCCTAGTAATAATAAAAAGGTAGAAAAATCGACCTACGAATATATAATTAAATAGGTTAAACTAGGGTTTTACCCAGTACTACAGATCAAGGTTCAAAAAATCCAACTACGGGGTTCGAACAACACGATTCTAATCCAAGAATTTTTCGACCTAGGTCACCCAAATGGCCTCAAACTATAGGGTTAGCATCTAGTGCGTATGTGTGAAAATGTATGCACTATGTGTGCTATAACTTGTATGTCTTTCATATTTGAACCAAATTTGAATAAGTTTGAAATATTTGAAAAGGGGCTTTTGGCTTAAACGTTTGAAACCAAAAACCACTTCTCTTCATGCATGCTTGACTTCATAAGACAGAGTTTAGCTAGGGTTAGGGGATAGATGCATGATTTTCCTGGTTTGAATATGTCTAGACCTACTTTATCAACTTAATTGAATGCTTACTATATGACATAATAATACTATGTGCATTGTTTTTTATTTTTTTGATTTTTTTAAAATTGTATGCCCATTTGAATCTTGGTCAAATCCTAGGTTTGAACATGGTTTAAACAAGTTTAAATCATGAATATGAAAAATTAAGCATCTATATATC